>NC_142876.1:117705833-118006111 GCF_051225735.1 Oryctolagus cuniculus | reverse complement strand
TTGTCTGCGTACCCGGGCCTTTCCTGTTGGGTTTCTCTTCACGAGCCAGGGTCTTCTAAGCTGTGCCCACGTCCACAGGTGCAGCCTCTGGGCGGTCACTTTGTGTACAGGCAGGCACGGCTTTTGCCCCTGAAATTACCCTCCAGAAAAGTGTCCGTGCAACATCTTTCGTATTATAGGAAGCCCTGTAAATTACTTTGTTTTGAACAAAGAGTACCGTCTGGGGAAGGCACATTAATCTGAAAATGACCTCAACACAGGTTGGGTTGTTTGTAGCATTCAACAGATTCAATTAAAAAAAAAAAAGGGTAAAGAAATGCAATCCCATTTAGTGATCATTTCTGGAAAGTATGACTTCACTGTCATAGTCGCCGGCTATTACTGTAAACAGCCCTCCTGAAGATCATCTTTAAAAGTGTTACCGGGCAGGGTTGCATTGTGGGCCCACAGTAAGCACCCAGAGAATGAATTTAGAAACCTGCCCATCTCACTGCAGGCCCCTTCTGTCCATCACCATGCAACACTAGCCTGCAGGACCCGGGAAGCTGCTGAGGCAGGTGCCTCTCAGCTCCGGCCTGGAAGGAGCCCGTGACGCTCCCAGGAACGGACATCCCAAGCCCTACGTTGCCGCACAGCTACTCGAAGCATGGTCCACGGACCGGCCACACCAGCCTCACCTGGGAGCTCGTTAAAAGTACAGCGTCTCAGCCCTGACCCCAGCCCTCCTCAGCCTGGAAGCTGGAGTCTAACGAGATCCCCAGCTGCGGCGTGTGCATGTGAAAGTTTGCGAAGTGCTGGCACTGCCTTCCAAGCCTACCGGTCTCCGGGCCTCATTTATTCCACCTGCTGCTGAAGCCTCCGCCTAGGCCTCGCCTGCCCCCGAGTGCCCTCCATCTGCTGCTCCTGCTAACCCTCAACTGCTCGGGGGTGGGGGTGGGAGTGCGGGGGCCTCAGGTCCTGCGGAACCCGGGCTGCATCAGCTGCGCCCTGTACTTCCTGGGTGAGCACTCCCCGCCCTGGCCCTGCCCCTGCAGCCCCACCCAGGCCAGCGTCCACCCCTTCCCCGATTCCCAGTTCCCTCCCTCTCACCTGTGTAATTCCTGTTTATTTAACAAAGGAGCCGGGTGACAGCAGCGTGTGGGGGGTGCATGGTGGTGAGAGCTGGGCCTCTTGGTGGGACTTGCACAGGAGGAGGTGGTGGTGCCCGGAGAGGGTGAGGCCCCATCTTGGGCCTGCTCCCAGCATGTGTGGTGCCCCAGGCCAGCAGGAGTATAGGTGGCCCGGAGCATGGCTGGGGCCCTCCGTTTTGTGGGGGACGCTGGGAGCTGGGGCTGTTAGGAGCCAAATTGTACTGGATCGTTAATGTCACTGAGGAGTTGGCCCCAGAAGGTGCAGGGAGTCAGGCAGGGGTTACAGACGCACCCCTTGCAGGCAACGCAACCTGATGCACATCCCAGGCAAACCCCAGGGGTGCTGAGTGTGGGGGGCAGGGCCACCTGCTGGGAGAGACTGACCGCGTCCAGTCCTGGGCGACGCTGCAGCCTGGACATCGGCGGCTGCGTGGAAGGGAAAAGGCAAGGATGCGAATGGGAGACCCCAAGGCTGAGAGGGGTCGTGAGGACAGCTTCAGGCAGGAGGAGCCCCCTGCCCGAGGGGCTTGTCCTGGAGGTGGGCACCTGGTTGGGTCTGCGCCTGGTGTGTCAGATCTGGGCAGATTGGGGCATCGTCAGGATGAGCAGTTGAGGCTGGGCTGCGGAATGGGGCCAGTGTCCAGCATAGAGATGGTGGCCGGGACCAGAAACGACCGGAAACGTGGACAATGTTGGGAAGTGTTTGGGAGGCCGGGGCGGGGGTAGGGGTGGGGAGGGGGAATCAACGTGGTAACCACGGCCCTGGAGCAGGGGTCGCTGTCTGTGGAAAGCAGCAGCAGGACGGGGGTGGCTTAGTTGAGTTCTCCCTGAAGCTGACCTTGGCGCAGGGGTTCGGTGTGGTTGGGAGGCGGTCCCGGTGAGCCAGGGGAGGAGGATGCTGGCAGATGCTTCAGGTTTGAAGGGCGCAGGCTCAATAAAGGCTCAGGGAGAGCACCTGCTGGGCGCCAGGTGAGCGTCCAGACACTGGCCCCGGCATCCGAGTGCGCAGCTGGACAGGGAAACGTGCAGAGTGCTGCTGAGAGGCCAGGTGCACCTGGGGCAAGAGCTCTGGTGGCTGTAACCAGGTGTGGAGGGGGCGGGGCCAGCAGGGCAAAGGTTGGGCGGAGGAGGGCGGGGCCAGCCAGGGGCAGGGCAGGGGCAGGACGGGGAGGAGGGACGGGCCGACAGTTCTGCACAGCTGACTGGCGACAGGGAAGTGAGCAGCTGGGGTCAGTGTGTTAGAGTACCTTCCAGGGAGTGTGCGGCTGCCTTGCTGGGGAGGACGCTGGCGTCTCTGGGGACACGGAACTCCGGACGTTCACTTTCTGCCACAAGGCCACTGGATACCGGGCCGGACAGCCTGCAGAGCAGAGAAGGCTCAGAAGCCCAGGAAGTGACTGCTGTGGGCCTCTGGGCCTCACTCCCTAGGCACCAGGTGAGAGATGTGGCCGCCTCTTGGATTGATGCCAGGGGAGCTGTCTCAGTGTGGCCCTGAGAAGCTGCGTCCCCAGCATTCCCTTCCTGTCCCACCCGGGTGCACCGGTGTGCACACCTGCCTTCGGAACAGGCTGCCGAGGTTGGACTGGACGCCAGCATCTTGGGTGCAGGGGATGTCACAGCTTGGATGGCCCCAGAGTCCTCCAGCTGGGCATGGCGTCCCCAACACACAGGCCAGGTGGCGGGGACATTGAAGCAGCCCCCGGGAGCCCCCCGGCTCTGTGCTCTGGGGTTGAGTGTCTTCAGTCTTGTTTAGAGCCCTCAGGTACCCCGACTTAGTTGGACCGGGTGGATGTAGCCAACTCATGGCTCCGGGCTGGCAGCAAAGACGCTGCAGGATCCAGCTCCCTTCTGGCAAACAGCCCAGGGCTCTTTCTGCATCCTCACTTCTCTCCTAGTGTCCAGAGACCCCGAGGGCCGGGGGCAGGGCAGGGGCAGGTGATCCGGGCTGCAGCCCTGGCCTCAAGCCCCTCCTCCCCCTCTTGGTCACAGAGCACAGACAGGTGGCTGAGTGGGACTGCCTGTAGGGTAGGATCCCACATATTCCCGGTGCTGTCCAGTAGGAAAGAGAAGTGAACTGAATGTCACAAAGTCAACAAGCGTGGGCAGTTCCAGGGGTGGGCAGTTCCAGGGGTGGGCAGTCCCAGGCGTGGGCAGTTCCAGGCGTGGGCAGTCCCAGGCGTGGGCAGTCCCAGGCGTGGGCAGTCCCAGGTGTGGGCAGTTCCAGGCGTGGGCAGTCCCAGGTGTGGGCAGTCCCAGGTGTGGGCAGTCCCAGGCGTGGGCAGTTCCAGTCGTGGGCAGGCCCAGGTGTGGGCAGTTCCAGGTGTGGGCAGGCCCAGGCATGAGTAGTCCCAGGCGTGGGCAGTTCCAGGTGTGGGCAGTTCCAGTCGTGGGCAGGCCCAGGTGTGGGCAGTTCCAGGTGTGGGCAGTTCCAGGCTCGGTGCATCACAGTGTTGCCATTTGTACGCGTCCCCTCACAGGTCGGCAGGGACTCCCATGCCTCCTGAGACCCCCCAGGCACAGGTGGCCCCAGGCCGGATGGTGCAGGCCCTGCCCATCTGCCATTCCTGACCCCAGGGAGGAGCCCGTACAGGCCCTGCCTGTGTCTCCTGGCCTTGCTTGGAGGAGGCTCTGAAGACGATGATTATGTGAGCATTCTAGGGGGACCCGTTGGACTCCACACCCACCTGTGGATGGTAGTCCCTGTGTGCAGGTGGAAGAGTTCAGGACTGGACAGGTGCACAGCTTGCCTGTGGTCATGTGTTCCGCCAGGGGTGACTCCAGCATAGGAGCCCAAATGCCTCTGACCCGGAGGCTTGGCTTAGCCGTGAAGCCTGCTGCCAGTCCCAGTCTCTCACTCACCCCAGGGCCTGTGCACATGAGGTCCCACTGTGTGCAGCGCCCAGCATCTCCCTGCCTGGGCTAACTCCTTCAGGCCGTGAATTGACTGACGCTGCCTCCGGGAAGCCTTCCCTGCACACATCCTTCTCACTATGGGTGTGGTACGTTGGGTCTCCCTGGTCCTCAGTGCCGTCGCTCCGGGCCATGGTTGCCTGTTTGCCTGTCCGGTCCTCCCTTGAGCTAAGCCCTGTGTCTGGCCCATCACAGGCCCCATTGCACAGAGCCTCGCACCTAACAGGGGCACGGGCGTATGCGTCACTGGGCATCAGCACGTCCCAGAGCGTGCAGAACTGACCGCCACTTGGCTGTGTTTGGCTGATAGGTGTGTCAGTCGCTGCTGGCAGCCATCTCTTGGCTTCCTGGCTGCCAGACATCTCGCTCTGTTTGGGTAACCACCCCTTAGGGAAGACGACCCCATTGTTCGCTGAGCTGGCCACAGGAAACCTGTCGTGAGCGATTGGTCGAGTAGTAGGCGTGAGACATCAGGGAGGCTGGTAGGGCGAGAACCTGGGTGCGTCCACACAGTGCCCCCTGATCTCAGGAGGGAGACGCAGAGGGACGGGTGGTTTCTCGAAAGAATGTTGTTACATCTGGCTGTGACCTCTGGGCTCTCGCAGCCATTTTGTGTCCAGGAGGTGATCGGTTTGAGGACACAGCTGACAGATAAGGAAGACAAGCAGGGCCCAACGTGGAAAGAGCTGGAACCCTTCATGTTGACCTTGAGATGCTCAAGGGACCAGCCCTGGAGCTGCCCCAACTCTGGCTTCTCGCTCGAGGGAGGATGCATTTCCTTATCCCATGCGCTGGGTGACTTGGGGATTCTTCGGCCAACTGAGGCTCTGGGCCCAGCCTCGGGGGCCTGGGGCTTCCTTGGTGCGTAGCTCGGCAACTGCTTCTCTGCCCAGCCTTACTGACGGCCTCGTCCTAGCATCTCCGGGGCCTCGTCTCCTCTCCTGGCGGCTGGGAACTCACGGTGTGTGGTGGGCACTGGGGCAGCGGCTGGCAGTGCATGGGAAGGTGAGAGCCTGGGCGCCAACGTCAGCCCTTCCGACCTGGGCAGGAAAAGGCTTTTCCCTTCAGTTCCACTCTTGACTGACAGGGGAGTAGGCTACTCTACTGGTCTGGGACTCAGCTTTCTCATCTGTACAGTGGAAAGGCTGGCCTAGGTCCCGCCCACCAGAAACTCTGTGCACACGTGCAGGGCTGTGAAAGGCAGGCACTAGCCAGGCACAGCCCCCTCTGTGGCGGGGTCGGCAACTGGCTGGAGGCCATGTGTGTGGGGGCGTGGGAGCACCCCTGCCCTCTGAGTGCTGCCCACGGCCTCGAGGACTGCATCTGTGGACCCTGGTGGACAGAGGCAGTCAGAGGTCATGTCCACCTTCCGGCTCAGATGCAGGCAGCAGGCCGACTTTCTCAGGAGTTCTCAGTCCAGAAGGTGAGGCTGAGCGCAGTTGTCCCCTGCAGAGGCAGTGACAGGGCCAGCCCTGATGGCAGACGGGAGGGAGGTTTGGTCGGGCCTGGGCTCTGCAGTGTAAGTAGGAGTTCGCCGGGCGGTCTGCTGGAGGAAGCCCTCATGCAGCGAGTATGAACGGCACTGGGGGTTATGGGAGGGGGAGTCTGTGTGCAGCTGGAACAGTGCAGGGAGGGGAGGGGCCCAGAGGAAGAACGCCCTGGGAAATGGGGGAGAGTGCCGGTTGCAGCAGGAGGACCTGAGGTCAGACACGGGGCTCTGAGACACAGGCCGTGGGCTCAGACGTGGTTGGAAGGGGACTGCCCGGTCCTTAGGGTGTCGCCGTGGCTGTCCCTGCATCCTGAAGCCGTGTCCTGCACCTGCTGCTTGGGAGAAGTGCACGCGCGGGGGCAAAGGGAGGCTGAGACTTTGTTCTGCCTGTGGTCCCACCCAGCTCCTCAAGCTGGACCTGTCCCCACCCCAAGGCTGCTGTGAACATCCAGGGAAGATAAAGGAGGCTGTTGGCCGGTGCCGCGGCTCACTAGGCTAATCTTCCGCCTTGCGGCGCCGGCACACCGGGTTCTAGTCCCGGTCGGGGCGCCGGATTCTGTCCTGGTTGCCCCTCTTCCAGGCCAGCTCTCTGCTGTGGCCAGGGAGTGAAGTGGAGGATGGCCCAAGTGCTTGGGCCCTGTACCCCATGGGAGACCAGGGGAAGCACCTGGCTCCTGGCTTCAGATCAGCGCGGTGCGCCGGCCTTGGCGGCCATTGGAGGGTGAACCAACGGCAAAGGAAGACCTTTCTCTCTGTCTCTCTCTCTCACTGTCCACTCTGCCTGTCAAAAAATTTTAAAAAAAAGGAGGCTGTTTACCACTTGGTTAGAATTGGCTCTGCCTGCACCATCCTCCGTCGAGGCTCGGCAACCCTGGGCAGGCACAGGGCTCACAGAGCGGGATGCCCTGGCCGCACCACCACCACCACCACGCGGTCCCCTGCTCACCTGCCACGAAGGAAGTTCCAGGGGCTCCACGTCCTCGCCAGCACTTGGTGCTGCTAGTGTTCTGGCTTTTGGTCATTCTGATGGGTGTACCATAGTGTACCATAGTATCTCCTTGTCATTGTCATTTGTGTTTCTCTGCTGATGTGGGATGCAGAACTTTTTTTTCATGTATATATTAGCCATCTGTGTATCTTCTTTTTAAATTATTTATTTATTCAAGTGATAGAGTTACAGAGAGATAGGGAAAGACAGAGACTGAGAGAGATCTTCCATCTGCTGGCTCACCCTGAAGATGGCCACAACAACTTGGGCTGGGCCATTCTAAAGCCAGGAGCTTGGAACTCCCTCCAGGTCTCCCATGAGGGTGCAGGAGCCCAAGCACTTGGGCCATCTTCTGCTGCTTTCCCAGGTGTGTTAGCAGGGAGCTGGATCAGAAGCAGAGCAACCGGGGCTGGAACCAGTGCTCATATGGGGACGTCGGCGTCGCAGGTGGCAGCTTAATGCGCTGTGTCACAGCGCCGGCCCCCGTGTGTCTTCTCTGACGAGGCACATGTTAAGGTCTTCAGCCCAGCTTTTTATCCTGCTGGGTGTTTTCGAGAGGTCTTTGTGGTTTTGTTTGTTTGTTTGTTTGTTTGACAGGCAGAGTGGACAGTGAGAGAGAGAGAGAAAGGTCTTCCTTTTGCTGTTGGTTCACCCTCCAATGGCTGCTACGGCCTGCATCACGCTGATCCAAAGCCAGGAGCCAGGTGCTTCTCCTGGTCTCCCATGGGGTGCAGGGCCCAAGCACTTGGGCCAGTCCTCCACTGCCTTCCTGGGCCACAGCAGAGAGCTGGCCTGGAAGAGGGGCAACCGGGACAGAATCCGGCGCCCCGACCGGGACTAGAACCCGGTGTTCTGGCGCCGCAAGGCAGAGGATTAGCCTAGTGAGCCGCGGCGCCGGCCTCTTTGTGGGTTTTGACGCAGTCCTGGTTCAGACACGTCTCTGGTCAGTCTTCTCGCTCTCCCCACAGGGACTCTCACTGAGCGGAAGCTGTTGGCTTTAACGGAGTTCCGCCTGCAGGTCGCTTCTCCTGCGGGTCGCGCCCTCGGGTTGTGTCTGAAGAAGTCGTCACCAAACTGAAGGCCGCCCAGGTCTTCTCCTGTGTTTCGTACTCCGCAGGACTTTGCAGCTTGGTGCTTTATTCGCGGGCGTGTGATCTGTTTTTTGAGTTGACGCGTGTGGAGGGCGTGAGAGCTTGTATGGCTCAGTGTCTCTCGTGTGGATGCGCATGTGCTAGGGATCCAGCAGCACTGGCTGGAGAGCACCTTTTCTCCAGGGTGCGGACTGGGCCCCTTCGTCAGAGCTCACGTCACTGCGTCAGGCTGGCCCTGGCTCTGGGCTCTCTTCTGCTCCGATGCTCGCTCTTTCTTAAGGAAGATTTACTTATTTGGTTGAAAGGCAAAGTTAAGAGAGAGAGGGAGAGACAGAGACACAGAGACAGAGACACAGAGGTCTTCCATCTGCTGCTTCATTCCCCAGATGGCCACTCCCTCTGGGGCTGGACCTGGCAGAAGCCACGAACTTAGAACTCCATCCGGGTCTCCCATGTGTGTGGCAGGGGCCCAGGTACTTGAGCCATCTGCTGCTTTCCCAGGTGTGTTAGCAGGAGCTGGATCAGAAGTGGAGCAGCCAGGGCTCCAACAGGCACCCTTACGGGACTCTGGCATCATAGGTGGCACCAGCCCCCTCAGTGGCAGTTCTGTCTGCTCGTCACCTGGCCCCACCCCACCTTGACTATCATGGCTTACAGTGGCTCTTGGAGTGAGGTGGCGTCAGGCCCCTGGCTGTGTTTCTCAGTGGCTATTCTGGGTCTCTTCACCATGCCCTCTACACTTGACAACCACCTTGCTCATGTCCGTGGGATAACTCGCTGGGACTTGGATCCAGATTGCATTCGATCTAAAGATCAAATTGGGAGGCACTGCCTTCTTGACAGTACTCAGTCTTCCAGTCTGTGACCCTGGAATTGCCCTGGTTGGACCCACGTTGTCCTTTGAGCCGACTGCACTGTGGCTTCTGGCCTTCCTTCAGGAGGAATGAGGTCACGCAAAGGTCATCCGCTGAGCACCTACTGTGTGCCCCCGACCCTTCAGTCATTTCACAGCACGCTGATGGCGAGGCTACGAGCACAGTGCCCTCATCGGTGTGTTCAAGAAACAGGAATTAAGGCCCTACTGTGGGATAAGCCCAAGCCAGGAGCTGGAGGTACAACAGAGACCACAGTAGAATTGGACCCCACACTCAGGCAGTTCGTTGTCTAGTTAGGAAAGAGCAGTGGTAACTAAATAATTCCGCAGGTCAACTGTGTTGCCGGAGCTTTGTCTCAGCCTGGAAGGCTTCCTGGAGGCAGAGCTATGCAAGCTCAGCTTGGAAGAATGAGTAGCAGAGGGAACCACGCTTGCGAAGCCCTTGAGACAGGAAGCCTCAGAGGCGTGCGCTGCCCGAGTGCGAGGGCAGGAACCTGAGGCTCCGTGCAGATCGCTGACGGGGGAAGCAGGGATCAGCCGTGCACAGCCTCGTGGGCCCGAGTCCAGACGCAGAGGCGGAGCGTGGAGGAGAACAAGCCAGGGCTGGCTGGCGCTGTCACGCGTGATCTCATCAGGTTCCCTGTGCCCCACGGCGGTCCGTGTTGTCATTGTCCCCGTTAGACGCTGGGGGATACTGAGGCCCAGCTGGGCTTCCCCCCTTTGCATGGTTCCAGGACGCGGGGGCCTGGGGCTCCGCTTCGGTCCGTGCTGTGCAGCACCTCCATCCTCCTCGCTAGGAGACATCCTCCAGGGAGGACCCGCCAGGCCTCCTTCGGGCTGGTGGTCTGGGCTCGGGCCTGTCTCTGTGGCTTGCTCGCTTGGAATCAGAGAGAGAAGCTGGGGCCTGGTAATTGTGTGTCGTGATGCTGAATTAAGATGCAAATTTGTGCAGTTAATGAAGAAGGCAATTTGGAGGCGGAGGGCTCTCAGCAGCGCCTCTCTTCTCGGAAGTAGATTGAGGGGATGGGAAATGTACGCGCCGCCACCCGCCAGGCTGCAGCTGGCCCGTCTCCAGGGGGAGGCTCTTCCTGCTGCAGGGCTACAAGCCAGCCCGGCTCGAACACACTGTGCAGAGGCTGCTGGGTCACGTGGCCTTGGTGTGGGCATCGCCAGAGCGGGGTCCCTGGGCCCCCACCTGCAGGCTCTGCCCTGCCCTGGTGCCTGTGTGTAGGGCCTACAGTGGTTCTCTGGAACCAGAGCTGCGTGTCCTCAGGGGAGTTTCTTTTTTTTTTTTTTTTTTTTTTTTTTTGACAGGCAGAGTGGACAGTGAGAGAGACAGAGAGAAAGGTCTTCCTTTTGCCGTTGGTTCACCCTCCAATGGCCACCGCGGCTGGCGCGCTGCGGCCAGCGCACCGCGCTGATCCGAAGGCAGGAGCCAGGTGTTTCTCCTGGTCTCCCATGGGGTGCAGGGCCCAAGCACCTGGGCCATCCTCCACTGCACTCCCAGGCCACAGCAGAGAGCTGGCCTGGAAGAGGGGCAACCGGGACAGAATCCGGTGCCCCAACCGGGACTAGAACCCGGTGTGCCGGCGCCGCAAGGCGGAGGATTAGCTTTTTGAGCCGCAGCGCTGGCAGGGGAGTTAGTTAACCTCTTTGTGCCTCAGTTCACATCAGCTCTGCCAGTCGTCCAAGCCTGAAGTGCATGGATTTCCTTTGGCTGCTGCTGCCTGGATGGGACCCTCCCTGAGTGCTGGATGCCACGACCCCTGTGATCCATCCAGCCTTGACGCCAAGGTCCATCCATTAGCTGGCTGCGGGCGTGGATTGCCACCCACTGGTTGGCTGTTTTTACGTCTTTGGGCACCAAGGTCGGCCAGCAGACCTGGGCTTCCTCTCACTCCTGACCCAGCTTCCTCTACCTCACAGCCAGGCTTGTTTTGAAGTAGATGGCGTCACTGACAGTATGGTTCGTTACAGCGGATCTCTGTGCCGTGTGCCTTACCTGTAGTTACTTCCCCTCGTCCTCGGATTCCCCGAGGCAGAGACGAAGGCTCGGAGAGCTCCAGGGATCGCCGGGGATCACGCAGCTGCTACGTGTGGAGCTGGAACTCAACCCGCTGCACAGTCCACCAGTGCCTGCCAAGTGCTGGGTCCTGTGCCCAACACGAGGGGACAAGCAGACGCACACCGACTTGTGGGAAAGGAGAGAATGACACAGCAGGGGTGGGGGGATGCGGTAAAGGAACTGGGGGACAGGAGGGTGTGGGGCACCGAGGGGGCTTTGTCTCCCCAGGGAAGGTTCGAGAAAGCGACCACACAGCAGGCCCCCTGCAAGGAGCAGCAGTGAGAAAGAGACAGGGTCAGGATCATGCTGAGCCCATCGGGAGAGGCCAAGGCAGAACCTACTAGAAGTTTGGCGTGGTGGGTTCTAGAAACTGGTGGACCTGGATTGGAGTCCATGTTCCTGCACTGACTTGCTGCGTTGACCTTGGACAAGACCCTTGGCCTCCCCAAGCAGTGGGCGCTATGGTGCTGCAGTGGGGGAGGGGCTGTCCCAAGATCCCTCTCCTAAGGAGATTGTGAGACGATGCTCAGGAGCAAGCTGGACCCTGGCAGGGGCGTGGTCAGCCGCACACGCTGGGCGTCTGTTAGCCTGTGCTTTACCACTCAGCAGTCGGTCTTCCTGCACCGGGCGGGGAGGAGTTAGGACCGTGCCTGCCGGTACGCGCCCCTTCACAGTCCTGCCGTCCGTCTCCTGTCTGCTCTGTCTTTCCCTCGGTGCTGTGAGTGGGGTGCAAGTGGACTCGCTTTGTGCGTGTGTGCACACTTACTTTCTGCCAACACCAGACTAGTAAATCAGACATCCGAGAAAAGAATGGCTTGAAATCTTCCTCCCGAGGTTTGGGAATCCGCCAGTGAAATGTCATCCACAGCCATACACGTATGCACAGGGGTTGTCACTGGCGGAATGATCAGGTCTCCCATGGTCCTCCGCTGTGGACCGCCAGGGCTCAGCCAGTCCCACGCTGACGGCTGCTTATGTTGTTTTCAGCATTCGGTAATACAGCTCTACACCAAACACCTTTTTTTTAAAGGTTTATTTATTTACTTGGAAGGCAGAAAGACAGAGGGACCAAGATCTGCTTCCTGCTGCTTCACTTCCCAAAGGCCTGCCCAGGAACTCAGGCCGTCTCCCGCTGCCTTCCCAGGTGCGTGAGCAGGGAGCCGGATGGGAAGTGGAGCAGCAGCTGGGATGTGAACTGGCAGTCCAGGATGGGACGCCAGTGTTGCCAGCGGCAGTTTAGCCTGCCATGCCACACACCGGCCCTGAACGTCTCCTTGTCAGCTGTGAGCTGAGGAGGTTCTCACCAGTGGGATTGCTGACGTCGTAAAGGTTTCAGGTTGAAGGCATCCAGCTGCCCTCCTGCAGCCTGCAGTCAGTGCATCGCCCGGGGTGAGAGGTCGGCCTCCCTCCCCTCCACCCGCCTCCTTAAAAAAAAACCAACCAGGAGAGGCTTCCGTACAGAAAGATCTGGAAATCACTGCTTTTCACTGTGTAGATTCTTGACTCTGTTCTTCGTGGGTCTGGGCTGACGCTGCGGCTGCCTCTAGTTGGCAGGAGGGGATTTGGTGGCCCAGTTGCTCGCCGACTCCCAGGTCGCTCCTGTCCCAGCTCCACAGGCCCTGGCCCTGAAGCCCCGCGCCCCGAGCAGCAGGTGCTGACGTCACTCTCTTGGCTCTGGAGGTTGGGAGGCCCAGGTCGGGTGCCCGCAGTGACAGGTTCTGGAGAGAACTCTGGCCTGCAGATGGCTGCCCTGAGCCTCACACGGCAGGGAGAGAGCAGCTCTGGGGTCCTCTGCGAGGGCCCTCCCCTCACGGCCTCATCTAAGCCTAAGTGCCTCCCAGTGGCGCCAGCTCCTGACCCCGTCGCGCTGTGATGGGGCTGTGGTGAGCGCGTTTGGAGGGGCCGTGACTTTGAGTGGGAACCTCACTGGAAGGATGAGGCTGAGAGCCGCCGGGCTGCTCACCCTCTGGGTGCGAGTCCTGTCCGTCAGCCCCATCATGTGCAGAGTGCCCACTGTGTGCCGGGTTCTGTGCCGGAGAAGCGTCTCCCACGTAGGGTCTCACCGCGAAGTTGGGACAGCTCCGTGGGGTCACAGCGGTCCGCCTGCACTGCAGAGGAGGAAACATAGGCTGGGCTGGTGGAGGACAGAACCCAGGTGCAGAGGCTGCCTCTGATGTCACTAAGATGGAACCCGGACTTCTGGGGGGCGGGGCCTTCCCTTGCTTGCCTCTGGGTCTGTGCTGGTGTCAACACAAGGTGGATGACATCAGACCTGATTGTTGCTGGCTGGAGTGAAGACCTTTGTATTAGATGATGTGTGTTTGAGTCGGCGCCACGGCTCACTAGGCTAATCCTCCGCCTGCGGCACCGGCACCCCAGGTGCTAGTCCTGATTGGGGTGCCAGTTCTGTCCTGGTTGCCCCTCTTCCAGTCCAGCTCTCTGCTGTGGCCTGAGAGTGCAGTGGAGGATGACCCAGGTGCTTGGGCCCTGCACCCCCATGGGAAACCAGGAGGAGGCATCTGGCTCCTGGCTTCGGATTGGTTCAGCGCCGGCCGCGGCGGCCATTTCAGGGGTGAACCACCGGAAGGAAGAGCTTTCTCTCTCTGTCTCTCTCTCACTGTCTAACTCTGCCTGTCAGAAAAAAAAAAAGGATGATGTGTGTTTGAATCCTGCCTCTGCCACTTCCTGGCTGTGTGACGTCTGTCTCTTAAACAGAGTTAACAATCCCTACCTTGCAAAACCACTTTGAGTATAAAAAGAGATTGTGTATGCACCCTGTATACAGTAAGCATTATGTAAAAGCAGATGCTGTTTTTTTTTCAAACGTATCCAGTGAGTGGAACACCATGGTGATGTTAGAGAGGGACTCTCAGAACATAACGTCATTCATTCATTCATTCATTCAGCAAGAATCAGCTGAGTGTCTGTTACGTGCCAAGCATGAAAGCAGAGTGGTGAACTGGCCCCCAGACACTGACCTGCAGGGGTGAGAAGGCGGCAGGCAGATGGACCTGTGGTTCTGGCAGTGCCGGGTGCTGTGGAGAGCCCAGCAGAGGGTCTCGGGGAGGACGGGGGTTCAGAAGGGGAGGGCCCACTGGCTGCGCCTCAGCGGAGACCGGAGCTAAGTAGGGCACGCTGCAGGGACATTTCTAATGAGCAGTTTCAGTGCCCGAAGCAAGCCAGTAACAGGGCCCTGCAGGCAGCACTGTGACTCCAAGGAGGACAAGGCAGGCCACCTGGTGTTGCCGCAGGCGTGAACTATCCGCACGAGCCTCCACTCTCCCGTGTCACAGCGGGCTTCACCCTCCCCTGTGCCACTGGGGCTTTCCATGAGGTCTGACCCCTGTCTGGTCAGAGACGTATACAAGGCAACTCCGCCTCCCAGTGCCCGCAGCTTCCTGGCCAGCCCAGGGCAGCTGGAGCCAGCTGAGTGAGGAGGACGGGGTGCGTGGTGCAGAGGACTGAGAGGGTCTGGGCCACCTGTGGTTTGGGGTGGCATTTCTCAGATGACCCGAATCAGATGTGGCATCTGGTCCTGGAGTCCACATCGTGACAAGCTCCTGGACAGGCACTCACACACTCTCAAGTCTGAGAGCAGCTGGGGGAGGGGGCGGTCGGTCTGGAGCGTTCGCGGTCAGGGCTGTCCTGGGATCGCAGGTGCCTGCCGTCTGCCCGCCCAGATGGCGCTCCCTCGGCAGGTCAGCCTGAGCTGCCGTGTCCCCGATTTCCTGTGTGTGCCTCCAAGGGGAGTGGAGCCGGGACAATGGCGGGGATTTCAGAGCTGGTGCGTGTCCCGCTGTGAGGCTCGTGGTGCAAGGGGAGGAGGCAGGGCTCTGAGTGAGCTCATCGCAGAGGCACCTTGGGTGGATTCGTTCCTGGCCTGGACACAGTTTTCATCTCTCCCTGGTCAGTCACTGCAGATGCTGCGGTTCCTGAGCTGCCTCCAGCGAGCCAGGGACACCGCGCAGAGCCCGGCCCAGGGATGATCATGTCTCCCTTTGGTACTCAGCTACCCTCGTTAGCTCAGCTCTTGCCCTCTCTCGGGCTGTGTCACAGGCCTGGCCGTGGCCTGCTGGCCTGGAGCAGAAGCAGCCCCAAGGGCCTTTCTGCACTCGCTCGTGCACCCCAACCTGTATGGAGCTCGGCAGCCAAGAGCACAAGTTCCCGGAAGGGTCCTCCAGGGACGCCTCATCTCCTTCAAAGTCAAACCAAAGTCACTGCCACATCCATGTGACCTCACCCCTCTCTCCACTCTGTCAGCTGCTGCGCTGCTGGACTCCTTGCCACTTCTCTAACACGGCAGGGACATGCCCACCCCTGGGCCTTTGCACTGGTGGCTCCCTCCCCCTGTGGATCTCTGCGTGCCCATTCTTCTCCCCGAAATCTGTGCTCAAAGTTCTGTGTGTCACCCTGGCTCCCCCACTGCGGCCATCAGCAGCCGTCTTGTCTCTCATAGCATTTTCGCCCTTGATGTAGTGTTTATTTGACTCGGATTTCCCCGTGTCATTTGCCTCTTGCTGCTAGAATGACAGCTCCCTGTGAACGGGCATGGCAGTTTCGTGACTGCTGTTCTCCCAGTGTGGCTAGCACATTATTTGATTAATGAATTGGATGGATGACTGCCTGGCTCTGTCCCTTACGGTGTGACTCTGAGTGCCTTAGCATCCCTGAGCCTCAGGTTCTGCATCTGTTGAATGGACGTGATTATAGATGTTTGCAGGTTAAGCTGGACAAGTCTGTTCATGCAGCTATAACACAAAGTGCCACTGGATGACCGACAGCAGTCCATAGGTGGCAGAGTCCGAGATCAAGGTACGGGCAGGCTCCGTGCCTGCCGAGGGCCCGTTCCTCATAGGTGGTGCTGTCTAGGTATCCTTGGGTGGCAGAGGGACAGAAGGGCCCAGTGGCTGTTGGAAGCCTCTTCTCTAAAGCACTAATCCCCTCCACAGCACCGTCACCTCTGGAGGTCCCTGGATTTCAAGTGCTGAGTCCCAGCAGCCTGTACATCCTTGGCGTGGTGGCCCGCGTGCTCCAAGTTCACACAGGGCGGCTGCCCTTGTGTTGTTGGCACACAGGCCAGTGAAGCATGAGGACTTGGACAAGAGTGTCCCGGTGAGGGACGGGAGCGCTTCCACCAGGTGGCTGCAGTAGGGGGGTGGGGGTGGGGGTTCTCAACAGGGGCCTCTGCAAGAGCAGGAGCTCAGAGGGGTGGGGGTGGGGCGCGTGAATCGGTGGAGAGGAAGACAACCGCAGGAGCAAGGAGCCAGAGGGGCCAGCTCAGGGACTGGGTAGGTGTGCTTCCTGCAAGTTGGGGCCTTGAAGAAGTGAGTAGGGAGAGAAGGAGAGCAAGAGCTGGAAACATTGCTTTCTTTTCTGGAAGGCAGGAGCCGGCCAGTGCTTTCAGACAAGCTGCAGCACAGTGCGGCAAAATGAAGTCGGTCCAAGCCGCCTCCCTGGACAGAGTGCTCGGCAGCTGGCACAGCGGTCACCCGGGCCTCACTTTGCTGGCTTCTCACAGCCCTTCTTGGGGTAGACAGGGTTTATGGGGTATTGTGGTCTGATACCAAGGTCAACTGCAAATGACCCCATGTGAGGCATCATAGCCAGAGAAAGCCAGGTGCCCGTGGTGTGACTTCTGGGCACCAAGGCTTCCTACAGTCACAGCACAGGTGGGAAGGGACATGTAGGAGCAAGAAAAGCTGAGTTTGGGAGGCAGGAGGCTACAAATTTGTCATTCATTTGTTTGTCTCCTTCAGTGAACTGAACCTTTACTGTGTAGCATATTCAGGCCAGGGGCTTGGACTGCGACTTGGGCCGCTTGGTTTATGCTTCATTTTCTACCTGATTTAAAAAAAAAAGTTCTGTAACTTAAGGGAGCTGGGTCAGAAGTACAGATTTCGTGCCACGTGTCGGCTGGAGGTGGTTTGACGTCCAGAGGAGGGATCTGCACTTAGAGGGAGGGTTTGGTGGGAAAGAGGCTGTAATGGGTTCATGCCCTGGGTTCAAAAAGGTTTTTTTTATTTGAAAGGCACAAAGAGAGGGAGAGAGACAGAGTTCTTCCATCTGCTGATTCGCTTTCCTAATGGCCGCAGCACCTAGGACTAGGCTAGGCCAAAGCCAGGAGCCGGAAACTCCATCCAGATCTCACCTGTGGGTGGAGGGGCACAAGCGCTTGGGCCATCTTCACTGCTTTCCGAGGCACATCAGCAGGGAGCTGGATTGGAAGTGGAGCAGATGAAACTCAAACTGGCTCTCTTACGTGGGATGCCAAGCATCGTAAAAGATGGCTTAACCCACTTACCACAATCCTGGCCCCAAAATATGTTCTTGACTCTGCACAGTGGACGTGGTGATGTGGCTGATAACTTGATGCCCGTTTTTTTTTGTTTTTTTTTTTTTTTGTTTTGTTTTGTTTTGTTTTGTTTTGTTTTGACAGGCAGAGTGGACAGTGAGAGAGAGAGACAGACAGAAAGGTCTTCCTTTGCTGTTGGTTCACCCTCCAATGGCCGCCGCGGCCGGCGCGCTGCGGCCAGCGCACCGCGCTGACCCGATGGCAGGAGCCAGGAGCCAGGTGCTTTTCCTGGTCTCCCATGGGGTGCAGGGCCCAAGCACCTGGGCCATCCTCCACTGCACTCCCTTGCCACAGCAGAGGGCTGGCCTGGAAGAGGGGCAACCGGGACAGAATCCGGTGCCCCGACTGGGACTAGAACCCGGTGTGCCGGCGCCGCAAGGCGGAGGATTAGCCTAGTGAGCCGTGGCGCCGGCCTTGATGCCCGTTTTGAATGTCCCCTCCCGAAGTGATGTTGAAGCTTAATACTGCAGTTCTGATGCTGTTGGAGGTGGGGCCTTGGGGTGGTCATGGGAAGTAGGCAGGGTCCTGGCTGGGACAGGTGCATTTAGGAGAAGAGGGGCAGAGACCTGAGGTGCACCTGCTTGTTGTATCTCACCACATGCTGCCCTCTGCTGTGTTTGGGTGCAGAAAGAAGGCCCTCACCAGGTACCGAGCAGGTGTAGTGCCAGGCTCTTGGGCTTACCAGCTTCTCAGAGTAGAGCCGTGAGCTAAATAAACTTCTGGGTTTTTAAAAAACATTTATTTATAAGACATCCGCTGGTTCACCGCACAAGTGGCCACAATAACCAGGAACTCCGTCTGGATCTCTCATGTGGGTGGCAGGTACCCAAGTGCTTGGGCCATCTTCTGCTGCTTTCCCAGGCACATGAGCAGGGAAGGCTCCTAATGGAACAACAAGAACTCAAACCAGTGCTCATATGGGATGCAGGCATCCCAGGCAGCGGCTTAACCTGCTGTGCCACAACACTGGCCCCAGAACTTCTGTTTCTTATCAATTACCTAGTCTTGGGTATTTTGTTACAGTGAAGCAAAATGGACTCACTCACCTTGGAGATCTCTGAATGCTGAGCACAGACCCCTCTGTAGGCTCAGCCGAGGGAGCAGAGCTGAGGCTGAGCCTGCCCTGGACCCGGTGCCAGCACTCGGGACACACAGAGGACAGAGCCCCACCCCAAGTGCATGGCCAAACCCTGTTAAACCCAATGCCAAGTGCATGGCCAGCAAACCCTGGGGGATGTGACAGGCACCTCCCAGATCCTTCCATGGAGAAGCATCAGGAAACCAAAGGGACGGATGAGGAACCTGGGCAGTAACCACATATTTCAGTGGGCAAGACCGTGGTCTGTGGGGATGTGCATTGGGTATCATTGTTGTAGAAGCAGGAAGTGAGTCCCTGGAAGTCAGGATGGCAGCTTCCAGTGGGGACAGAGGTGAGGCAGACACACGGCAGGGACTTATGGGATAGTTGGCATGGTCCTCTTCTGAGCTGTTTGCCTTGCAGTAGCGTATGAGTTCCTGAGTAGTTTGTGTAGTTATCTCTTTTTATGGTTTGTTTCTTTCTTTCTTTCTTTCTTTTTTTTTTTTTTGTTTTGCATTACCTTTGGAAAAGGAAGGGAAGAGCATGGGATGCGGGTGGGGAAGGGCGGCCGAGGGCCTGGGTCACACCCACCTTCTGCTCTTCTTGGGTCCGTGACCTTCAGCACCCACTTTACCCCCTAAGCCTCAGTTTCCTCATGTGGAAAAGTAATCGTGACGGCAACCGCGTGCTGGCATTGCAGTGGGAATGTCGTGAGACCCTGCTCATGCGTTCCCAGGCACCGCCTGGCCAGAGCCCGGCCACTTGTAGTTGGTTGTTTGGCCCCGGGAAGAAGTGGGCTTGGGCCTCAGCAGCCCTAAGGGCCGCTCTCTGGTCTCGGTGCAGTCGCTGAGTCTGTGGTTGGATACAGCAGAAGGACTGTCAGAATCCCACCCCAGCAGGATGGATAATGTTGGCTTGGAGCCCCTGCTCACCGGGGCCAGGCAGGGTGCCTAGGCATGGGTCTGTGGGTGCTGGTGTTGGCACCAACAAAGTGCAGATGGGAACCATGGTCCTCCCAGAAAACAACAGGCAAGAGGCGGCATGGCGTTGCCGAGGCCTCCTGTGCCCGCCAGCAGGTGCAGATGTGGCCAGACACACAGCTGAGACAGTGAATTGGTTTCTGTTGTCCCACGTGTGCAGAACCATGCGCTGCTTTTGCACGTTGAGTCCTGGGGAGCCTTCTGTGAGCCTGGCTTTCCTTCGTCTGTCAGGTTGTGCTGAACTTAAAGAATGGGTAAGTTCAAGGTGATTAAAGCATAAGTAGCAGGCCGGCGCCGCAGCTCACTAGGCTAATTCTCCACCTTGAGGCACCGGCACACCGGGTTCTAGTCCTGGTCGGGGCGCCGGATTCTGTCCCGGTTGCCCCTCTTCCAGGCCAGCTCTCTGCTGTGGCCAGGGAGTGCAGTGGAGGATGGCCCAAGCACCCCATGGGAGACCAGGAGAAGTACCTGGCTCCTGCCATCGGATCAGCGCGGTGCGCCGGCGGCGGCGGCCATTGGAGGGTGAACCAACGGCAAAGGAAGACCTTTCTCTCTGTCTCTCTCTCTCACTGTCCACTCTGCCTGTCAAAAAAAATAATAAATAAATAAATAAATAAATAAAAGCATAAGTAGCACCCTCAGCCCAGGCTGGCACGCCTCTCAGAGCCTCCTTGTGTCTGCCCCACTTTGCTTGAGCTCATAGAAGCAGGGTGGATTTCGTGTTTCGAGATAGGTCTGTGTCAGTTTTAGAAAAAAATTCATTTGTTAGGGTCGCATTTCATTCAGAATCCTGCTTCCCCCAGAGCATCAAAGACACTGCCAGCCCATCCCTGATCCTCTGCTGACAGGAGAAGAAGTCAAGTGAGACAGGGACCAGCGTCCCTTGAATGTGGGAATCTGAGCTCTCAGACAATCTGACTTCATGTCTGGTATTTCAGTCATGACCAAAGACCATTAATGCAGCCTTCCCCGAGTTAAGGCCTTAAATGTCAGGTTCCAAAGAAAGACTTTAAAGAGCTACTTGGTTTCCCATCATTTTATTTTTAATTGTGGTTAAATATCCTTAAGATAGACCTTCCAGTTACAGCATCTGGCTCAGCAGCACGAAGCACATTCAGAGCTGTGCAGCCGGCACCACCGTCCATCTCCAGAAGGTCCTTCATTGTGCAAAACGGAAACTGCATCCCCGCTAAATTCCCCATCTCCCTGTGTCCCAACTCCTGGTGATCACCTTTTAGTTTCTGTCCTCATGATCCGACTCCTCTCGGGACCTCGCGTGAGTGGACCTGAGCGGCACGTGTCCTTCTGAGAGTGGCCAGTCTCCCTTAGCGTGGCGTCCTCGAGGTGTGGTGGCCTGTGGCAGCATGGTCTTCCTTCTGTAGGTGGTGTGACGTGGCGTTGTGTGCATGTCCACCCCACCGCCAGCTGTGCAGGGGTCTCCTCCATCTGCTGGCTGTTACAGGGAACGCGGCTGTGAACAGGGCATGTCCGTTCCTCTCTGCAATCATCCAGTAAGTCTCTCCTCCAGTTCCTGGGAGCTGCTTGTGACCACATGACACTCACTTAGGTACCAGCATTCACTCTCTTGGCCACCTGTGCCCTAGGCTCAGGAGCTGGGGGGGCAGCCAAGCAGCAAGGGGCCCTGGCTGAGTGAGGGGAGGGGTGGCCGGGGCTGGGCCAGGAGGAAGCTGTGCTACTGCTGGCTCTCACTGTGACTTCCCCCGAAGTGAGGGGGTTCTCCTGGGTGTGTTTTTCCATCTCCTGCACTCTGGTTGTTTCTGTAGGGAGTGAGTGGGCCCATGTAGCAATGTGCCCCACGTGCTTTGTGCACTTGTAGCTACGGTGCTGTTTGCCCGTCCCTCATCCATTTGTTCAGTGTCCCACAACGTGTTTGGTGCCCGATTTCTGTCACTTACGGCCAGTGCAGGTTTTAGTGAATCCGTAGGACAGGAGAAGGGAAAAGTCAACGGTGAGGAGCAGGATCGAAGCAGGTGGCAGACTGACAAGGTGCCGGCGTCCAAGGTGATGATAGCTGTGTGACCAGGGGCACGTCTGGCATGCTGTCAAGGCACCACCGGCCCCGGGCCACCTTCCTCCCTCCCTGTCCCATCACGGTGCCTCGCCTGCCACCACACAGCATGTGGAACATGGAGCTGCAGTGGGGCAGATGTGGAGAAAGGAATTTCCCTTTCCAGAGACGCGCAGTTAAAAGGCAGAAGGTCCCTGAAGAGCTCCCCTGGACTTTGTGCGGGCTCTTGGAGTCCCTCTAGCTGGGCTGTCACCAAGATGCTCGGCACCCCAGGACCAAGAGGAAGGGGAGGAGCTGCCCCCCCACCTTGCTTCAGCTCTAGTAATTGTGACTTTTTTTTTCTTTTTTGCATGAATCAGGAGTTGTACTACCAAGCAAACAGGAAAGTTGGGATAGTCTCTGGTCTCAAGCAAGCACCTAGTTGGGGCCCAGAGAAGCTAGGGAAAGGCTCGGGGTAGCACTGCTGATCCACTGTGTAGCTGTTGACCAAGCAGCTGCAGTGTAAGTGGTAAGTGTCCTGCCGGGAGGGTTCAGTACCGCATGTCCAACCCTCAGCCTCCGTGAATGCAGCTGCTGATCCTCGACCTCGGAGACAAGGTGGGCCAGGAGGCAGCAGAGCGCAGAGAGCGGTAGCAGGTGGCGGAACCCTGCTCCATCTGTCAGGGCTCAGAGCCACGCAAAGGAGGGGGCGATAGGACAGGAGGGGCTGAGCCAGGAGACGCAGGGTCCTTTCGAGGCCTCATGGAGGTCTGGAGCTCCTGGAGCTCACGTTTTAGCTTTGACCCTTTCCTTGTAGATTCCTCACTATTTTCTACATACAAGATGGTGCCATCTGCAAGCCAGGTGGTTTTGTTTCTTTCTGTCGAGACTGGATGCCTTCCTTTTCTCTTCCCACCTGATTGTTTAGTGCTTTTTAACTCCCCCACCCTTTTTTTTTTTTTTTTTTTTTTTGACTGTGTGAGAATGAGACCTGGCTGGAGTGACAGGGAGGGACAGACTGCTCCCTCTGTGGCCAGAGGGACCTGGGAAGAGCTGCAGGCCTGGCCAGGTGAGGACCAGGGCACATGTCTCCAGCTCTGATTTGGCAGGTGCTCCCGCTGTCCCCAGCTGCTGAGCAGAGCGGTGAGGCCGGGGAAACCTTCCAGGCAGCGTTCAGCCACCAGAGCCCATCTCTAGCGTGCTCAGTGACTGTTCATTGAGCACCTCCCCGGTTCCTGGCTCAGAGGATGCTGAGATGACTCAGACTTGAACTTGATGCCCACAGCCTAATGAGAAAGTCTGATCAGTAATTAAGGAATTACAGCCCAGCAGGAGAGGAGTTCTTATGGAGGTCTGTGCAAAATTCAGAGAAACACTAGGGCAGGAAGCCAATTGGCTCAACAGAGGTTGCTGTAAAGGAAGTCACCTCAAAATAGGCTGCAAAGAATTAAGGGGGCAGGAACAGGCAGCGAGACTAGCACCTGCAAAGGTGTGGGGGTGCAGAGGCGCAGGCCCGGTTGAGGAGATGGAACATCAGACAGTGAGATGCTACTCCCTTAGGACCAGCTCAGACTCTTGCCCATGATGTGTTCAAGGACATGAACACTGACTGGGCACTGCTGGCCCTCTGCCTCAGTTTCCACAGTAGAAGCTGTTTGCTCGCCTGCTGGGTGTTGGTCATGCTGACTGGCAACGTGGAAACAGAAGAGGCGGTGCTGGAAAAGCAAAGCGGGTTTGTATCGATAGGGGCACAGCGCCTTCGAAGGGACCACAAGGACCAAGAGTTGGGGAGAGAAGTAAAGAGGGACAGTGGGGAGCCAGTGCTGGCGAGGGAGGGGGACTCGAGGGTGAGCAGCGGCTGTGGTCCGCGGCACTATGAGAAGAGTTCTTTAGGATGTTTTTGTGTCTTTGAGAATATTGTGTAGACGTTTAATCTTTTCATTGTTTTTTGTTCTCTGGGAGTTGAATTTCTTCTGCTTGTGATACCATGGGCAGACTGGACACAAGACAGCACCGTTTTATTTGGGTTACTCGTGTATTCCCTGTGGGGCATGCGAGTTCCATTCTATCCCGGTGACAACTGTGGGTCGTTCACGAGTCTGGAGTAGGGGAACTGGATTTGTGGGTCTGAGAACGATCTTCTGTCCTCGGTGTGGCCGATGCTCTCAAAGATGGGCGCAGGAGGGCCTCGGAGGAGGCTCTTGGGACCCTGGAGAGGACATGTTGCCGAAGCCTGAGCCTGACCGGGGGCCGCACGAAATGGTCACGGTCTCTGCTTTCACACTTCCGTAGCGTGGAGTTCTAACGCAGGTCTGAGAGCGAGACAGCAGCAGCTGCAGGGGAAATGCCCTTTCTGTGTGGGGTGATCGCGGCGTGAGTCGAGTCCTCGGACCTGGCGTCTTCTCTGTGTGTATGTGTACCCTGCAGGCGGCTTGCTGGAGCAGCATGAGACTTCTCTCTCACCCAGAAGACGCCTTTCACTTCTGCAGGGCTCAGAGGGGTCTCCACGGGACCGTGTTCTCTCTTGGGTCTCTTGCCTGGCTCACACACCCCAGGCACTTCTCTTCCCAGGGGTTGAAAGAGTCTGTCCTTAGATAGCACTTGCTAGAGGAAGCAGCCAGAGCTAAGACTTGCTGTCAGTCACTAGGGAAACCATCGCTGTTGAGACTGGCCAATTAGCCACAGGACAGAAGGTTCTTGGATGGACTAGGACCAGGCCTTAGCTCTCCCCAAGGCACACTGCACACGAGGGAGAGGCGGGAGACTTGTGCATGTTTCCATCTCCAGCAGCAGCTCTCTAACAGGACACCTGGTACCGCATGATTGCTTGATTAATAGTTCCTGAATGGATTAATGGATTAGCATAACATGACACCCTGGAATGGTCGTGTTAGGTCAGAACGGTGGTGTGTGAAAGGCAGGATTCATCCACGAATCCATCATTTCTTGAGCTCCAGCCCCCACTCAGGTTTGGGCTAAGACTGTGGTTCACAACCACTGGAAGGATCTGGAGAGTTTTCAAAGCTCCTGACACCCAGATCGCAGCTCAGACTAAGGAAACCAAAACTCGGTGGGGGAACCTGGGCTTCGGTGTTGCTTAAAGCTCCCCCTGTGATGCCAGTGTGCAGCTGCAGTGGAGAGCCACTGGCCCAGGTGCTAGAGGTACAGGGGACTGTCACAGTGTCCGTATCTTTGTGAGGATCAGAGTCTGGGGGAGGACACTTGAATGCGTTAGTTCAGGAGGTTGCAGGGCACTGAGAAGCCGTAATAGATGAAAACAGTCACAAAAGAATGTTTAGTGGCTAAAAGATACAGGCGAGCTTGAAAGAGGAAGGAACTTAAGATGGGTTTTGTAGAATGAATAGAAGTCCCTCAGTATCCTCCCCCTTCCTTCCTTCTCTTCCTTCCTTCTCTTCTCTTTCCCATCTTCTTCATCAACCTTTCCATATCCCCCTGTCTCCTTTCCTTCCTTCTCACCTACTTGGTTCCTTTTGGGCTCCAAAGCAGATCCAGAAGAAGACAATGAGCAACAAAAATCAAGTTCCTATCTTTGAGGTGCGTCCTCTTCCAGGAAAAGAGAAGAGCCCCTGCGGAGCCCCAGATGCTACAAGCAGCAGAGTGTGGGGGGCCTGCGACCTCGTTTTCAGGGGGCTAGTGGGGCAGACTTGAAGGAAATGTCACAGCAGTGTGTGAACCTTTGCTTCGAGACATTTAGGGGCAAACACCACTAGGAGATCAAAAGCAGTCTCCCAATGGCACACCCACGTCATGCTGATAAGCACTGACTCCCTGGTTTTTTATTATATTTTAGTCCCTCTGATTATCCTCAAGAGTTTTAATGTGGTGCTTTCTTACATTTGTGAGTCTTTCTCTTTAACAAAGCGAAATCTTCACAATATCTGGCTGACCATAATGACACTATTTTGTTGTCGTCCTATTTATTCTTAATCCTTCTTTCCCCAGAGCAGGTCGAGCTATTCTAGTTTCTTTGCCTTGCTGTGCAAGTTTTAGAATAGCCTTATCTGTGTCCCTGAGACTCCTTGCTGAGATCTTGATAGGAATTGCATTAAACTTATACACTGATTTGGGGAGAATTGATACTTAGTCTGTTGAGCCTCTGATCCATGAGCAGTATATGTCCCTCCACTTAGTTACGTTATAGATTTCTTTCATCAGCCTGTTGTCACTTTCAGGCTATAAGCACAGGGTCTTCATCTGAGGGTGTACTGATTTCCTTTCATTTCTTAAGGATATTTTTGAGGAGTGTAAGATTCTAGGCTGACAGAGACTTTAGCTCCTGAAAAACAATGTTCCACTTCCCTCTTGTCTCCATGATTTCTGATGACAAATCTGCTGTTGTTCTCATTATGGTAAGTTGTTGTTGTTTCTGGCTGTTTTCGATACTTTCTTTGCCTGTAGTTTTGGAGAGTTTAATGATGTATGTTAATATGAGTTGGAGGGTGTGTTCCCTGCCTAGGGTTCACTTGGCCACTTGACTCTGTAAGTTTGTGTCTCTTGCCAGATTAAGATGTTTTCAGTCGTTATTTCTTTGAGCACATTGTCATCTTCATCCTCTTCCTTGTCTCTTTCTGGGAGACTGGTGATCACATGGTGTTAGATATCCCATTGTGGCCCCACAGGTCCTTGGGGCTCGGTTCAGTTTTTCAGTCTGTTTTCTCTCTGATGTTCAGATGGAGTAGCTTCTGTTGCTTTATCTTCTAGTTTACTGATTCTTCACTTGGTTCTCCCATCCTGCTTTTGACCTTACCGTGGAGTTTTTATTTCAGCTATTTTATTTTTCTGTTTTAAAATTTCCATTTGATTTTATTTCATATGTCCTATTTCTTTACTTAGCCTTTCTAATTTTTCATTTATTTCAAGTGTGCTCACATTCACACACTGAAACATTTTTGATTGCCTTTGAGTCTCGGTCAGATAATTCTGACATTGCTGACATCTTGGCATTGGTATCTGCTGATGGCCGTTTACAGTTCTATTTGAAATTGTGTGGGTTTCTTTTTAATATGACATATTTTTTTTTTTGACAGGCAGAGTGGACAGTGAGAGAGAGAGACAGAGAGAAAGGTCTTCCTTTGCCGTTGGTTCACCCTCCAATGGCCGCCACGGCCGGTGCACTGCGGCCGGCGCACCGCGGCGGGCGCACCGCGCTGATCCGATGGCAGGAGCCAGGTGCTTCTCCTGGTCTCCCATGGGGTGCAGGGCCCAAGCACTTGGGCCATCCTCCACTGCACTCCCGGGCCACAGCAGAGAGCTGGCCTGGAAGAGGGGCAACCGGGACAGAATCCGGCGCCCCGACCGGGACTAGAACCCGGTGTGCCGGCGCCACAAGGCGGAGGATTAGCCTAGTGAGCTGCGGCGCCGGCCTAATATGACATATTTTTTACTGGAATATGGGCATTTAGGTATTATGTTAAGATACCCTTCTATTTATTTTATTTCTATCTTCTGTTTTCTCTGACACGTCTCTGGCAGAGGCTGCAGAGGGAAGTGGGACGATGTGGGAGCACAATTGCTGTTGACCCTGACGGGGGAAGGCCTGCTCATCACTGCTGAGCAGAGGTGCGAGCCCCTGACCCTGACCCTGACCTTTTCAGATAACTGCCTGGCTGGAAGGAGTGGAAGGAAGTGCTCCTTACTGCTGCACACATGCCTCCTCTGGCACGGGGGCGTGGGCAAAGGGCTTGTCACCCCCTTGTGGCTCCCTAGTAGGACTGTGGGGCTCCCATCCCAGCAGTTGGCCAGGTTGCCTTGTGATGGCTCCACAGGGCTGGAAGCCTTGGCTCCCCATGGAGCCTCTGTGGCGAGCACGGGAGTGAGACAGGAGCATTTTCCGAGGGGTGTGGCTGGAACCTCGCCGTTGCTGTCTAAATGCTCATGGTTTTGCTAGGCTGCCCCATCCCTGGTCTCTTGGCAGAGACAGCAAACTTGAGCTGGGCTCTGTTTTGCCCACACCCGCTGATGGCTGCAAGCCTCTGGCTTCTCTAGCTCAGTCGCAGGTGTAGGCGGCAGTTCTTCCCTGCCTTGTTCTTTGAGTACCAGGTTTCCTGGTTGCTCTGCCTTCACCTCGCTGCCTGTCAGTCATCTTATGTTTATTTCAAACACGGCGTCCAGGAGCTTTGGCTGTACTTTGAGGAAGAGTGGGAAAAGCACCGCCACTCCATCTTCCAGGAGGCAGAGGTCTCAGGAGGATTTGAAAGTCCTCCTGGCAGCCGAGGTTCTCCACTCTGCGAAGGAATTCTGTTATGTCTTAGGTATCACAACATCTGTGGATGACAGGAATATCCATCAGGGAGGATTTTCTGGATAGACGGATGGAGGGAGAGAGGATGGAAGGAGGGCAGGCGGTCATAGATGATGAATGAGTGAATGAGTGAACGAATGAATGAAAGAGTGGAACCAGCAGCCTGAATGGTTCACACCCACCTGTGCCTCTGCAGCCACATGCCCAGAGCCAGGGGAGGGCTTGACCAGCAGGTGGCGCTAAAGAGGATCTGTGGCATCGCAGTCAAGTCCCAGTCGGGCCAGGCCTGGGTGGCTCCGCTGAGGAGGAGGGGGGAATGAGAGCAAGGCCTCAGGCACCACCCGTGCCACCCCCCACCCCCGCCCACGGCTTTAAGGTGGGGGCGGCGGGGGAGGGGGAGGCTGATTGCTCTTGTGAGGACGCCAGCATGGCGCTGATTGAACACAGAAAATCTCCCATAAAAAGTCCTCCGAATACAGTTCTTCCTCGCTGGCTTTCCTGGGCCAGGCGATGAGAGAAAACCAGGCCGGCGCCGCGGCTCACTAGGCTAATCCTCCGCCTGCGGCGCCGGCACACCAGGTTCTAGTCCCAGTCGGGGCGCTGGATTCTGTCCCGGTTGCCCCTCTTCCAGGCCAGCTCTCTGCTGTGGCCAGGGAGTGCAGTGGAGGATGGCCCAGGTGCTTGGGCCCTGCACCCCATGGGAGACCAGGAGAAGTACCTGGCTCCTGCCATCGGATCAGCGCAGCGCACCAGCCGCGGTGGCCATTGGAGGGTGAACCAACGGCAAAGGAAGACCTTTCTCTCTGTCTCTCTCTCTCACTGTCCACTCTGCCTGTCAAAAAATAAAAATAAAAAAAAAAAAATAAAGAGAGAGAGAAAACCAGCCCAGGTGTTTCTTACTCCTTTTGCTTGGCTAGGGTCCCTCTCCTCTAACTTCCCTTTGCCTTTTGAGGTGGTACTGCCTAGTTACCTGGTGGTTAGAAATGCAGAGACAGACAGACAGAGCTCCCACCACGCTAAACGTCCACAGTAGCCGGGGCTGGGCAAGGCTAAAGCCAGGAGCCTGGAACTCAGCCCGGATCTCCCATGGGGTGGCAAGGACCCGACCGCTTCAGCCGGCATCTGCTGCCTCCCAGGGTGCACATTCGAAGGAAGCTGGAATCAGGAGTGGTGTCAGGACTTGAACGTGGGTGTTCTGCCGTGAAAGGTGGCGGCTTAACCATCAGGGTCAGTGCTTGCCCCCAGTGCAGAAAAATTTTAAAATCCATGCATATGGGAGAGCTTCAGGAAATTCATAAAAACTCGTATTTCCAAAAAGAAAAATTTCATTATTTCAAAATGTTTGCCACAAAACAAGTGTCTCTGTATTCCGTTTCCTGCCATCCTTTTGGAGTGCCCTTGTAAAATGAGGAGATCTTAGAGGTGCCGCACGGGAGGAAAGCTGAGTTATTCCCAGCCTTTCCTTTGTGGTGATTAACTCAGAGACGTTGTTCACAGCATCTCACTGTGCCCCTGTGTGGGAAGTCGCGAGAGGTGTTCCGTTAAAGCCTCAGTATCGTCTCTCTGCTAAGCAGCCAGTTTGCTTCCGTTTAAGCGAGGTTGAGAATCTTGGAGCAGATCCTGTGTCCCAACACTGGTGTAGAAAAAATAGATGTTAACGCTAGACACAGGGGCCTGTGCTGTGGTGCAGCAGGTTATGCCTCTGCCTGCGGTGCCAGCGTCCCATAAAGGTGACGGTTCGAGTCTTGGCTGTTCCACTTCTAATCCAGCTCCCTACTAACAGAGCTGGGAAAGTAGTAGAAGATGGCCCAAGTCCTCGGGCCCCTGCACCCATGTAGGAGACCCGGATGAAGCTCCTGACTCCTAGCTTCAGCCTGGTGCAGCTCCAGCCGATGCAGCCATCTGGGGAGTTAACCAGCGCTTCAAGCTAGGGCTTTAACCCACTGTGCCACAGCGCCAGCCCCAACCACTGGATTTTTCTTAAAAACAATTCTGTTGAGGCATAAATGACACATCAAGAAATTCTCCCGTTCCTAGTGAATTTTATGGCCCCACCATTGGCAGAAGTTCGCAGTCATCAGAATCCAATTTTAGAGCTTTCCCATCGTTCCCAAAGATGCCTTCCTGCTCGCACCCTCGCCCCCAGGAAACCACTCGTTTGCTTTGTCTCTGTAGATTTGGCTATTCTGGACGCTTCTATAGATAGAATCACACTACGTGTTGCCCTTTGTGTCCGGCTTCTTTCATTTAGCCTGGTGTTTTTTGCGGTTCACTCGTGTTGTAGTTTGTGACGGCATTCTGCTCCTTTTTGTTAACAGGCAATACTCCATTATGTGAATATACCGGTGTGATTCCCCATCTCATGGATCATTGAATGTCTCAGTTGTTCCCCCTCTCTGACAGTTTTGATAAGCCCGGGGGCATTCGCATCCCAGCTTTTCTGTGGGCGCGGTTCTCTCAGCCTTGGAGCTAGGCGTGGGTCACCAGGTCCTCTGGTGACTGCACTTCGCCATTTGAGGCACTGCCCGCCTGTGTCGCGCGGTGGCTGCGCTGTTTTGCAGTCTCACTGGCAGTCTGTATTGGCTCTGATTCCTCCACATCCTCACCAACACTGGTGGTTGTCCCTCCATGAACAGTAGTAAACTGCCCGTGGTATCTCATGGTTTTGATTGGCTGGTCCCTAACGACTGGCCGTGCTGAATACCATTCTGTGTGTGTGTGAGCCTTTCGCCTGTCTTTGGGGAAATATCTGTTCATCAAGTAGCCCGTTACCTAGTTCAAAATTAGATCCTCTTCTTAGGCTTGGGCTGGAGGAGTTGTTTTTTGGTTTTTTTTTGTTTGTTTGTTTTGTTTTTTACCTATTCTGGATACATCAAGTATATAATAAATGCATATTTTCTCCCATTCTGTAGCTTTTCACACTCTTAGGTTTTTGGTTGGTTGGTTGGTTGGTTATTTACCTCTTCTGGATACTTGGCATACCAGATATATGACAGGCGAACATTTTCTCCCCATTCTGTAGCTTTTCACGCTCTCCATTGTGCCTTTGAAGTACAAAAGCTCTTCATCTTGGTGAAGCCCAATTCAGCAGTTTTCTGCTTTTATTGTTGTGCCTTCAGTGTCAGATCAAAACAAAACAAAACAAAACTTGGCCCATTTGTCCAACTCAGGGTCCTAGATTTTCTGCCGTGGTTTCGCCTGTGAACTTTAACTCTTCCACTGCGGTCTGGCCGCGACTTGGAGCGGAGTCTTGCATTCGGTGCAAGGGGAGGGCCTGCCTTGCTCCCACAGATGGTGGTGGTTGTGCACGAGAGTTGCTGGGTTCTGTGTGCTGCCTTCTTTTGCCGGCTGTGCTCCGGCAAAGCTGGACACGAGCAAGGCTGCCTGCGCTCAGCCCCCACTCTCCTGTCCCTCTCTCTTCTGCCCACGAGCCCAGCAGGTGTCGTCACTGCACAGCCCTAGCTCCAGTTCTCCTGAAGAGAGAGCTGGTGCGATGGGTCTGCTCTGGCTCGGGTGACCAGGTCTAATCCAGCCTCGTGTGCCCTGGGCTCAGGGTGACATGGTTACCTGCAGCTGCCAGTGCCCAGCCCTGGTTGGATAATGACCCTCCGAGAAGGAGCGTGCTCATGGCTGGACACAGCCCCAAGATGACCCTCCGAGAAGGAGGGTGCTTATGGCTGGACACAGCCCCAAGATGACCCTCCGAGAAGCAGCGTGCTCGTGGCTGGACACAGCCCCAAGGCATGTCGCCTGGTCGTGATCCTGTATTGGACATCCTGGACCCCCCAGGGACTGTCTTAAGATTTCCAGTGAGGGACTCACAGGTCAGCTCCCCACGATTTGTTTTGCTTATCCCGTGCAGTGTTCAAGAGAACAACTGAAACAAATCATTGCCTGTATTTAAAAGTCGAAAGAGTATTTCATGTACAAGGCTGGATGTCATGCCTCATTAACAAAACAGGCTGATGTGGGCCAGCTACGTTTGGAGACAGCTGAGTGCAGAGAGGAGAGGCTGCCCAGGTTGCCCCAGTCCCCACCACTCCTTCTTGCTCCACACACACGTGCCCTGTTCTTACCTGACTGTGGGGGTGTTTGAGTGTGCACCTCCAACCCTAGGAGAGTCACAGGGGCCCTGCCTGCCTGTGAGGTTGTCCACCTCTTGGTTTTTACCCCAAGCTTGGCCCTGAACCCAGCCTGCCCTGGGATTCCACATCAGCCATGATCCTTAGCGTGTGCAATTTTGCTGTTTGCAGTCTGCTGTGTGCACCACGGACAGTGGCCTCAGGTGTTTCATGGAAGTTGTCCGCAGGCCCAACTGCATGGGAACTCATGGTGCTCACATGGCCCTTGTGCACGGCGACTGTATCTTAGAATCAGGAGAAAGCCATGAACGTTCTGACTTACTTGACTGGAAGAACCATCTGTGCAAATGAGGAGGCCAGTGGAGCTTGCCTGCAAAGCAGGGACAGTGATCAGCGCGGCGGGTGCGACGCCGCGCGGGACTCCTTCATTCCACGTGGGAATGCCTGGGTCCAGGAGCCCGCTCTGCCTCTGATCCTTCTGCCGATACACGTGCCAGGAAGTCCTGGAGTCCCTGCCACCCACCTGGGAGACCCAGACGGAGCTGCAGGCTCCTGGCTTCAGCCTGGCCCAGTTCTGGCAGTTAGGGCCAATTGGGAAGTGAACCAGCAGACAGAAGATCCCTCTCTCTGTGTCTGCCTCTCTCTGTAACTCTGCCTTTCAAATAATATTAACAACAACAAAGACACTCATGGAATTCTTGGGTCATACAAAAATAATAAATTGCTCCCACTAGCCAGAGAAAACTCCTATCACCTACCAGAGATCATTCCCCTTCAGCCCCAGCCTGTCAGGTACTAGAATTAATGTCACCTTTTGCAAGCCACATCCTTTGTCACCTTGGCTTTGTCATCAGTGTTTGCTGATGACAAACACACCCTGGAGCCCCAGAGTTGCTCCTGCTGGAGAAGGAATGGTGAGGGCACGGGAGAAGTGGTCTGCAAGGGGGTGTCTGTTCTAGGGACCCAGGGAAAGCAGCGGCCAGGAGCTGTGGCACGGGCACAGGCCCTGCTAGGCCTTGGCCCCAGCAGCTGTCACTGCGTGCGCCAGTCACCCAGTTTTGCAGCCCAGCACCTGTGTGGAATAGAAATCAAAGTTAGCAGTGGCTGCGGTGAGAGGGACAAGAGGTTCACGGGGAAGGAGGGAGCCCTGTCGTGGCTGGTCGGGTGTCTCCATGGTTATCAGGGACCTGATTCCCATCCACACTGCCGCTTCAGTTCCTCTTTCACTCTTCCTCATGGTCCCAGTGTGGTTGCCTAAAATCCACTCATTGTATCCACATTCATGTCAACTTGGAAGAATGAGGGGCCAAGGAAAATTGCACACCTCCCCTTTGGGGCTGCCTTCCAGAGGCTGCAGACAGCACTTCCATTTGTATTCCCATGGGGACTTGGTCACAAGGTCACACCCAGCTACAGAGGAGCCCGGAAAATGCAGTCTTGACCCCAGGTGGCCATGGACTTGGCTAAAAAGCTGAACTTCCAGGAATGGCGTTAGCAGTTGTTGCCATAGTGAAAACCTGAGAGGTCAGGATTGATTCCTTTTTTAGCCAGCCTGGGACACCTGTGGGATGGTGGTGCCACAGCAGTTGATATTCGTAGAGCACCTTGTGTATGCCAGGCACTGTCCTAGGTGCCATCTAAAACCGCTGCAGGTTGACATGGGTAACTAATTGCCCTTGAGAAAGCTGGGCGTTTCTCACGTGGAGTCAGATCCGTGCTTCCTGTCGTGAGAAGCCTGCTGTTTCTCAGTGTAGCTCATCGCATTGCTGCAGAACATCTAATTTTAGAAATCCCTGCCTAATTCTGAACTGCAGGCTGCGCTCTGAGCCTGGCAGTGGGGCAAAGTAGGTCAGAGTGCGCGGGGTCAGGCAGATCATTCATCCATGCCCCCAGGGGCATCGGGCGGTGTCTGCTAGCATTTCTAGGTTTCCTGACTGGGTGCCAGCTCATGGTATCTGTTCAGTAGCAGGAGGTGGGGGGCGGGGGGTGCTACTAAACAGACAACGTGTAGGGTGGCCCCACACGACTTAACTTCCAGTGGTACCGAGGCTCAGAAGCCCTGAGTTCGTGGGAGAGACCTCACCTTGAATGTTGACTCAGCAACACTTCCTGGCTGTGTGGCCTTGGGTGAGCTGCCTCACCCCTCTGAGCTTAAACCCAGTCAGCAGACCTCCCTGGTGAGTGCGTGGTGGGCATTTAAGAACCGACGGATGGAAAGCGCCAGAATTGGGGGCCAGGAGAGGGTTGACTCCTTCCTTGACTGCCTCTGTGTGCTTGCTGGCACGCAGCCCCGATTGCACTGGGCGTATGTGGTTGGGCTCGTCAGAGGCCCCGCTCCAGCTAGCGGTGTGGGGACAGAGCCCCAGCTGTAATTCAGAACTGCTGGCTGCTTGTGTCCCGGAGCCTCTTGTGGGAGAAGGACCCATTTCTGCTTTTTCTAAGAGGTGGTTGCCTCAGGTCGGGCACACGTCGCTATCTTGATGGACCCTCCCCTGGCTTGCGTTCTGTCTTCCTGGAATACCCCAACTGGCCCACACCTTCTCTGTAAACTCAGCTTCAACCTCAGGAGGAGACCTCCAATCCTGCTGGGGTCTCCTGGCTGGTAAGAGACGACCCCAGATGTTTCCCAAGCTCTCTGCTCAGGAAAACCATCACGCATCCGCCTTTCGAATCGTGCACTCTCGAGGGCCTGAAAAGCATCTCGTGTTGCCTATCCCAGTGCTGGGAGCCTGCCTAAGACCTAGGTGGCTGGGGCTGGCTTCCTGGGCATGTGGCCACTGTGGCGCACGGTGCACCTCGCTGTCACCGTCTTGAAATTCGGAGTCCTCTAGAAATGTTCCACTTTTGCACTGAGCCCTGTAAATAGCAGCTGTTCCTGAGTGGGAGGGAAGTGCATGCTGGTTTTCTAAGACCCTGGAAGGAAGGGCAGCGCCCAGGGGGCCCCTCGGGTTGCCCTCCCTGTGTCTCCCGTCTTAGTGTTCTATGTCACATGGGTCCCTAGGGCTTTGCCGCCTTCCTCAGAACTGCCCTCAGCATTCCTGGGCTGAGCTCATCGGCTCCCCTCCTTTCTTGGAAGCGGCTCCGGCATTCCTAACCCAAGGGCCGTGTCTCCCAGCTGCCCCGTGTGCTCACAGTCTTCGCCTTCCCTGGCGCTGGCCCCAGCTCTCCTCGGCTGCAGGCTGAGCTCACCCGTGGCGTGGCTGCCGCAGTTGCCTTTCCAAGATTCTCAGTTCTGCAGCTTCTGAGGACAGACGCGGCCTCTCCCTCCCAAGACCTGTGGGAGGAGTACGTTCGGAGCGGAGAGACGGGAGGAGTACATTCGGAGCGCGAGACGCTTCGCCTGGTTATCAGGCGTTTGCTGACTGTTTGCTTTATCTTCCTGTAGAATGGCGTAGCTGAGCTCCGCAGGAGGAAGTGTGATAAGCATGGAACGTCCAGTAGTAGGTGAGGGAGATAAACTCAATGCTGCGTTGACCTAATATGAAACATGGATAGACTAGAAGAGCTGGGGCACTGTGCTTCGAATACTGTGCACCTGCACCCAGATTATCATCTAACATTTGGTGTTTTTTTTACCTGATTAAGTATCTGTTCATTTATCCATTGCTCTATGTAACAGACCATCCAATTTTGAAAAAAAGATTTTATTTATTTTATTTCAAAGATACACAAACACAGACACAGAGTTCTTCCATCATCTGGTTCACTCCCCAGATGACTGCAGCTGTGGGCGTGATCCAAGACAAAGCCGGGAGCCCGGAGCTCCATCCAGGTCTCCCATGTGAGTGGCAGGGGCCATCCTTTGCTGCTTTCCCAGATGCATTGGCCTGGAGTTGGGTCAGACTCGGAGCAGGCAGGACTCGAATCAGTGCTCCGATATGGGATGCTGACAGTGCAGGCAATAGCTTAGCTCACTGTGCCAAAACTTGCTTTTTTGATTCATTTCAAAGTCATAGGCCTGTGTGGATTTCACCCCTCAATACACAATATGGTAATAAATATTTTGTTCAGCAGTCTCAACTGAATGAGAGCTTTTTTTTTTTTCATCAAAATGGGAAATGTAGATTGCTATATATAAGAATGCTTTCTGTCAAACATTAGTTGGTAATAGAATATGCACGGCTTAGCGCCTCTCTGTGTGCCAGGCAGTGAGGAGGGGGGAGAAGAGGCACCGAGGGAGGGGAGGGAGGGGAGGGGGGGTAGGGAGGGAGGGAGGGAAGGAGGGAGGTCCGAGCACCCTTGAGAAGGCCAAGCCATGGAGCATTTTAGGGAACAACTTCCACTGCCTCCCAACCAAAACAGTAAAAACAAAAATCCTGTAGTGACACAAGGGGTCTTCAAAGCGTTCATGGCAAATGTGTATTGTTAAAAGCAGGCATGGAGGGGCTGGCACTGTGGCGTAGCAGGGAAAACATCCGCCTGCAGTGCCAGCACCCACGTGGGCGCCTGTGTGAGTCTCGGCTGCTCCACTTCTGACTGAGCTCCCTGCTGATGCACCTGGGAAGGCAGTAGTAGGTTATGGCCCAAGTCCTCGGGTCTCTAACACCCACATGGGAGACCCGGATGAAGTTCCCGTAAGTCAGAGGGTTGCCTTGCCTCAGGCAGCTCACAGCAAGAGGACACACAAAGCCACCCCCAGGGATGTTCCCAGAGACACGGGGGAAGGCCTTGGAGATTGTCCACATGACCCATGAGAACACAGAAATCATCCAGAGAACCAGTGGCAGGGACAGGCATCATGGCACAGTGGGTTAAGCCACCACTTGCTTCACCGGCACCCCATGTCAGAGCGCCAGTTCGAGTCCTGGCTGCTCCACTTGTGATCCAGCTCCTTTTATTGAGCCTGGAAGGGCATTGGAGGATGGGAGACCCAGCTGGAGTTCTACACTGCTGGCCTCTGCCTGGCCCAGCTCAGGCTATGATGGGCATTTGGGGAGTGAACTAATAGATGGAAGAATTCTTTCTTTGTCTCTCTCTGTCTCTCGCTCTCTCGCTCTTTCCCTCTCTCTGCATTTCATGTCAATAAATCTTCAAAAACAAAGCAGCCAGCCCGAGCTGGGCGCAGTGAGTGCTACTGGTGGCACCTGGCAGGCAGACATCTCAGACATTCTCTCTGCAGACACCATGGAGTCTGGATTTTTGTCTTAAATTTTTTTTTTTTTTAAAGAATGTATCCTTCTACTTGGCTTGCCTGGCTTCATCATGTAAACATCATTTTCAGGAGAACTTGATTCTGTTAGTGTTCCTCGGTTTCCTGTGAACTCACGCCACTTCCTGACGGGTGCAGAAATCCAACAGCGCCCCGCAGAGGCTCCCCAGTCACGGCGGGGGGGGGGAGGGGGGAGGGGGCAGTATGCTTTCAGGCCCTACAAGCACAGGTTTTGTTACACATCGCTTGGCAGGGCTTGCAAAACAAAAGGAGTTTTCGTTCTCCAAATGTAACAGTAAAGGAATACATATGCTTTTCCAAACAGCACAGTCCCCTTCCTGTTGCCAGAGCCACTCTTCTCGGGAGATGCGCTAAGTCCATTCCAAGACTTCGACTCCTCTGGTTCGGCCCCGTGATGACCTCCTGCATACCTTAGGGATGCTTTTAGCTGCAAGTACAAGCCCTCTGGACAGTGAATTAAGCAAAAAGGGCCTGGGATTATTTTGCATAGTAGCGGGTGTGGTTGGTTCAGCAGCCTCCTGGTAATGGTGCTCTGAGCCGGCCTCTCGGTGGTTTCCTTGGCATTTCCCTGATGGCCCCATTGCCCCAGACATCCCCACCTTCCTTCCTTTGTTGGAAGAAGGGGGTCCGTGGGAAAGGACACTTCTTGTGATTTTCCTTGTTTTGCTCCTTTGACAGAGGGGAAGAGCTTTCTTGGAAGGTCACCCTTGCTTGGCCGTGGCTATGTCCCTTGGCCACTGCTAGATGAGTCCCTGGCAAAGAGGAACTGGAGTGCCGTGCTCAGCTTCACCCCGTCAGGAAGCATCCCACTGTCCCAGAATGTGTGCAAGATGAGACCTGTACAGACCATTATGGGACCTTGCTTTTGCCAACTCCCTCTCTAGAGTGTACACTGCGTGAGGGCAGAGATCCTGGTCTGTTTCTTTTAAGATTCATCTGCATATTTGAAAAGCAGAGAGACAGACAGACAGAGAAGTGTTCCATGTACTGGTTCACTCCCCAAATGGCTGCAACAACCAGATCTGGCCTAAGCCGGAGCCAGGAGCCAGGAGTTCTGTCCTGGTCTCCCGCACAGATGCGGGGGCCCAGCACTCCAGCCGTCTTCCACTGCCTTCCCCGGCACATCAGCGGGGGAGCTGGATAGGAGGCAGAGCAGCCAGGGTTGGAACTGGTGCTCGGGTATGGGATGCTTGCAGTGGAGACAGTGGCTTAACCTGCTGTGCCAGTCCCTTTTGTCTTCTCTCTTGTTCACTGCTATATCCGCAACAGCTAGAACAGCCCCAGGAATCGACTGAGTGGTCGTGAAAGGAATGCAAGAGTGAATGAGTCAGGAGGAAGCTGACAGGGCTGCTGGGGAGGAGCCGGCAGGGCCCACAGTGCCCAGCCACGTGCAGCCCCACCTGGTAAACGTGGCGCTGCCGGGAGGCCGCTGATCCCCAGAGCCGTGACCTTGCGCCTTCTGTCTTTTCTCCCAGGGAGTGAGCACAGCTGGAGAGTCCTCTTGTGCCAATGACCCTTCCCAATTCCTCCTGCATCTCAGAAGACAAGATGTGTGAGGGCAACAAGACCACCATGGCCAACGTGCAGCTGACGCCGCTCGTGGTGGTCCTGAGCACCATCTCCCTGGTCACCGTCGGACTCAACCTGCTGGTGCTGTGCGCCGTCCGAAGCGAGCGGAAGCTGCACACCGTGGGCAACCTGTACATCGTCAGCCTGTCGGCGGCAGACCTGATCGTGGGCGCCGCCGTCATGCCCATGAACATCCTCTACCTTCTCATGACCCGGTGGTCCCTGGGCCGGCCTCTCTGCCTCTTCTGGCTTTCCATGGACTACGTGGCCAGCACGGCGTCCATTTTCAGCGTCTTCATCCTGTGCATTGACCGCTACCGCTCTGTCCAACAGCCCCTCCGGTACCTGAGGTATCGAACCAAGACCCGGGCGTCGGTCACCATCCTGGGAGCCTGGTTTCTCTCCTGCCTGTGGATCATTCCCATCGTCGGATGGCGTCGCTTTCTGCCGCACAGCCCGAGGCCCCGGGACGACAAGTGCGAGACAGACTTCTATGACGTCACCTGGTTCAAGATCATGACGGCCATCATCAACTTCTACCTGCCCACCGTGCTTATGCTCTGGTTTTACGCCAGGATCTACAGGGCTGTGCGGCAACACTGCCAGCACCGGGAGCTCATCAGCAGGTCCCTCCCGGCCTTCTTAGAGATCAACCTGCGGCCAGAGAATCCCAAGGTGGGTGGCAAGAAGCCCGGGAAGGAGTCCCCGTGGGAAGTTACGAAGAGGAGGCCAAAAGATGCAGGTGGTGGCCCAGCCTCGAAGTCACCGTCCCAAGTCCCTGCGGAGACGAAATCTCCAGCTGGGCTCAGCCGAGAGGAGGCCGGAGAGGAGGCCACGCTCCACTGCTTCCCAGTTAACATGGTGCAGACAGCGATGGTGGCCCAGGGGAGCAGCCCGGGCTATGCCGCCATCGGCCAGCCCAGGAGCCAGCTCGCAGCAGGGGAGCAGAGCCTGGGCGCGCGTCACATCAGTGAGCTGTCGGAGGACCAGACGCTGGGGGACAGCCAGTCCCTCTCCCGGACGATGGACTCCGACGCCACCACGGAGCCGGCGCCGGGCAGAGGCACGCTGAGAAGTGGGTCTAGCACGGGCCTGGATTACATCAAGTTCACCTGGAAGCGCCTGCGCTCCCACTCGAGACAGTACACGTCGGGGCTGCACATGAGCCGGGAGCGGAAGGCCGCCAAGCAGCTGGGCTTCATCATGGCGGCCTTCATCCTCTGCTGGATCCCCTACTTCATCTTCTTCATGGTCATTGCCTTCTGCAAGAGCTGTTGCAACGAGCACGTGCACATGTTCACCATCTGGCTGGGCTACATCAACTCCACGCTGAACCCGCTCATCTACCCGCTGTGCAACGAGAACTTTAAGAAGACGTTCAAGAGGCTCCTGCACATCCGTTCCTAAACGGGGCCTCCGCGGGATTGCCACACAGGGACGCTCGCGAGGCCCCCAACGAACCGGAAGGCTGAAAGCTGGTGCCACGCCAGGCTCCTGGGCTCTCTGGAATCAACGCCTCCGTGCCAGGGGCCGGGGAGTCGGGAGCTCCTTAGGCACCACTGGGAGCACAGCGGCGGGGCGGGGCGGGGCGGGCTGCGGAGAGACTGTTCTTGGGGAGAAAGCGGAATGTTTGCAAGAGACTCAGAATCTGCCAGAGCTCTCCGGCCTGCTGGAGAGGTCGAGCGCCCGCCTTTCGCTGTAATTCAGGCTGCGGCCTGGAGCTCTGGGGCAGCCTGAGAGCTGCGGGGGCGGCGGTCCCCTGGAGGGTCAGAGCTCTCTGGTCTCCTTGGTGTGGAGCCTTCACCTGTGGGCAGCTGCTGTCCCCGCCAGGGTCGCCTTGAGAGGCAGGGCGGCTTGGTCTGCGGTGGCTGCGGCTCCTCAGCACGCCTCCTCTGAGCCCGTTTCCCAGCTTGCTCCAGAACCAGCGTCGGAACCCCCTGGCCACTCTGCCTTATTCCTTCTCACCCGCGCATGTCTTCGACCTGATTGCAAACGATGCCGCTCGCACCTCCTGCATTTCCAACCCCAAGTTCCTCTTGGCTAGTGAAACAGCGGTGACGGACGCTGAGCACAAAAGAAAGAGAAAAAATAGTTTCAAATGGTTGCACATTACAAGCAAAAACTGGGACTCAGGGAAGAAAGCTGACGCCGTTTCAGCCCCAGAACACCGACGACAGGAAGGGGGTGTGACGCCCCAGCGTGCACGGGAGCACATTGAGGTGCCGCCAGGTGGAAGGAGGTGCCAAGGGCCGGTGGCTTTCAGGAGGAAAGTGAGACTGGAACTGCGTGGGGTTCCAGCTCATTTGTAACGCATTTCTCTAAAAGGCAGCAGTGGGTCCTGCTAAGCGGGTGTGTGCACGTATGCACACACACACACACACACAGAATTCTGGGTAACACGTTGAGAGGAGGAAGAGGTGACATGTAACACGTCTGCGGGCTCAGCAGGTGACTCCCTGAACAGAACGGTGTGCATTTTTATTTGTGAGTTGTGTTAGGTTTGTCAAAAAGTCGTGGTCTCTTGTCATCACACCTGTGCAGTATAAACTGGCCACGGCGTGGGGACATGCAGTTTCACTGGTATTTATGTTGGTCGCGATCTGGACATGGTATGTGTTTTAAAACTCACTGCTGAGCCCTCATGTGTGTGGCAAGCAGGAAAGCCTATACACGTGCATTTTGTGTCTTGCCTTCCTGTTTGCATGATCTGTTAAGTGGGGTCTTTTTGCTGACCCAAAGTGTGATGTCAGAGACGGCGCTGGCCTGTGGTTTGTTTGTGAACCTCTGGTCTGAGATGTATTGGGTAGACCCTCAAATATTCCAGGGTTTCACGGAGGGTTTCTCATTGGCTCCTGGTCGCAGTTGTTAATGCCTCTCGAAAAGGAATTACTTTTTTATTAAAAAGCTTCATTCTCTCTCTGCCTTGCGTCCCCTACAGTTCTTGCTTGGATTTGGGGTAGGGGTGGGGCTGAGCAGACATCCATCGGGGTCTTAGAAGCCATAGCTATTCTGCTTCCAGGTCAGAAACCTCCCGCAGACGCGAGAGAGAACACACAGCCAGAGAGAATCACTCCCCAGACCCCTCGGGAGCCAAGAGCAGAGAACGCTGCCTGCTGGCCAGCAGCAGAGTGTGTCCTGAGGTCCATGAGCCGCCGGTGACAGGTACAGAGGAGTGGTCACGAGCCCTGCCTGTGGGTCAGAGAGACCTGCCTTTGAGTTTGGTAGGAACACGAAACGGCCGATAAACATCGATTGCCAGAGTTTAGGGAGCAAAGTCGCTGCTTCCTTTTCCCCTGAGTCTGTATCTGGTATCCGGCAGGTGCACCGAGGCAGTTTCAAAGTGGACTGAGCAGGTGCCAGGGGGTGGCCTCGTGTTTAGGAACAGGTAACCCATGCACAGGACTCTGGAGTGTGCCTCCTTGTCCCCCGTCACCTACTCCTGCACCCCCAGCCTGCGGGACTGGATTTGTGTTTGAACGGATGAAAAGCAATAGGCTAAGGTGCCCAGGCCCCCAGCTGCAGTCCATGAGGGAAGACAGAGTAGCTGATGGCTGGCGCAGCATCCGGGGGAGCCAGGCTTTGTGCACTAAACATGAAAATACACACGTGCTAGCACAAGGCTGTCACGGAGGCCTGGTGTGCAGGTGAGCACCCTGCAGGCTTAAGGCTGATACACTTTGGTTATCCCGGTGACAATCTGCCAAAATGACCAACTTAGCCAGCACTGCCTTCCTTGTCACTCTTCGCAAGGTTTACCACGATTCATGTCCGTAGCGTTTTGTGAAGAACAGTTTCCTGCGATTACCAGGTAACTGATGATGTGTGTGTCCCTAGCAGCCTGTTGGGGAATGCGCCCTCTGTCTCGGTCTCAGCTCACCACTGCAAGAGAGGCAGGAGCCGGGTTCACGGGGCGGAGAAAGGGAGGTGAAGGGACCAAGGGTGATGGAGGGAAGACCAAGGGGCGGAGCTGGGGGAGACAGGATGGGGAGATGGAGTGTTAGAAAGGTGGCACTGAGGGGAGACGGTGGGGGACAGCGGGCGGTAGAGGGAGAGAGCTGAGCAGGAGAGGAGGACCCCGGAGGGCAGGGCAGAGCGTGGAGATGGAGACAAGTTCAGGGGGATGGGGGAGGCTGACTTGGGAAGGAAGACAGAAACGGAGCAGCGGAGAGGGAAAGAGTAGACCAGGCGGCTCAGTATTAATGCACTCAGGAAAAAATCCGCTTTCAGAAACTATTCTTCATGAATGTATCCATAAGTTCAATATAGTCAAAGGAAGAATAAACCGTCCTTGGCCTGTCATTAACAGAACCTTCTTTGAAAGCCCTCTCCAGGGTCAGGTGTTCTTGCAGAGCTGCAGCTTAGGAAGCCGCCATCTCATATCCATGGAGCTTCCTGGGAGGCAGCAGAGCACCGCCCGAATGCTTGGAGCCAGCCCTGCTAGGCACGTGGGAGACCCGGTGGCGTTCCTAGCTCCTGGCTTCAGCCTGGCCGTCTTGACTGTTGCTGCCTTTGGGGGAGTGAAGCAGCAGATGGAAGATCTCTTTCTCTCCCTCTCGTCACTCTGCCTTTCAAATAAATAAATACATACATTTTTAAAAACTGCTTCCCTGAGGACTGGCACTGTGGTGCAGCGGGCTGAGCCACCTCCTTTAACACTGGCTTCCTGTGTGGGCGCTAATTCAAGGCCCGGCCGCTCCACTACCGATCCAGCTCTCTGCTGAAGGCCTGGGAAGGCAGTGGAAGATGGGCCCAGGTACTTGGGCCTCTGGATGGCATGGACACCAATTGCAGGGGCCTTAAGTAAGGTGCAGGGTGGGGGCCACTGTGGCATAGCGGTTAAAGCTGCCGCCTGCAGTGCTGGCATCCCATATGAGTGCCGATTGAGTCTTGGCTGCTCCACTTCCAATCCAGTTCTCTGTATGGCCTGGGAAAGCAGTAGAAAATGGTCAAGTGCATGGAGAGACCCATAGGAAGGTCCTGGCTCCTGGCTTTGGATCGGCGCAGCTCAAGCCGTTGTGGCCAGTTGGGGAGTGAACCAGCAAATGGAAGGCCTCTCTCTCTCTCTCTCTCTCTCTTTCTCTCTCTCTCTGCCTCTCCTTCTTTCTCTGTATAACTCTGACTTTCAAATAAATAAGTCTTAAAAAAAAAAAAAAAAAAAGAAAGGTGCAGGACCAGGAGCCACAGAAAGGTAGAGCATGTCCCCAGACACCGGCTGGCAACAAGGCCGCAAGACTACAGCAATTCTGGTCAACCCACCGTCCCCGGTTGTCTTGCAGCTCAGTCAGGGAGGTGACCTGCTCCCCACACATGTCAAGCCAGGCTCTGAAACCCAGAGAACTCTGGCATGACAGGTGTGGGCTACTAAGATTTTTTTTTTTTAAAAAAAGATTTATTTATTTAGAACGAGTTACAGAGAGCAAGAGAAGCACGCGAGAGAGTCCATCCACTAATTCAGTTCCCAAATGGCCACAATGGCCAGGGCTTGGCCAGGATGAAGCCCAGAGCTAGGAGCTCCATTTGGATCCTTCACATGGTGGAGGGACCCAAGCACTTGGGCCGTCTTCTGCTTCTTTGCCAGGTGCGTTGAAAGAGAGCTGGGTGGGGCCGGCGCCGCGGCTCACGAGGCTAATTCTCCACCTTGCGGCGCTGGCACACCAGGTTCTAGTCCCGGTCAGGGCGCCGGATTCTGTCCCAGTTGCCCCTCTTCCAGGCCAGCTCTCTGCTGTGGCCAGGGAGTGCAGTGGAGGATGGCCCAAGTACTTGGGCCCTGCACCCCATGGGAGACCAGGATAAGGACCTGGCTCCTGCCATCGGATCAGCGCGGCGCTCTGGCCGCAGCGCGCCGGCCGCAGCGGCCATTGGAGGGTGAACCAACGGCAAAGGAAGACCTTTCTCTCTCTCTCTCTCTCTCTCACTGTCCACTCTGCCTGTCAAAAAATAAAAAAATAAATAAAAAGAAAGAGAGCTGGATGGAAAGCAGGGTAGCCGGGTAGGGAACTGGTGCTCTGCTTTGGGAGGCCAGTATCACAGGTGTCTCTTTACCCACTGCACCTCGACAATAGCCCCCATGCACCCCTTTTATGTGTAGAGTTCAATGGGTTTTGACAGATTTGCGCACCTGTGTCATCTCTAACTTAATCAAGCTGTACAACATATCCATCGACTTGTGTTCCTTTGCACACAACACGTACACTGCCCCGTTCCGGCACGCCCTGGTCTGACTTTTCACACGTTCGTTTGGCTGACGTCAGCACTCCAGGTGAGTGGAATCACGCAGCACGTGTTCTCTGCTCCACCTGCATTTTGTCTATGACTCACTCACACCTCAGCTGGGTCCTGAAGACTGAGAGAGGGTCCCACGAGCAGCGAGGAAGGGGGCACGGCAGGGACGGAGACCCGAGAGCAGAGGAGGTGTTGACTCGAATTCGTGTGCTGTGACCCAAGCCTGCGGTGTGAGGGGGTGGTGGGGACGCTTTCCTGGTCCTGTGCTGCAGTGGTCAGAAAATCCTTCCACCCTCTGTGCTTCTGAAAGGATTCACGGCAAAGCCCCAGATGCCTCCCTCATCTGCCTGTCTGAAGCCAGCCACAGCCCTGGATTCTCATTCTTTGCATCCTAAATGACGAGTTGGGCTACTTGTCTCCATCAGTCTTTCCTTTCCCTGAGCTGTCACCCTCAGACTGAACCAGCGCATAGCCCCCCGGCCCCAGACAAGGTGGCCTCAGGGCAGAACACCCGCTGACCTGGGCACCAAGCTGCCCTTTCGTCCCGCCTTCCTGTGTCCAGTTCTTTCGGCCTAACCCTCGAGACACCTGCTAATCTTCCGGCCAGAACAGCCTCCCTACTGCAGTCCCCGTCGCACCGCCCATCCATCCATCTTTCTGATACAGGATCCCCTTGCCAAGTGGATCAAACAGGCTTCCAGGTCAACCCCAGCCCCAGAGAACTTGCGGTAAGCCCCCGAGCGCTCTCTAGCCTGTGCTGTTTGGTGAGGTAGGGTGGGGAAGCCGTAGCACCCGCCTTGCAGGGCCTTTGTGGGGTGGGAGGGGTGAAGCCTTGGAAACATGCAAGATCATCAGTACGCCTGCCCGTTAGCCTGAGCGCACAGAGCTACAGCAGAGTCACTTTGGGAAAGGCCTTGGGGTTCTAGCCCCCAAACCTGCCCAGCGCTTCGCTCAACTAAAGATAGAACGAGTAACTTCAGCCCAGGGAAAGCGGGGAGCCATGAGAAGATGGGGATTCCGAGAGGCAGGCTGGTGGCTGCCTCTCCTGTATCTCTGCTCCGGCTTCCATCATGGTCACGGGGCTCTGCTGACGCCACGGCACAGGGAAAATGCAGTGATCCTGATTCCTGCCATCTCCTGAGTCAAACGACGCGGTACAGAGCGTTTTCCTAAAAACCTAAGACACACACTATCGTAAGCGGCTTTTCTGACCAGCCCCAGGCCAGGCCCCGCCCACCTCCTGATGCCCCGCCTTCCCTACGACTCAAGCTCCTCCCATTTATTCTGGTGCTAGGGACGCATTTCCCCCTCGGCAGGCGCTAGCGCCTGTGCGCACGCGCGCCATTCTCCCAGGCAGGCGGGGGCGGGGCCGTGTTGCGTCATCGGCGTGCGCGCTGCGGGCGGCGCTGTGGTTGCCGGAAGTTGAGTGGCGGTAAGTGAGCCGCGGAGGGCCTGAGAGGAGTAGGGGCTGGTGAGGGCGATTTTGGGGGTCTGGACGCAAGGGGAGCGCTCGGCGGCGGACGAGCGAAGCAGGCGGTCACAGGGTCCTCCTCCGGACGCGCTGGGAGGTCCTTCCACCTCCAGGCAGTTACTAACTCCGGCTGCCTTTCGGCCACGTCCCCTCGCGGGTCAGCCCTGCCGGTTGCCCACGTCGTCCCTCCCGGCCTCTGAGAGGGAGAGCCCGGCGTCTGCGGTGTTGAGCCGTCCGCGGCCTCTCCTGGCCCTGCCCTGGTTCGCTGTGTGACTGGCACGCCCTCCCCGTCTGAGCTGCTCCCCCTCGTCTGGGAGACGGGAATGAGAATCCGTCGTTCGTGAAGTGCGGGGGTGGAAGTCGGGCTGCTCCGTAAGGGCTCTGCTGAACTGGGGTTCTCCATCCGTGGTGTGGTGCGGGGGTTACGAGCTCGTGCTTGCAAGAGGAAGTCAGATGAGAAAAAGTCGGGGCGAGACAGTTGCTTCGTCGGAAGTAGTGTCAAGCTGTCATGGGTGCCGCATTGAGTTTGCTATGCGCAGCACCAACGCGTGTGTTAGAGAAGTGAAACCCAAGCTCCGTTTTGCGTGTGTGTGCGCGCAGTAATCTGATTTTCACACAGTGGGGATGAGTTCATTTTGTTTAGTTTTCTTTGAAAGAGAGAAAGGAAGAGAGACGTAGAAAGCAAGCTTGCATCCCATCCTTCTCGCCCCAATGCCCAGTAGCTAGAGCTGGGCCAAGACAGCCAGAAACCGCGTCCAGGTCTGCCATGCGCGTGGCAGGGACCCACGCCCCTGAGCCATCGCCTGCTGCCTTCCTGCACACTAGCAGGAAGCTGGGGTGGGGACTGGAGGCTGGACACAGACCCGGATCCCCCCGTGCGGACGCTGGAGTCCCAGCGCCGTCTTAGCCGCTGCACACCTGCCCTTCGGTTTTTGGTTGTTAATCCTGCAGGACGGGAATCAGGCGTATCTGTGGCCGCCAGTGTGGGGCCTCTGTGTCCCAGACTCCCTCTCGCGCCGACGACTGGCATTTCTTGCATGGCCTCACTGATTTCCTCAGGGACGGAACGCTCAGCGCTTGGGGTTGTGTGCTCCGGCTTCGCCCTCACCCAGATCTGACGCAGAAAAGTTTTAGGTTGAGCTGTAGGCGGTTCCTGGTAATCCGAGTCATCCCGCTGTGCGTCCCTCAGGCTCACGGGGCTCCCCTTCGATTTCCTTGCCCTGTGCTTTGGAAGCTGCTACGTCGTCTTCCTCTTCATGCCTTTCCTTGGCAATGCTAAGCATATTCATCCACGCATAGTAAGCCCGGCAACAAAAGAATCTTGTCCTGTTTTATGTGCTGTGACATCCCCAGGATATAGAACCAATGCCTAGCGTTGTGTGAGGGTCCTTCAGAAAGTTTGTGGGAAAACTGAATTCAAAGTTGTTTGTTTATTTGTTTATGAGACATAAACGTAGGACCCACATCTGCTGTTTTACTCCCCAAATGCCCGACAGCCAGAGCTGGGCCAAGACAAAGCCAGGAGCCAGGAGCCCAGTCCAGGTCTCCCCCATGGATGGGACGAACCCAACCCCCTGAGCCGGCACCTGCTGCCTCCCGTGGTGCACAGTAGCCGGCAGCTGGAACGGGGAACAAGCCCTCTGGCTGCAGGCATGGCAGCTGATGTCTTACCTGCTAGGGCAGACCCCCACCCCTGCGCACATTTTTTGTGAACTTTTGGAAGAAATGCGTGGATTTCAAGATTTTTTTTGCCCCCAAATAAACTTGTTTTGTAGTCCCATTTTCCATGAACTTTTCAAGTACGCACATGCACACACATGCCCACTAACTATTTGTTGAGTGACGAAATAAAGTGAGTATTTACATGCCTGTGCGTGCCAGGTATTATTGTAGGGACTGGTGTTCAGCAGTAAAAAAGAAAAAATGCTTGTTTCATGGAGCCTACCTCTCGCACGGCAGTGGTGGTGGTAGTGATGGCCAATAAACACACTTGTAAGGGTGGCAGATGTTTCAGATCTCGATGAGTGTGACCAAAACAGGCACAGAGAAATGGGATAGACTTTTTTGTGGAAACAGAAGAAGCAGTTTTATTTTTAAAGATTTATTTGTTTGAAAGAGTTACAGAGAGAGACACACACAGAGAGAAAAAGAGATCTTCCATCTGTTGATTGATTCCACAGATGGCCACAATGACCAAGGCTGGGTGAGGCCGAAGCCAGGAGCCTTGGTTGGGGCTCTCACATGGGTGGCCGGGGCCCAAACACTTGGACCAACTTCTGTTACTTTTCCCAGGCCATTAGCAGGTAGCTGGATCAGAAGTGGAACCTGCACCCATATGGGATGTTTGTATCACGGGTGGTAGCTTTCCCTGCTGTGCCTCAACGCTGGCCCAAAAGGAGCTATTTTAAAAGCTAGCTGGGGAGAGGGGCGGGAGGTCTTGTGGCACGGCAGGTTAAGCTGCATCTCGGATCAGAGTGCTGGATTGAGTCCCCATGGCTCCACTTTCCAGCTGGCTTCCTACTACTATATCCTGGGAGATGATGACTCAAGTGCTTGGGCCCCTGCCACCCACATGGTGGGGTGGAGTTCCTGGCTGTGGGCTGGCCCTGTGCTGGTTATTGCAGACTTTTGGAGTGGGCCAGCAGATGGAAGCTCTATCTTGCTTTATTTTTCAGGTAGATGAAAGTAAACCTCTGCTAGCTGGTCAGGATGAGTCCCCTGAAGAGGTGACCATTGAGCTAACACCTAAATGAAGCAGAAGCCAGACTCGTGAGGGCCCCCATTGCCAGACTGTTCCCCTGGTCCCCACCTAGGCACTGGGCTTGTTAAATTGCCTGCCGGTGGGTCTCAGCTGCAGCCCTCTGCTCCCTGCTTCTGCTGCCTCCCTTCCCTTCCCCTCCCCGTCCGTTTTCCATGGGTGAGTCCTCCCTGCTCTCAGCTGCGGTTGTTTTGAAACCATTTAAGAACGAGTGCTGGACTCTGTTTTTCAACCACAGGTTCCTTTTTCTGACGCTGGCCAGCTTCCCATTATAGAGGATAAGCATGAACATTGGCTAAGCCTCTGCTCTGTGCCTGACCCTGACCCTGTGTTATTGGTTGGGAGCACAACAATGAGGAAGACCCACAGCCCTGTCCTAAAGAAGCTCAACCGATATCCCGGAGGAAGGAGAGGGGGAGGAGAAACGATGGGCCCGCACCCATGTATATAACAACTAGTCCGGGTGCAGACTGGGTTCTCAGTTCTTTTCTGAGATGGCTGTCTGGTCAGTTAGGTGTATTCTTTATTTTTTAAAAAAATTATTTTATTTGGAAGAGTTATAGAGAGAGGTAGAGCCAGGGAGAGAGAGAGAGAGTGGTCTTCCATTCCACTGGCCCATCCCTGAAATGACCGCAGTGGCCAGAGCTGAGCTGATCAGGAGCCAGGAGCCTTCTCCAGGACCCCCACGCGGGTGCAGGGGCCCAAGGACTCAGGCCATCTTCCACTGCTTTCCCAGGCCATAGCAGAGAGCTGGATTGGAAGAGGAACAGCCGGGACTTGAACCGGTACTCATATCAGATGCCGGCACTGCAGCCTGGGGCTTTAACCCAGTAGGCCACAGTGCTGACCCCATAGGTGTATTCTTTAAACTTGGCAAGTGTACTTACAATTCAAAATTAATTAATTAATCCACTATGAATAAAACTAGGAGCTAGGTAAGAGTGATGTGGTATGTGGTGTTGCAGAGGTGTGGTAGAGGGGGAGCTGGGGTGCGTGTAAGCCAAGCTGACGCATCAGAGAAGGCTTCCATGAGGAGGCATTGCTTTATCCCAGGCCTCAAGGATGTGCAGGTGAAGAGTGCGGAAGGTCGTAGGCGAGAATGCGTGGCCTGCAAGTGGCCCACAGGAATTGCCGTGCAGTGTTGCAGGGTAGGGGTGACTGGGCAGGGAAAGAAGTGCACGGGGGAGGATCTGTGGCCTTCACGTGCTAAGGGTAGTGATTTTAGAGTCAGATCCATGTATCCCAGCGTGAGCTTTGCCACAGAACTGGTTTTGTCACCTTGGCCAAGTCATTTCCTCTCTCAGCTCCAGTTCGCTCAGCTGTGAGAAGGGGATATATAAATTAAATGCAGTGATATCGTTACTTACTTTGCACTGGTAGGTAGATTGCAAATAAACACTCCAAGGGCAGGTGTTGTGACACAGAAGGTTAAGCAGGTGCCTGCGATGTCAGCATTCCCAGTGGACACAGTGGCTGCTCTACTTCTGGTCCAGCTCCCTACTAATGAGAGAGTGTTGAAGATGTCCCTAGCACTTGGGACCCTGCCACCCATGTGAGAGACCTGGATGAAACTCCTGGCTTCCGCCTGGCCCAGCCGTGGCCATTGTGACCAGCTGGGGAGTGAACCAGTGGCCAGAACATCTCTCCCTCTCTCTGTAACTCTGCCTTTCAAATAAATTGATACATCTTCAAAAAAAAAAAAAAAAAAACTCAATAAAACAGTAGCAGTTAATATTGTCAGGCTAGGAAATTTGGATTTACTTTTAAAGCATAGGGGTGGAGAGCTGGGGACTGGAGAATTTTAACCTGAGCGTGACTGGTCTCGCTGTTTTGGTTCCCGGGTGGCAGTGTGGTGACTGCATTCCCAGGGCAGGATCTACAGGAGACCTGTCAGGGCCCTGCAGCGGATTCAGGTGACAAGATGAGGGCCTGGACAGAACCCGTGCCTGTGGCAGTGGAGCAGGGTGGATCAGTTTGAGAGATAAAGGAGGTGACATTTGCTGGGCTTGATGACTGGTTAGATGACAAGGGAGGGAGCCTAGACTCTGGGGTGTTGCCGGCGTTGAGGACTCTGGGAAGAGGCAGTCACAGAGTTCCTGGCTCTGTGTCTCCTGTTGGTCATCCCTGGCCTCCTCAGGTTTTATAGTGAAGCCCGTTGGCCTCTCCTTCACTTTAATCCTTGCGAGTGAAGCTCACTAATGAACACCGTCCTCTTCCTCTCCTCTCCACCTCCTGGCGTCCTGCTTCCTCAGTGTAGTTAAGACCTTCTTGTGTAATCAAGGAAGAATAAAGTGGCGCTGCTCTGTGTGGACAGCGTGCGTTCCGTGGTCTTGGCAGATGGGGTAACAGCCTGGTCACTGGGTGGCCGTCCAGTTCCAGACGGATCCCCTTTGGCTTTCCTTCCCTGCCTTGCCCGTCCTGGCTACCAGCCTTGCAGCCTGTCTCTGTGTCTGAGGGCGTGGTGTGGAAGGATGCCTGCTTCCTGCAGGAGTCCTGCCGTGAGGCCAGCTCTGTGCTTTCCTGGCTTACCCAAGGCAGACACAGCATGCCGTCAGCATTTGCACGCTAGGTTACCCAAAGGTTCACACAAACATGGGATTAAAAGTATGTTTGGTTTGATGTAAAATTTTTAAAAAATCTGCACATAGTTTTCTTATGCACATTTTCTATGTATTATGAAAAAGTTGTTTCCTACCAAACCCATACTTTTAATTTCTTTTTCCCAGAAACTTTTTAAAGAGGCCTCGTGCTGTGTCACCACACAGGTCAGCCAGGCCCTTGGGGCTCCCGGGTGTCCTCGCACAGCTCTCCGAGCTCTGATCTTTCTTCACGCGTGGTTTTGTGGCTCTCAGCCTCCTGCCGTGCCCTGTGCTTCGTGAAGTTTGCCGCCATGGGCTGAGCGTGCGCATCTTCCTCCCTGCCCTTCGTGGATGTCTCCCACCGACCCTCACTTGGAGTTTTGTTCTCCCTCTCTGGCTTGACCCCATCTCCTCCTGTGCCTCAGAGCCTGGGTCAACCATGTGTTCATTTCCTTATTCATAAACACTTCTCATTTCAAAGTAACCTCGGCTTACTGCCGTTCTGGGAAGACAGGACACCTTCCCACCACACTCTGCCGGGCCCCTCAGGCCGCCGCCTCCTCCTCCTCCCAGACACACTGCTCGGAAGATTTGTCTGGTGTTGCTTTGTGGGGATGGAGAGCCCTGGCTGGCTCCAGGTAGACTTAGTCCAGGTTCTTGTCTTCCTGCTTCTAAGAAAAGAACCGGGAGACGTAGGTAGAGGTGAACACAAGAGGAGCATTTATTGAAAGGCAGAAAGATAGTACGCACTCGGACATGCACTATCAAGAGAGAGAATTCCCCCACCCAGGCTGGGGTCATCCTCTTGGAGGGTGGGGGTGGTGTTCAGGGCAGGGCCTGATGATGACCCAAAGGAGCCGGGACTGGGGGTGGGGCCGCAGCACGCGTGATGGTCTCCAGGAAGGTGTTGCCGTGCCTGCAGCAGGATGGAGAGTGAGGCTTGGCTGCACGCCGAGGAGTGGGTGTGCTGGGCCTTCAGCCATGCCGAATCGGCATGGAAGATGCTAGGCTTTGGGCAGTGTGTGTGGCTTGGGTGTTTGCCGCTCTTAGCGCCTCATCCCTTCCCGACTCTGCCTCACCCACATCATTGCCACTTCTGCTTCCTTCAGTCTTCCTTCTGTGGCCCTGTGGCTGCCCCACTACTCCACAAACCTGTTCTCCCTGAATCCTCAGAGCCCAGTGCTGCCAAACCCAGCGCTGGCCGCTCTGACACGCTGATGTCCCTTCACTGAGGCGACCAGTCCTGCTCTGCCCGCTCTGCCTGCTCTGCCCTGCGAGTGAGGGCTTTGCTTTCCTTTGTCTCCCAAGCCTCTGCTTTCTATTTACCCCTGGATTCACCTTCATTTATGTACCCATGACCCCTACTCCGGAGCCCAGATCTCTTCTGAATGCTGCCCTCAAACTCAGCAAGCCCCAAACCTTCGCTGTAAACCTGTCTTTTCCCGTAGTCTTGCCCCGTAGTGGGGCAGCCACAGGGCCACAGAAGGAAGACTGAAGGAAGCAGAAGTGGCCTTAGTAATTGTGTTCCTGGCACCCACACGGGAGACCTGCATTGAGTTCCTGGCTCCCGGCTTTGGCCTGGTCCAGCTCTGGCCATTGCAGGCATTGGAGAGTGAACTAGCAGATGGGAGTTCTTTCCCTGTCGTCTAAAAGAAAGGAAGGGAGAGAGTGAGGGAGGAAGAACAGATCTTTGCTGAGATGCAAAGCATCACTTTTCACCTAATTTCACATTATCTTCATTGTTTGGCTGTCACCCACTTCTGTGGTGTGACTTGGAGCTGCTTGGCTCTGTGCATCTTTCCTTCCTGCCATCTTTCTGGCACCTCCTAGCTGCTAGGGCTGCAGCAAATGCTGGAAAGCAGTGGCGGGATGGGTGGGGGTGGGGATGAAAAGCAGACATGGTCCCTTTCCCATGCAAGTTCTGTTCTACTAGGAAAGACTGACCTTCACATATAGGCAAGACAGTTGCCCCTGCCCCCAGAGGTGCAGACATGACAGAGGACAGTTGACCTGACGAGGAGGTTGGGAGTCAGGGAGGTGATTCCATCCATGTGGCTAAATACAGTGAAAATAAACAGGACAGGGCCAAAGTCCGAGACACAGGCTTAGCCTTCTTAGTTCCTTTCTAAGGAACACTAACTTATTACACAACCAGCCTCTCCTCCAATAAAATTGTTTCATCACTTTTTCATGTCTCTGCTCAGTATCCATTCCTGTGTCTTTGTCTTGTCTGCAAGGATTGCAAGAGCAGCCTGATCAGAGACATTCCCGAGGTCCAGTAGCCTGTGTCTCTAATTCTGTTCTGATCAAGGCAAAAAATGTGCTTACTCTATACTGATTTTTTTCTTGAAGAAACTATTCTGGTCTCTGGTGATTACTCAGGCCTGCTTTAGACAGTGGTGTAGGTTTTGCATGTGCAGCAGCCCACATCAAAGGATGTTTTGGGGGCTGGCGCCATGGCTTACTTGGTTAATCCTCTGCCTGCGGTGCCGCCATCCCATATGGGCACCGGTTCTAGTCCTACCTGCTCCTCTTCCAATCCAGCTCTCTGCTATGGCCTGGGAAAGCAGTAGAAGATGGCCCAAGTGCTTGGGCCCCTGCACCCGCATGGGAGACCTGGAAAAAGTTCCTGGCTCCTGGCTTTGGATCAGCGTAGCTCCGGCCGTTGCGGCTATCTGGGAGTGAACCAACGGAAGGAAGACCTTTCTCTTTGTCTCTGTCTTTCACTATCTGTAACTCTACTTCTCAAACAAATAAATAAATCTTTTTTTTTTAAAAAAAGATGTTCTGTTTATATCATAGGCACATTTTTTAAAGAAAGCTTTAATTTAATGAATGCAAATTTCTGGTTTTTTAAAGATTTATTTATTTATTTGAAAGGCAGAGTTACACAGAGAGAAGGAGAGTATGAGAGAGAGAGAGAGAGAGAGAGAGGTCTTCCATCCGCTGGTTCCCTCCCCAGAAGGCTGCAATGGCTGGAGCTGTGCCAATCCGAAGCCAGGAGCCAGGAGCCAGGAGCTTCCTCTGGGTCTCCCACGCAGGAGAAGGGGCTCAAGGAGTTGGGCCATCCTCTACTGCTTTCCCAGGCCATAGCAGAGAACTGGGTCGAAAGTGGAGCAGCTGGGACATGAACCAGCGCCCATATGGGATGCCAACACTGCAGGCAGCGGCTTTACCCGCTACGCCACAGCCCTGGCCCCACTAAGTAAAGATTTCCACAATTTGCACCCCACAGACACACAAAGTATAAAGATTGTTTGAAAACAGTTTTACAGTTAATTCTCATAGTACAGCTCATTAAGGACAGAGGTCCTACATGAGGAGCAAGTGCACAGTGACTCCTGTCGTTGATTTAACAATTGACATTCTTATTTATGACGTCAGTGGTCACCCGAGGCTCTTACCATGAGCTGCCAAGGCTATGGAGGCCTTTTGAGTCCACAAACTCCAACCTTATTTAGATAGGGCGACATGCAAAGTGGAAGTTCTCCTCTCCAGAGAAAAGTACCTCCTTTGATGGCCCCTTCTTTCCACTGGGGTCTCACAGAGATCCTTCATGTAGATCATTTCTTGCCAGTGTCTTGGCTTTCCATGCCAAAATGCTCTCATGGGCTTTCCAGCCAGATCCGAATGTCTTGAGGCTGATTCTGAGGTCATAGTGCCGTTCAGGGCATTTGTCCTTCTATGAGTCTGCTGTGTGAACTGCTTCCCATGTTGGAACATTCTCTCCTTTTTAACTCTATCTGTTGTTATTACCAGACACTTGATCTTATTTATGTGATCCCTTTGACACTTAATCCTATCTATATGATCAGTTACACACTTAATATGATCAATTTAGCACATAAGATGCATTAGTACCACCCAGCTTAATGGGATTTGTAGCCCCATGGCAAGGTTTTAGCTTTACCCTTTGGGGTAAGTCCATGGGGATGTTTCATAGGCAGATATTTGTAATGACAGTTTTCTGGTAGACAGGAGTAAAATGTCGTGAGCTAACCTAATCCACATATCACAAAACTTTTTTTTTAAAGATTTATTTTACTTATTTGAAAGGCAGAGTTATAGAGACAGAGAGAGGTCTTCCTTCCGTTGTTTTGTTCCCCAAATGGCCTCAATGACTGGAGCTGGGCCAAGCTGAAGCCGGGTCTCCCACATGGGTGCAGGGGCCCAAGGACTTTGGCCATCCTCTGCTGCATTCTCAAGCTCATTAGCAGGGAGCTGGATCAGAAGTGGAGCAGCTGAGACTTGAACCACCTCCTATATAGGATGCCAGTGCTGCAGGCAGTGGCTTAACCTCCTGTGCCACAGTGCTGGCCTCATTGCAGTTCCCTTCCTCCCTCCCTCCCTTCCTTCCTTTCTTCCTTTCAGATTTACTTATTTATTTGAAAGGCAGAGTTACAGAGAAGTAGAGGCAGAGAGAGAGAGAGGTCTTGCTTCTGCTGGTTTTACTCCCCAAATGGCCGCAATGGCTGGAGCTAGGCCAATCTGAAGCTAGGAGCCAGGAGCTTCTTCCAGGTCTCCCATGCGGGTGCAGGGGCCCAAGGACATGGGCCATTTTCCACTGTTTTCCCAGGCCATAGCAGAGAGCTGAGTGGGAAGAGAAGCAGCTGGGACTCGAACCGGCATCCGTATGGGAAGCTAGCCCTGCAGTTGGCAGCTTTACCTGCTATGCCACAGTGCCAGCCCCACACAGTACTTTTCTAAAATAAATAAAATGTCTTGGAGAAAGGGTGCCATTTTCTGATTGTACAGTGATGCCTGGGAGCAAAACCTTCATCCACTGGTCTGTGGATGCAAATAATGCGGGTTCTGCAGGGGTCCAGGTGGCTCGGAGGAAGTGAGGGACACAGCCCCTCCCACCCCCATCCCAGCCATCCTCCTGGCCTCATGTGGTCAGCTGGGACCACAGGAGCAGCTGGCAGCACGGTCACAGAACAAGCTGTCTTGGGCATCCTGGTGACTTGATGTCTTGTGGAGACATTAGTTTGGCTTAGGGGCATCTTGGCTCAGGTAGTTTTTAAGAGGAAGCGAGGCTTCTGGGCCAGGCTGGTTCCCTGCGGGAGTCCTGCATTTTCATCCTTCAGGTGGAGGCCTCCTCCCCGGCCCCCTTTCGGCAGAGAAGGCCTTTTTGCAGCCTTGTGTGTTGTCTGCAGAGCTCCTGACGGGGCAGCGCTTCACCAGCCCACAGAAGTGCACTGGGTTCCAGAGGCCAAGGCGGCCCCACCCCGCAGCTGCCTTTTGTTCACAGGCACCTGGGAACCGCCCTGCTTTTCGCTTGGGTTGTAGCTTTTTTAAATGACTGCCAGAGCCTGCAGCCCTGCAGCTGGGAAAAGGCGAGCAGAAGCCTGTGCTCCGTCTCGGCCCAGAGAGGGTCCTTGAGAGCCAACTTGTGGCCCTTCATCCTGGCGCTTCTGCTAGGTGACCAGCCCCGTGCCCTCTGAGAAGCTGAGCGGAGTGCCCCGCCCCTTCGCACTTGTTCCTTTGGCTCCTGGATGAGCTGCCGGAGCCTGAGCAGCTCCATTTTCATGATGCCACTGCAGCCACTGCAGGACTCCTGAGAGGGAGGCGGGGTGTTTTTCAGGGAAGCTGAGCCGTGGGAGTCAGGACTGTCGGCAGACACGGGGTGGTGACCAGAGCACAGACAGCAGGTGCCGGCCACTGCCTGCCTCCCCTGTGGGAGGCACCACAGCTGGCGTGCCGCCTGCGTTCTCCGTTGGCCCTCCCAGTGCCTGTCTGGGTTAGGCCTGACTGCCTATTTCTTACAGACCAGATCAGGGTGCAGGGTGAGAGCTTCCCAGGGAGTGAGCAAGCGAGGAGCTGAAACCCCTGTGAGGGCTTAGCTGCCTGCAGACTGGCTTCCTGATGGGCTGTTGCAGCACTCCCTCTGATTTAACACCCTTTCTCTGAACCTTTGAAAACAGGAACGTCCAAGAGAATTTTCAGTATTGTCAGGCTCGGCTGTTCACCTGCCCTCCTAAGGGTTGGTTTCCCTAAAGATCAGTTGCTTTGTTTTGGCTTTTTTTTTTTTTCTCTATAGTTGTTTATTTTCACAACTTCACTTCTCGTCCCTGACAGTCCTGCCCTGGCCTGGTATCTGCTGTCTCCAATCCCATTAGACTCCTGTGGAGGGAGAACGGTTGCCAGCCTCGCCCCAGGAAGCACTTCTGCTTCAATTAATTTTGTAAGCAGCAAAGCCAAAATGCCTTCATCTTCAGTGTCTTTAATAACAAAATGCCAGGAGATGTTACAGAAATGATGTTTCATTGAGGCTTCCAATTTAGAGCAAAGGATTTCTTTTCACCAGAGCTGGATTTAAGTGGCTCATCTGCTAGCTGTTGATTGACTGCATGGGGGTTCTTTGAAGGATCGCTGTGCCGTGAATGTAGGGGATTCTGTTCTGTGCTTTTGTTCAGATATGATGTACACATGGTAAAGTAACCTGATCTTCAATGCAAGGAAAATTCTAGAAGTTCATGCAAATGGAATTAAAAGACAAGTGTATTTTGCTGTAAAAAATTTTGAAAAAGTTCATAAAGGGGCCATGTGTTTGGCCTGGTGGTTAAGATGCCAGTTGGGATGTTGCACCTACTGTTGGAGTCCTGAGTTCAGTCCTGATGGAGTGCTGAGTTTAGTTCTGATGGAGTGCTGTGTTCAGTCCTGATGGAGTGCTGAGTTCAGTCCTGATGGAGTGCTGTGTTCAGTCCTGATGGAGTCCTGAGTTCAGTCCTGATGGAGTGCTGAGTTCAGTCCTGATGGAGTGCTGTGTTCAGTCCTGATGGAGTCCTGAGTTCAGTCCTGATGGAGTGCTGAGTTCAGTCCTGATGGAGTGCTGAGTTCAGTCCTGGTGGAGTCCTGAGTTTAGTTCTGATGGAGTGCTGAGTTCAGTCCTGATGGAGTGCTGAGTTCAATCCTGATAGAGTGCTTGTTCAGTCCTGATGGAGTGCTGAGTTCAGTCCTGTTGGAGTGCTGTGTTCAGTCCTGATGGAGTGCTGAGTTCAGTCCTGGTGGAGTGCTGGGTTCAGTCCTGGTGGAGTCCTGTGTTCAGTCCTGATGGAGTGCTGAGTTCAGTCCTGGTGGAGTGCTGGGTTCAGTCCTGGTGGAGTCCTGAGTTTAGTTCTGATGGAGTGCTGAGTTCAGTCCTGATGGAGTGCTTGTTCAGTCCTGATGGAGTGCTAAGTTCAGTCCTGGTGGAGTCCTGAGTTTAGTTCTGATGGAGTGCTGAGTTCAGTCCTGATGGAGTGCTGAGTTCAATCCTGATAGAGTGCTTGTTCAGTCCTGATGGAGTGCTGAGTTCAGTCCTGTTGGAGTGCTGTGTTCAGTCCTGATGGAGTGCTGAGTTCAGTCCTGGTGGAGTGCTGGGTTCAGTCCTGGTGGAGTCCTGTGTTCAGTCCTGATGGAGTGCTGAGTTCAGTCCTGGTGGAGTGCTGGGTTCAGTCCTGGTGGAGTCCTGAGTTTAGTTCTGATGGAGTGCTGAGTTCAGTCCTGATGGAGTGCTTGTTCAGTCCTGATGGAGTGCTAAGTTCAGTCCTGGTGGAGTCCTGTGTTCAGTCCTGATGGAGTGCTGAGTTCAGTCCTGATGGAGCCCTGTGTTCAGTCCTGAGGGAGTGCTGAGTTCAGTCCTGATGGAGTGCTGAGTTTAGTTCTGATGGAGCCCTGTGTTCAGTCCTGATGGAGTGCTGAGTTTAGTTCTGATGGAGTGCTGAGTTCAGTCCTGATGGAGCCCTGTGTTCAGTCCTGAGGGAGTACTGAGTTCAGTCCTGATGGAGTGCTGAGTTTAGTTCTGATGGAGTCCTGTGTTCAGTCCTGATGGAGTGCTGAGTTCAGTCCTGATGGAGTGCTGAGTTCAGTCCTGTTGGAGTGCTGTGTTCAGTCCTGATGGAGCGCTGAGTTCAGTCCTGATGGAGTGCTGAGTTCAGTTCTGACGGAGTGCTGAGTTCAGTCCTGTTGGAGTGCTGAGTTCAGTCCTGATAGAGTGCTTGTTCAGTCCTGTTGGAGTGCTGGGTTCAGTCCTGGTGGAGTGCTGAGTTCAGTCCTGATAGAGTGCTTGTTCAGTCCTGATGGAGTCCTGAGTTCAGTCCTGATGGAGTGCTGGGTTCAGTCCTGGTGGAGTGCTGGGTTCAGTCCTGGTGGAGTGCTGGGTTCAGTCCTGGTGGAGTCCTGTGTTCAGCCCTAGCTCCGTTCCCAGTCCCAGCTTCCTGCTAATGGGCACCCTGGGAGCCAGCAGGTGCTGGCTAAGTGATTGGCTCCCTGCCTCCCACTGGGAAGACCCAGACAGAGTTCCTGGCTCCTTGCTTCAGCTTGGCCCAGATGAGACTTTTGGGGCATTTGAGGAGTGAACCAGTAGATGGAAGATCTCGCTCTCTCTCTCTTTTTTTTTAATACCTTTTTTTCTAGGTAAGTTCATGAGAAATGCATATTGTGCAGAAATTTTGCATAGACTTGACAATTTTTGTGTCCCAAAATTTGATTCCCTTTTTTTTTTTTTTTAATTCCCTTTTCCCACACATGATTTGAAGCTCCTTGTCCGTAGCTCCTGGCTTTCACACAGGCGTGTACCCTGTAGCTTCCAGCCCCTGGAAGGCCTCTTGTCCCCGTCTCAGCCAGCAGCCCACCCCACCCTGGAGTTAAGTGCTGTAACTTCCCTCCCCCGTCTTGTTCCACCTGGTGAACGTAGCAGGGAACTCTGGGTGCTGAAACTGCTCCTCTCGCTGGGAGTGACCTCTGGGAGGTTCCCAGCATTCGTCTTGAGAAGCTGGAAAGCCGCTCTGCTGGGGACCGGCGTGTAGACTGCCGTGTACGTGTGGAGATTACAGCGTGCCCGGAGGCAGACGGGTAACAGAGACAGAAGTGAGGCACTGCCACCGCGGCCCGCCGCGAGGGGTGCAGACGGAGGGGGGGGTCCGCGGCGCTGGATGTGCAGAAATGCCAAGAGGGGATGCTTCTCAGGTGGAGACAGCTGTCAGCTCGCGGTGCAGAGGCCCGGGAGCAGCTCTGGCTTGGCAGGGCCATTTGACGGGGACAGAAAAGCTGAAGGCAGCGGCAGGCGTCGTGGAGAAAGCAGGAAGGAAGCGCCCGAGGTGTGGCCGGCCCCGGACGCAGGCCTCCCCGAAAGCGCACGCGCTCCATCCTGGCTCCGTGGGGCCGCAGCGTGTGCCAGAGTTCTGTGTAGGCCGTGGTCTCCTGTTCACCGAGAGCCGTTTGCTGCGGGACAAGTTGCAAATGTGGCCTTAGAACCGGGCCATGGGGTCCGCCTCGCCCTCAGTAGCCCCTGCTGGGCTCTGCGGCCCTTTAAAAGATCCTGTCAGGGCAGGCGCGTGGTGCAGTTGCCTGTGTCTGGATCACAACACTTGGTTTGAGTCCTGACTGCTCTGCTTCCAGTCCAGCTTCCTGCTGATGACACCCTGGGTTCTAGCAGAGGATGTCTCGAGCACTTTGGTTCCTGCCTCCCATGGAAGGGTTAAGTTCCAGGCTCCAGGCTTCAGCCTAGCCCGGCCTTGGTTATTGTGGGCCTTTGGAATGTGAACTGGCCGATGGAAGACCCTTCCTTCCTTCCTTCCTTCCTTCCTTCCTTCCTTCCATCCATCCATCCATCCATCCATCCATCCATCCATCTCTGTCTCTGTCTTTTCAGTCTCTCTCTCTCTCCCACTGCCCTTTCAAATAAAATGAAAATGAATAAAAATTTTAAATTAAATAAAAAGATTGTCTCAAGCGTGGTAGTCTCTATAAACAAAGTATATTATTGACAACTTCAAGAATCAAAAATTAACAGGTTTTAAGATCATCTGGTTCCAAGGGTTATCAGACCCCCATCCTGTGGTCAGTTCCTGCCCAAGGCCTCCTTTTGTGCTGTCTCTGATCTAAGAATGATTTTATGTTTTTCAGATGTTGTAAGACATACTTTAAAGACGCGGCAGAGGATTATGTAACAGGAGCTGTCTGTGGCCTGTGAAGCCTGAGTAGTTTCTGTCTGCCCCCTTTCAGGAAAGCCTGCCAACCGCTGGCCTCGCCTCCCTGCTGACACAGGGATCCTTTACACAGCTGCACTTGGCAAACACGCCTGAACACTTCCCCTGATGGGAAATTCATTGTCCTTCCGATCAATCTATTTCCTATTTGGACAGCTCAGGCTAGTAGTAATTTTTAAACCCTGCGGAAGCTTGTCTTATCATTTTGCATCCGTTCCATTGGCTTCTTGTAGAAGAAGAGAGCTATTATTTTGTGTCAACGTTTCTGAGCCTTGATTATATTTGGCACTGTGCTGAGTGCAGAAAAGAGAGGAGTGAGATGAGGCTTTGTGTAAGGTTACCTCCTCAGATGCTAGGTGCGATTTCTTGGAACCAAGAGATCGGTTATTGAGGCTTTTTTTCTTTATCGTTCCTTTTTTTTTTTTTTTTAAAGAGTTATTTATTTATTTATTTATTTGAAAGTCAGACTTACACAGAGAGAAGGAGAGGCAGAGAGAGAGAGGATTAACCTACTGCGCCATGGCGCTGGCCCCATAAACACATCTTTTAATTTCACTTTGCATGAACTTTCTGAAGTACCCTGGTATGCAGAATTACAAAAAGATTAGGTAAAATAACTAAAGGACAAATGTCCTAACCCAGTGGTAAGAAAAAAAAAGGGGGGGCTGGTGCTGTGGCATAGCAGGTAAACCCACCACCTGTAGTGCCAGCATACCAAGATCCGGCTGCTCCACTTCTGATGCAGCTCTCTGCCATGGCCTGGGGAAGCAGAAGATGGCCCAAGGTTTTGGGCCCCTACACCCATGTGAGAGACCTGGAGGAAGCTCCTGGCTCCTGGCTCCGGATCAGCACAGCTCCAGCCATTGTGGTCAATTGGGAGTGAACCAATGGATAGATGACATTTCTCTCTGTTTCTCCCTCTCACTGTCTGTAACTCTACCTCTCAAATAAGTAAATAAAATCTTTAAAAAATTGTTTGTTTTGGTGCAGAAACTTATGAAATCGAAGCTTACAAGGATTCTGGAAGAAAAACTACATGGATTTCAAGAATTCTTTACACCAAAATAAACATTTTTATTTTTACTTTATTTTATTTTAAAGATTTATTTATTTGAGAGACAGAGTGACAGAGAGAGAGAGGGAGAGACATAGAGCAAGTTCTTCTATCCACTGGTTCACTCCTCAAATGACTGCATTGGCCAGGGCTGGGCCAGCCCAAAGCCAGGAGCCAGGAGCTTCTTCCGGGTCTCCCACATGGTGCAGGGGTCCAAGGACTTGGGCCATCTTCCACTGTCCTTCCTAGGCCATTAGCAGGGAGCTGGATGGGAAGTGGAATAGCCGGGACTGGAACTAGCATCCATATGGGATGCTGGTGTTGCAGGTGGTGGCTTAACCTGCTACAACACAGTGCCAGCCCCAAACTCATCTGTGGACAGTGAGAGAGAGAGACAGAGAGAAAGGTCTTCCTTTTGCTGTTGGTTCACACTCCAGTGGCCGCCGCGGCCGGTGCGCCGTGGCTGGCGTACCGCGCTGATCCGATGGCAGGAGCGAGGTACTTATCCTGGTCTCCCATGGGGTGCAGGGCCCAAGCACTTGGGCCATCCTCCACTGCACTCCCTTGCCACAGCAGAGGGCTGGCCTGGAAGAGGGGCAACCGGGACAGAATCTGGCGCCCCGACTGGGACTAGAACCCGGTGTGCCGGCGCCGTAAGGCGGAGGATTAGCCTAGTGAGCCACGGCGCCGGCCCAAACTCATCTTTTAATTTCATTTTCCATGAACTTTTCCGAATGTCCTCATACACAATACAAAATTTAAAAGGCAAAAAGGTTATCCAGTGAGAGTGAGCTTACACACCGCGTCCTCTGCCCCTCTCTGTGTTCGTTCCTGGGAGGCCGCTACTGTTACCTTTCCTTCCCGTGAGCATTTGACCTTCAAGAGCAGCACTAAGGAAAGCCCCAGCTCCGCTGGACGGCAGCTTTCAGTCCTGGTCACTCACTGGGATTGCCTGAGCTCCCTCCTGGAGGCTGCTGTGTGGGACTGAGTTGTATGTTCGCGAATGTCTGAAGCTTGCCCAGAGTTTGGAGGGTGGACACAGCCCAGGGTAGGGGTGGGGAGTACTGTCGCTCAGCCAGGTGCCCCGTTGTTTGACGTCCGTCTCGACTGGATTGATTGCTGCTGGGATTCTTGTCATTATGGTGTTGACTCCTCGTCAGAGCTGTTGGAAGTGACACAATCCTGTCTTGTGTGATCCCTGGTTTCATATCCTGTGCCAGAAACAGTTTGAAGTAATGGGACAGGCATTTGGTGCAGCAGCCTGAGTCAACACTTGGGATCCCCCCGCATCCCGTATCAGCATGCCTGGTTCTAGTCCTGGCTCTTGGCTTCCCATCCAGCTGCCTGCTGATGTGTACCCTGGGAGGCCGCTGATGATGGTGCAGGTACTTCAGCCCTGGAGGCCCAGCTAGAGTTCCAGGCTCTGGGCTTTTGCCTGACCCAGCCCTGGCTCTTGTGGGCATCTGGGGAGTGAACCAGCAGATGAATGATCTCTCTTTCATTCTTGCTCTCTTGGCCTTTCAAATAAGATGAAAATAAATAAATAACATTTTTAAAAATTAGTTTGGGATAAAATTGAGCCACATTTCTATTGATGCCTCTGCAGTTTCTTCCCTTGAGTGTGTCTGAATGTAGTGTTGAAATGTGATAGAAGTCATCTTTTAGCTTTCTAAGCTAATCAGGAACCGAGATCTCCCCTGTGCTGTCCAGGTCATCTGGGCAAGCCTTACTTTTAGGACAGCAGGTAATGGTTGGAATTTGATTAGTTCCACATAAATAACCATACCTGGGTTCACTACCCCCCCCCACCTTTTCTGAATTTTCTTATTGAATTTTCCCTTCCTGTTTAGGGGCCATGGTGGTGTGACATAGATGTATGTGTAGGTTCGTAGGTGAATCATTTATCCCAGAACAGCCTATTTAGATGTTTCCCGCACATTCCTCATCACACCTTGCTGCTGGTGCTTAAAACCTCCGTGTTTCCTTAGCCTGTTGCGTAGCAGGCTGCTCCAGCAGCTGAACGGCAGCAGGCTCTTGTGTTCTGTGCAGGATTTCTCAGCAGACAGAGAGGTTGGAACGTGCTGGAAGGCTGTGCCTGTTACACAGATTACTTTCTCAGTGCGCCTGTCTGTTATCATGATCGGTGTCTTTTTCTACGGCCTTATGAAGTCTGCCTGACACTACAGATCGTCTGTTACCTTCTCGGCAGTCACCCTGAGTCACTTGTCCCCAGCTGCTCAGTGCGGAAGAACAGTTTTCTTCTTGTCTCTGGGATCCTCATCTCGATGACCTTAGCAGGCCGCCACAGTTATGATAAAGTAGGTCACGCTTGACCTTTAAGAATGTTGAGGTGGCTCACACACGTGGCGCCCGATGATCTGTCACATCTAGCATTTCAGTTGAGCTTCCTTTGGACCGCTGTCTGCTGCTGTCCTCGTTTCCTTCCGTCTAGGGTGAGGGCTCTGGGCATGGCCTTTCATTTCCTTGTGGAGAGGAGAGATTCACAGTGATTGGTTGTCTTTTAGCATCCGTGCGCTAATGGAGCAGTGGTATAAAGGTTCTGAAAAGAGCTTGCTTCCTTTAAGGCAGTGCCGTGATGAGACAGGGGCTTGGAAGCCAGCAGGCCTGGGCCATAACTGAAGCTGTCCTACCTCCGAGCTGTGATTTTGGGCAGTTTATGTAACCTCTCTGTGCCTCAGTTTTCTTTTCTGTAAAGTGGGTGTAATTTAAGCACTCTGGGGTGGTTGTGAGAGCGATATGTAAAATGTTTAGTGCTTGGCACGCAGTAAACATTCAGCTAAGCAGTCTCTACTATTACTGTTGCTGTTATTTAAATAATTTTTTAAAATGTTGTCCAAGGAGCACGTACGGGTTGTCTGGCCATATCCAGGGTGCTTGGGACCAGGAGTTTCCGACTGTGAGGTTTTTTTTTTAATTTTGTAATATTTGCATACTCTGGATGAGATGCTTTGTGGGTAGGACCCAGCACTGAACACGAAGTCCATTTATGCTTCATTTACATCTTTTTTTTTTTTTTTGGACAGGCAGAGTTAGAGAGAGAGAGAGAAACAGAGAGAAAGGTCTTCCTTCTGTTGGTTCACCCCCTAAATGGCTGCTGCAACTGGCGTGTTACGCCGATCCGAAGCCAGGAGCCAGGTGCTTCTCCTGGTCTCCCATGGGGTGCAGGGCCCAAGCACTTGGGCCATCCTCCACTGCACTCCCTGGCCACAGCAGAGAGCTGGACTGGAAGAGGGGCAACTGGGACAGTACCAACTCCCCAACCGGAAGTAGAACCCGGTGTGCCAGCGCCACAGGCAGAGGATTAGCCTAGTGAGCCACGGCACCAGCCTCATTTACATCTTATACACATAGATGGAAAGTAATTTTTTTTAAGAATTTATTTTATTTTATTGAAAGAGTTACAGAGAGGCAGAGCCAGAGAGAGAGGTCTTCCATCTGGTAGTTCACTCCCCAAATGGCTGCAACAGCCAGAGCTGAGCTGATTTGAAGCCAGGAGCCAGAAGCTTCTTCCAGGTCTCCCACATGGGTGAGGGGGCCTAAGGACTTGGGCCATCTTCTACTGCTTTCCCAGGCCATAGCAGAGAGCCAGATCAGAAGAGGAGCAGCCAGTACTTGAACTGGCACACACAGGGGATGCTGGCACTGCAGGCTGGTCTTTAACTTGCTGCGCCACAGCGCCGGCCCCTGGAACATAATTTTATACAGTAGTTTAAAGAACTTTTGTGGGAAACAGCTTGTCCACATTGAACCGACAGACTTGTGGTGTCACGTCGGTACTCAGAAAGTGGGGAGTTCTGGAGCATTTCAGGTTTCAGGTTTTTGGACTGGGGAGGCTCCGCATACAGTCCATGGTGATAAATGCTCTAAGTAACGTTTCTCTCTGTCGCCATGGCAGAGGGCCCCGTGGATAGGAACTGTGAGTGTGAGTGACTGCTTCGTACATGAGAAGGAATTTTCTTGGTAGAGAAGGGAAAAGATTTCCTAGGAGTGCTGGTTAGGTGGAAAGGTGCCGAGACCAGCAGTGCCTTACTCCATGTGGTCAGGTCTGTGAGGCATGTGTGTAGGTATGTGGGTCTGTAGGTATGTATGTGTATAAGTAGGTAGGTAGGTGTGTGTATATGTATATGTAATAGGTGTGTATGTATGAAGGTATGCATGTATGTAGGTATGCATGTATGTAGGTATGCATGTGTGTAGGTATGCATGTGTGCAGGTAGGTATGTGTGTAGGTATGCATGTGTGTAGGTATGCATGTATGAAGGTATGCATGTGTGCAGGTATGCATGTGTGTAGGTATGCATGTATGTAGGTATGCATGTGTGCAGGTAGGTATGTGTGTAGGTGTGTTTGCACATAGGTATGTAGGTAGAAGATATGTATGTATGTAGGTAGGTGTGTATGTAGGCATTTATGTATGTGGATATGTAGGTCGGTAGGTGTATAGTTGTGTGTATATTTAGGTGTGTATGTATGTAGACATTTGTGTGTGTGATTATGTAAGCCGGTAGGTAGGTATGTATATGAGTAGGTATGTTTATGTGTATGTAGGTCTGTAAGTATGTATGTATATACTTTATCTGAAAGACAGAGAGAGACAGACATGGAGCTCCGATCTGCTTGTTTATGCTCCAGATGCCCTCAGTGGTCTGAGCTGGGTCAGACCAAACCCAGGAGCCAGAAACTTTTTTGGGTGTCCCACATGTGGCAGGGACAAGTACTGGGGTCATCCCCTGCTGCCTCCCAGAGTGTGCATTAGCAGGAAGTTGGATTGGACATGGATGAGCTGGAACTCATACCTAGGCACTCTGACTTGGGATACTAAGTTAAACCGAAACAGCTGCTGTGCCAAACACCCATGGTATGGCCTAAGAGGCTTTAGTTGTTTGTTTGTTTCTTTTAAACAACCGCGCCCTCTTGTTTGGAGGAGACAGTGGCCTGAGGGTGAGGTACTGCAGATGTTGAAGTGGGAGGTGCAAGAAGAGGGGGTGAGCTTCCAGGCAAGGGAAGAAGGGAGCCCACCTGGACCAGAAGCATCAGTTAGCCTGAGGCACGTGGACTTTGAGGAACTTCAGTGTGAACCCAGGACCCCCATTGCTAGCCACAGGCCTTGTGCCAATTTCTTACTCTTTGAACCTCCGTTTCTTCAACTGGAGTGTCCCAGGCTCCTGGGAGAGCAGAATTCCGGGGGCAGCCCTGCTGCCTTGCCTGCCCTGACTGGCGCTTGGTAACTGTTGCCTTCTTATCCCAGGAGCTGTTCAAGGTTGAACCTCTGGGGATTAGTGCTTTATTCCATGTGGAAGAGAGGAAAATTGAAGGTGACTTTGAGTTTCCTTTCTGGATCTGGTGTTCTGCTAAGGAGACCAGGAAATAAAGACAAGAGGGCAGGGTTTTGGGAAGAGACAGGTTGAGTTTTGGATTTGTTGCATTTGAGATCTAAGTCTTGGCTTTAAGAGACAAATCAATGGCTGGTGGATCGATGGAAATTGTGTTGAAAAGGAAAGATTTTGCTTTGGGGAAGAGCTTATAGACTAAAGAGAAGGCTGAACCTGGAATCCCTCACAGACCAGCAGCAGAGAGAACGTGCTAGGTGCACTGCCAAGGGGGAGAGGAGAAAGGCCCGGCAAACAAAGCAGCAGGCTGGAGAGTCCTCCTTCCCATGTGGGTCCTGAGTCCCGTTTCCCCGCGAGGCGCTGGAACCTCAGCATCGGTGTCCACGAGCTCTGCAGGGGCCTGTGGGAACGCTCAGAGTGGCCTCGAAGAAGGAGTGAGAATGCCGAGGGTGCACTTAAATACGTGTGGTGTGATTTAGGAGGGGCTTCCAAAGTGAGCGTGCCTGTGCCCCGCAGGCAGCACGGTGGTGCCTGCAGGTGTCAGCATCCCTGGGCGCTGGGCGGGCTCCCGGCTGCGGCCCACACCCCGTCCCTTCTCCCTTCCACAGGCAACTCTGTTTTTAAGAAGCCTTCAAGGTGATGAAAGTTTGCAAAGCCTTGGGCAGGCACTGTGTGGCCATGTGAGGCTGCAAACCCTAGGAGGCAGTGGGGAACTTTGGGGACAGTGTCGTGCTGTCCTTCAAGGTCATTGAAGCTTATTGATTATACGGAAAAATGTTTTGTTATTGCCATTCCACCTCTGGTGTTCTGTTTGGTTTTCTCAATCTGTTAAGCCCCCATTGTGAATTTTTCTTTCATTCACAACTGGACATCTGTTGTCAAAGCATATTTTTAAATGTGGAGAACACATTGAGCCTGCTGAAAAGCAGCTGCCCGTGGGAGCCCAGGAGCAAACTAACCTGCCTCCTGGAACTTGCCGTGGACGGTCAGGTGCTCCCCAGCGGTAATCCTGCCTTTTCAGCCTGTTCTCTTTTTAGCAATTTTCTATCAAATTGCGTTTTAGGAAGACACTGCTGAGTTCCTCTTAAGCTTCAGAATTCAGTGGCATTGACCGTTCATTTTCTCTGACTTCTCGTGGCCTTTGATCACTCCTCTTCTCACAGTTTCTAATTGCCTTGGGTCAGCGATGCAGCGTCCTGGTGCTCCAACTATTCCTGTCTTCATCGTGCTGGGTCTCAAATTCCTGAGGCAGTGTGACTTCACAAAAAAAATGAGATTTACGTTGGCTCACAGAGAGCAGGTGGGCCCCAGGGGCTTGACCTCTGGTGTTGGCATTCTTGCTGGCCTGCGGTGTCACGTGGCAAGAGGCAGGGAGCATGCACAAGTCTCTCTTTGTGGTCGTTTGCAAAGCCTTCAGGATCGTCATGGGGACTCCACCCTCACAACCCATTCCACTGTAGTCACTTCTCAAAGGCCTCACTGTGGTGTGAATGGGTTACGAATTGGCAAACTATGTATGGGTGATCGCTAAGTCCTGAGGTCACAGATCGGTGCGGCTAGGAGGCTGGAGGCTTGCTCCAGTTATGGCGCCTCTTGGGAGGTGGACATACGGGAGGTCCTTCGGTCAGTGGGACGCGCCCTTGGAAGGTAGTTCCTGCGAGGTTTGCTGTGTGTCAGCCTGGGCCGGGCCTGGCCCTTCTCGCTCGCTGCCTCCTGGCCCCCCTTGTTCCTTCCTCTGCACATGCTCTGCCGTGTGTCCTCTGGGCTCACAGGATGTATGAACCAGCGGGGTCCACCTGGTCTTGGACTCCAAACCTTCAAAACTGGAAGCCCAGATAAGCCTCCTTCCTCCCCTGGAAGCTTGCCTCAGGCGTTTCATTGCAGCTCACCACTACAGGTGTCCCAGCTGGGCTCGGCGTCTGCTCTCTAGGACCACAGCATATGACTTCAGGGTTAACTTGGTGAGTGCCAGGGCCACATGCCATGTTGACGCCTGCCCACGGGACCCACCCCAGCTCTTACCTCAGTGTCGGTGACTCGTGAGCCTCTCTGGGTCCAGCTTCTGGTGCCAGCCCATTTCCTGGCACCAGCTTCACCGTCGCCTCCCACTGTGCATACCGTGTATTCTTCCAGGACAACTCTGCCTCTGAGACGTGTCCTTCTCCAGGCCAGCCACGGCTCGGCACACCCAGGGCTTGTTCCTCTCTTGTTCCTTGAATTGACCAAGACTCCAGTTTTTTCTCTCAAACATATCCCCAGTGAAGGCCTCCTCCTGTCCACTGTTGCTTTCTCCCAGGTTGTCACAGACCCTTAGACTCCTAGCTACGTTGCCCGTGTCAAAGGAAAGTTTCCTTAAATCAGTTAGATTTAACAGCAGTTGAGAAAAATAAGGCAGAACCATGGTGCCTGGGTGGGCAGCTCCCAGAACCAGAGTTGCGGAGATTTATGGGAAAATAGACCCTGGGGTTATTGCCTAATTGTTGGCACCTTAATTGGGTAAGTGGACACAAGACTTTGTGCAGTCGGCCCAAGCTCAGTGCTGTGATTCTACTCTCTACTGGTGTGGTCTGTTGGGCCCGGGGAAGGTGCCCAGTCCAAACCCATGGCCTCCCAGACAACGCTCTTTAATACCTGTCTTTCTCTTTCGAGGCCCTTTTACCGCGGCACGTGTGCCACACTGCCTGTGCAGGCACCACTGAAGTGCCTCAGCCGCGGGTTTGCGGCGTCTCCGTGCGTGCTCACCTGCAGCCTGTTGAGCTTTGTGTGCGCTGCCGCACGGCCAGTCTCACGCTTTTCCCGTCTGCGCCCTCCCAGTTCCTCTGCTCCTCTGCCACCCTTCCCAGCATGCCTCAGTGCCCGTCTCTCCACAGAACCTTTCTCCTTCACCCTCCTCCCCTTGATTCTCAGCACGTGCCGCGTAGCGCACTGGCCTTGTGTTCCGTCACAGAGTGCTGTCGGCCCACAGCCCTCATCTCTAGTCCAGACACCCAGCCAGTGGGAAGAACCTCAGTCATTTTAATAATCTTGGCACAAAACGCAGGCAAACTTTCTCGAGCGGATTGGAATTGTCCTTTATTCGCGTACCCCGTCAGTGGGACTTCATCCATTCTGCGGTGGCAGTGCTGGTGCCTCGCCGCGGGGCACTGGGTTGGGGCGGGGAGCCAGGGGCCCGTCAGTCTGTGCCTCCTGAGGCTGCCAGGTTCCTCCAGGATTGTGCTTCTCAAAGCAGGGTGTGTGGCCGGTGCCATGGCTCACTAGACTAATCCTCCGCCTGCGGCACTGGCACCCCGGGTTCTAGTCCTGGTTGGGGCACCAGATTCTGTCGCGGTTGCTCCTCTTCCAGTCTAGTTCTCTGCTGTGGCCTGGGAAGGCAATGGAGGGTGGCCCAGGTGCTTGGGCCCTGCACCCGCATGGGAGACCAGGAGAAGCACCTGGCTCCTGGCTTCGGATCGGTGCAGCGCACTGGCTGTAGCAGCCATTTGAAGGGTAACTCTGCCTGTGAAAAAAAAAAAGCAGGGTGTGTGTGTATGTGTGTGTGTGCGTGCATGCCCGTGCACACCCAAGAGGAAGATGCACAGAAGTTGTGCCCAAAAGGGTTACTTAGAAAACCCACTGGGGTCACAGGGAGGCTAACCCTGACAGCACAGGCAACCACTCAGGATGGCTTTCCCAGTTTTGTATTGTGTGAAATCAAGCCAGTCACAAAGAGACAAATGCAGTGTGATTCTCCTCATGCCAGCTGGCCAGCAGTCCAGCTCCTAGAGAGAGAGAGAGCAGCGGTGGTTGCCTGAGGGCATGGGACTTGCTGTCTAAAGGTGTGGAGGCCCAGCTTCACTAGATGAAGTATTCTGTGTCCGTGTCGGAACACTGTCTGTGGCCTCAGTCCTGCTGAACCACCCCCTCAGAATGGCCAGGACACAAAAAGAAGTAATTCAAAACACGAAAATGCCAATTAGATGTTTTGTGGGGTTTGGGGGCCACAATTAAAAAAAAAAAGTCATAGTGCCAATCCCTCTCATTACCCTTTGCTTGTTTGAGTTCCGCTTCATCACCGCCGGTCCTTCTCACCACATTTGCCTGGCTCTACCATCATGTCGTGTTCTGTCCTGTTTCTCAGCAGGCAGCCAAGAATGGCAGCAGCTACGGGTGACCCCGGCCTCTCCAAACTGCAGTTTGCCCCCTTCAGCAGTGCCCTGGACGTGGGCTTCTGGCACGAGCTGACGCAGAAGAAGCTGAATGAGTATCGGCTGGATGAGGCGCCCAAGGACATTAAGGGTTATTACTACAATGGTAGGTGACAGTGAGCCCCTCGCCCCTCGCCCCTCATCCTCTGCCACCTCTCTCTCCTGCAGTGCGGTGTCAGTCACCTTGATTTTACAGGTGACTTTCGAGCCCTGGTCATTTGCATTTCTTTGCCCAGGTTGTGGGGAGAGGAATGGGGTGCTGAAGCCCGAGTTGTCAGGCCACATTTTGCCCATCACCCAGCACTGCTGGGAGGAGCTGGGGGAGGCTGGAAATACTGATGTTTCCAGTGCATCTATTTTTATATTCTTGGCAAATCCCTTGTATTCACGAGAGCTGTGTCACATTCTGCCAGTATCTGTTCAGATGTTGTTTGTGTATCATAGATGATCGGAAATTGGACGGAGCACTTTGGGCTCGACAAAGAGAACAGAGCTCTTCACAAACGCTTTTGTTAGGAATGCTGCTATTTCTGACTTTAATTGAAAATACGATGATGCTTCTGTCCAGGTGATTCTGCCGGGCTGCCAGCTCGCTTAACGTTGGAGTTCAGTGCTTTTGACATGTGAGTATTTATTGATTCACGATCTAAAGTGAAGAACCCCGTTGATTTCTGGAGAGGAGGGAGTGTCCTTTACTTTGCTGCAAGTGGACCCCGGGAAGAGCTAAGGTGCCCCTGGGGAGGTCGAACATGGCCCTCCTACTCTTCCCATCAAGACAAGTGCTGGATGCTTGGGGCCCTCCGCTTCACTTTCTCATTGGAAAAAATGATTATTTTTCAGAGCTCATTAGGGCCAAGTACCATCTAGATTAATTAAGACTTAGATAACATCCCTCCTGATTCCAATTGTAGTTAATATTTTGTGATGCTTTATGATGCCTCTTGAGTTACGCCTTCAACTGCTGGTCCCTGGGCATCCATCACTGAGCGTTTATTAGGCTAGTTCTGTATGCCAGCCACCTTGTAAGGCATTAACGGCATCCATGTGGAAATGTGACACGAACATCCTCAAAGTATCTTTTTACCCTCTTGGGAGCTGTGGGGGAGGAGAGTATCTCCTGAGCACCTGCGTAGCTAGGCAGTTTCTTGAGCATATGCCTGGTGTGCTGCTGCTCTCTTTGTCAAATGAGACCGAAATGGGTCCAAAGGTGAGAGGGCCTGCTAAAGGTCACACGTCGCAGGGGTGAGAGAAAGATAAAAAAGCGTTCAGATAGGTGTTTCTGAGATCCCGTCTGAGTAGCTAGGGGGGTTTCCTTCTACAGTAGAGACCTGCGAGGGGATACGATTTCCAGAGGAGGTTAAGCTTGTTTCAGGCATGTTGTGTTTGAGATTTGCAGTGCCCACGTCCAGGGGCGTTGGGGTCAGCCCCTGCCGAGGAGCTAGGCTGTGCATGTAGTCCTGTAGCCTGAGGATCAGCCAGGGGGCGGAGTGTGGCGCAGCCTTTACCACACCAGTTGGGACGTCCCCATTCCATTATCAGGGTACCTGGGTTGGAGTTCCAGTTCTGCTCCTGATTCCAGCTCCTGCTAATGTGCACCCTAGGAGACAGCAGGTGATGGCTCAAGTAGTTGGGTCCTTCTCTCCCACATGAGAGACTTGTATTGAGTTTCTAGCTCCCAGCTCCTGGCTTCAGCCTGCTCCAGCCTCAGCTATTGTGGGGCTGGCTTGCTCGCTCACTCTCTTTCTCTGTGTGTGTCTGCGTCTCAAATAAAAAAGACAAAAATATCCCTGGAGTTTAAAAAGCTCAAAAAATTGGTGCATTTTATTCCTTTATTTCAATCAAATTGCAAATTCAAAAGCATCACATAAATCCAAAACAGTTTTAGGTTTGTTTTCTTTTTTTTTTTTTTTTTTAAGATTTATTTAAAAAGCAGAGTTACAGAGATGCAGAGGCAGAGAGAGAGATAAAGGTCTTCCATCTGCTGATTCACTCCCCAAATGGCCACAACAGCTGGAGCTAGGCCAATCCGAAGCCAGGAGCTAGGAGCTTCTTCCAGGTCTCTCATGTGGGTGCAGGGGCCCAAGGACTTGGGCCATCTTCTACTGCTTTCCCAGGCCATAACAGAAGTAGAGGAGCCGGGCTTCAAACCCGTATGGAATGCCGGCTCAGCAGGTGGCAGCCCTACCCGCTGTGCCACCAGGCTGGCCCCAGCTTTGCTTTGTTTAAACACTGTGTGTGGGTGTTTCTTGCGTCTTTCTGAGCTTTCTTGGTCCATCAGAAATCCCTTATGATTACTTGTTGTCCAAACACATTAAAGCCTGATAGTCTCTCTGCCGTTTTGGCAATGGCTAGCTTCCTTTTGGAGCAGTTACAGTCTAATGAAGAAAATACTGAAAATGTGCAAACATTGAGCCATCTGCAGGTGATGAGCGGGCTCTCAGTGCTCTAGTTTTGATTGAGTCTGAAACGTCCCGTCTTCAGCTCATGCTAGTGCTTGTGCTGCCTGGTTCACTCCCCAGATGGTTGCAATGGCAGGAGCTGCGCCAGTCCGAAGCCAGGAGTCAAGAGCCTCTTCCAAGGCTCCCACGCGGGTGCAGGGGCCCAAGGACTTGGGCCATCTTCCACTGCTTTCCCAGGCCATAGCAGAGAGCTGAATCGGAAGAGGAGCAGCCAGGACTAGAACCGGCGCCCAAATGGGATACCGGCACTGCAGGTGGTAGCTTTACCTGGTACACCACAGCGCTGGCCCTGTCCCTTTGGTTTTTTGCAGCTTCATTTATCTCATCTTTGAGTTGGGTGCTGGGCTTCTAATGTTCCTTCTGTGATTTTTCCAAGTCCTTCTTTCTTAGGGGGATTGAAAAGTTTAATGAAGGCATTTGGGATTCCTCCAAGGGCATGGATTGTTTACATCCAGATGAGCTCTGTTATTACCATTCCAGCCCTGTTTTCTTTTTAAAGATTTTTTGATTTATTTATTTATTTGAGAGCTAGAGCTACATACCGAGAGAGGAAGAGACAGAGAGAAAGGTCTTCCATCTGCTGGTTTTCTCCCCAAATGGCCGCAATGGCTGGAGCTAGACCAGTCTGAAGCCAGGAGCATCCTCTGGATTTCCCATGTGGGTGCAGGGGCCCAAGCACTTGGGCCATCCTCCAATGCTTTCCCGGGCCGAAAGAGCTGGATTGGAAGAGGAGCAGCCAGGACACAAACCAGTGTTCATATGGGATGCCGGTGCCGCAGGCACTTAGCCTGCTACACCACAGCACCGGCCCTCTAGCCCTGTTTTCACCGCTACATTTCTGCATGGGCATGTAGGGAAAATGTCTATGAATGTATCCATCAGACAGCAGTGTCACGACATGCAGGATGTGTTGGCATCAGGAGTACAAAGCCTTACGAGATACATTCCCAGAGACCCCTGTAGCGTAAGAGAGTGTCTGGGTGCTGGGAGGTGTGAAGGGGTAATCATTACTCAGGACTCCTGTTGATGGCCTGCTCTGGGTCTCAGCAGTAGAGCGTAGTAGGCGGTGGGCACACAGAGAGGAATGAGACGGAGCTCAGGAACCCACTGTCCTGGTGCTCGTCTGTGGATGCCTGGAGTGTCTCAGTCTCACACGGCACCAGATAAATCCCCTTTGCACCGAGTTCCTGGAAGTTTTAAGAATTGCTGCTACAGTTAGCAACACTAGATCCTTTTCTCTGAATTCTGTTCGGTGCGTTGTCAGTCAAGTGGCATTTTCTCAAGCAGCAGCCATTGTGAGACCCCCAGAACAGAAGGGCCCAGTACAGAGGAAGTTTGTTTCTTGCTCACTCAGCAGTCCAGGGCTGGTGGTCAGGCTTCTTCCATTTTATGGCTCCTGAAGCCCCAGGGGCTTGGACTCTGCATGCTCATTAGGGCTGGCTTGTCACTTTCAGGTGACAGTAGCTAGGGAAAGAGAGCTGGTGTGAAAGCAGGTGGAAGAGACACACCCAAGCTCCCAAAGGCTGGGGAGAGACAGCGTCACTCCACTCACTGTCCCTCGGGGAGAGCTGGGACCTACTTGTCTTGCCAAGCCGTCTGGGAAACGGCTGCCCAGCTGTGGCGTCCCGTGTGTATTCTGTTCTGCAGAGAAGAGAATAGATTTTGTTAGACAGCCCGTGGACCAGTGGGACTTGTCTTGATGAGTTAATTCCCTGGGTCTCACATGAACATCTGAGGTTTGGGTTTTTGAGTTTTTTTAAATTATTTTATTCTTTGAAATGCGAAGAGAGAGACAGTTGTCTCCTTTCTGCTGGTTTACCCCTCCAGTGCCCACAACAGCTGGGACTGGGCCAGGCCAAAGCTGGGAGCCAGAAACTCATTGCAGTTCTCACGTGGTTGTCAAGGACCCAATGACTTGAGCCATTGGTGCACCTCGCAGGGTGTGCATTAGCAGGAGGAGAGAATTGGGAACAGAGCTGGGACGGGAACCCAGGCCCTCTGAGGTTGGACATGGGCATCCTGAGTGGTGCCCTAACTGCACGTCAAATGCCTGCCTCTGTAACGTTGGAAGGAGGGCATTTCCCTGGCCCCCTTCCTCTCGCTGAGTGTTTGTCTTCAAGGTGACTTAGAGAAACAGAAGGGATCATCCTCGCCCTCCCAGGACTTAGGAAGCAGCCGTGGGGGTCAGAGGCTGCAGCGCCCGCGCCCACTCAGGGCTGGGTGTGTTCCAGGGCTCCACGCAGTCTCAGTGCGTGGCCGTCAAAAAGGGATGCAGTGCAGCTGTTGGACTGACAGCGTGGACTTTGTTAGGGGATGCTAGAAACGGAAATCCAGAGATTGATGCAGAAAGCGAGAGGTCACGCGTCACGCCTCTGCCTTCCCAGGTCCCAGAGGTGCCCGCAGGCGCGGGAAGCCGCCCGGCATGGACAGCAGCGCTGCTCTTGTTCCAGAGGATTCAGCTCCTTCTGCCCCCTGCCTGCTGTCAGGCGTGTGTGGATAATGTACAGAACAGCTGCAGTGCTTTCTGAGTAGCCAGTGAGACCAGGCGTGCACAGGCAGGTGTGAAGGCAGCGCAAGGGTTGGATCCCTGCGAGGTCACTGTTGGCTCAAGGATGTAACAGAGATTTCTGATTCAAATCATTTCAACAGCCTCAGTGAGCTGTAAGTCACGTCCTGTAAAATTTACCATTTAAAAATGCACAGTTCAGAGGCTGGCTTTGTGCCGCAGCAGGTAAAGCTATCACTTGTTATGCTGGCATCCCATATGGGCACCGGACGTGGTTTGCATGTCCCGACTGCTCCACTTCTGATTCAGCCCCTGCTAATGGCCTGGGGAAAGCAGCAGAAGATGGCCAAGTGTTTGGGCTCCTGTCACCCATGTAGGAGACGTGGAAGAAGCTCCTGGCTCCTGGCTTTAGTCTGGCCCAGTGTTGGCCATTGCTATCATCTGGGGAGTGAATCAGCAGATGAAAGATATCTCCCTCCCCCTTCCTCCTTCCCCTTCCCCATGCCCTGACTCTCTGTCTTTCTCTGTGTAACTCTTTCAAATAAATATATTAAAAAAAAAAAAAGGCACAGCTATTAGTTTTTAGTAAATTCACAAAGTTGTACAACCACCATCACTCTCTGATTCCAGAACATTCCAAAAAGAAATGCTTAGCCGTCCCTCTGTGTCCCCTCCCCCTTGCTGGCAACCAGGAATCTCCCGACAATCTGTCCGTCCCTGAGCGTTTGCCTACTCTGGACGTTTCATATGGATGGAATCCTAGGAAACCTAAGTGTCAGGGCCAGGACTGGGACTAAATTCTTTTGTCTCCAAGTTGCTAGCACTTCCCTTCCGTTATCATTTTTTCTGATGTGTTTCACCTCCCAGGTGGAACTTGGTCCTTTGTAACGTCAGGTTGGCCTCACTCACTCACACGCGTGCCGGGGCTCCCACCGCCTGGCTGTCATGGCAGCGGCTCCTGGCCTCAGGAGGCAGGTTTCTCCCCTCTTAGAGTGAGGCTTCAGCGTGGCCCTCCCGACCTGGGCACCTGGACGTGTAGGCGAAGGCTGAGTGACTCAAACTAGGTCATGGCATCCTTCCTCCTGTGCCGGCAGTTTCACGGCTAAAGTCCCAGTGTAGAGCGAGGTTTACCAGCTGCTCTGCTTCCTTCTCCTTCCCTGTGAACTTAATCTTGTCTCCTTGTGATTTCCCTGCCTCCTCCAGACTGTCTGATGTCCTCATTTAACCTGGATGGTGACACACAGCCTGTGACTTGTGAACTCAGAGCTCCCACGGGAAGGCTCTGGCTGTTGAAAGCAAGCTGTCCTGTAGGCTGTGGCATTTGAGACACACAGTCTGTGACAGAGCCACTGTCGTTCTACTGCACCCCTCAGCACCTGCACCAGGTTTCGATCTGTTCTCCTTCAGCTCCCCGAACCCTGTCTTCACAGACTCTGAATGAAGAAACCCTGGGCTTCGAAGCACTGCAGCCCCCCTCAGTGCAGTCAGTAGGAGCGCATTCTGTCCACAGTAGTTCTAAGAGACAGCGAGGGTAGGCTGCTAATGAGATGAAGATTTCCATTCAGCGTCCGAACTTCTGGAACACAAGCTAATCATTTCAGAAAAGAGAGCAGCTTTGCCTCCGTCTGAATTTATATTCAGAATCCACCCGTTTTCTTCTCCTGACTTGGATTGCTCTGAGGACTGGGAGACCACTGGGGACAGTGTAGAGAGATTGACAGGTGGCCCAGGTGGAATACGTTTTGTCTACGTGGCTCAGACAGCCGGCAGGTGTGCTATGCAGCAGCTCTGGGCAGAGCCATGCGGGGCAGGGAGGCGCAGGGTATCAGGGAGGGCTTGCTGGGCTCTGGCTGGGGGTGTGCAGCTGTCCTTGAAAGTGCTGTGAAATACTATGCTTTGACTTAAATGGGTAAACAGATAAACTTTTTAAGTAGGAGCTGGCTTCCTGGAAGAAGATGGATTGGAGCAGGCCTCGAGGCCGGGGAGGGTTTGAGCAGGAGGTTTGTGCTGCGGCACCTGGAGTCCACTAGTTCTGGCTTGAGATTGAGCTCTGGCCATTATGTGGCCTTAGATAAGTTGCTGAAACTTTACAGTGGGCAAGGAGCTGTTATGATCCAGACCTTGCGCAGTTCCTGGCTCAGTAAGACTGAAAGGTGAGAAAGAATAAGGGACAGGGAAGGAACTCCCACACAGAGGGCAGTGGGGGAGCAGCGCTGGGGCCCCCAGTTTCAGTCGTTGAGTGATGGCCGTCTTCCACCAAGGAACCTGTATGCCCTCTGGAGTGGCACCCTTGGCCTTCAGCTGCCATGTGGCTTATTTGTCCTGCCCTGGCTGGCTGTGGTACCTGGATAACTGTGTGTCTTTCTCTCGCATCCAGGAGCGCCCCCACTCCTGCCCGTTGCTGCCCAGCCCTGGGAACCCTGTACAACACCAACACGCTTGAGTCATTCAAGACTGCAGACAAGAAGCTCCTCCTGGAACAAACAGCAAACAAGGTCAGCTGGGAAAACGTGATGTGTCTGTCACGGAAACCACAGTGGGCACTCAGAGTTGTTTGTGGACCCTGGGTGGTTTCCCCAGAGAGAATACTCCCAGCTCCCTCCTTATGTGTGGGCTGGAAGTTCAGGGAGAAGACATTCAGGGGAAATCCAGGGGTGGCAAGGTACAGAGGTTGGAAATCGGGTGAGCTGGGAAGCCACATGGCCTCTCTGAGTATCTTCCTATAACTCAGTGTCGTCTTTGTCTTTTGGAGACCTTGACCATCCTGTGCTTCATGATTCTAGGAGGTGATCGTGCAGCCTCTCCTGAGTCATCAGGGCAGAACCCAATCACTTCATCTGACTGGCAAGGCCCTTGCTGGCCTGGCCCCTGCTGACCTGTTTGTCCTCTGTGTGCTGTCATTCTGTCCCTGCTTCCTCTGTCTCCATCACAGCAAATCACTTGAGTCTCGCTTCACCTACTTTTGTTCTCTTCCCTCTCCTGGGAATGCAATGTTCTTTCTGCCTGGAATGCCTTGCCTTTGTCTCTCTCTGTGGGAAATGTCCTCATCTGGCCACGCAAGAGGTGGACTTGGACTCAGGAAGTGCAGTGAAAGAGCCTCTGTTATCGGTCTTGCAAGATTGGGTGTCTGATGAGCAGGCTCGCCCACAGCAGGTACAGCGAGCAATTTCTGTCATAGCACACAGGTCCCTCCCTCGGTTCCCTACTGGCTGCGTACCATGGAGTATACAGTCTTCCCAGATGTGGCCTAAGTTACAAAGTTACCTTCCTCTAGTGAGTCGGCTGCTCCCTGACATCCTGTTTTCTGGGGGAATGTGGCACCATCTGCAAGTCAGCTGATAGTAATTTTCCAATCCTTGTTGAAAATGGACCACCAGACATTCTGCACTCCATGTCTGTTAGTGAGACCGAAGAAAGTGGAAGGTGGGGGCGGTTATCCCAGTCTGTTACCCACTGAGTGGAGTCTGATCTGTACGTGTGCAGGGGTCGGGGAAGGGAGTTTCCGCCTTGGGCCTTGAGGCGTCCTTCGTGGGAGACGCAGCTCCTGGTCGGCGGTGATGGTCAGTGTTCTTGGCCTGTGACTTGACTTCCCTGGCCTGCTGTTTGAGCTGTACCCTTAGAAGGGCATCTCCAAAGAGTTGGGTCAGGTTTTTTCCACAGTGGACCAAAACAGGATGCTTGCCCCAGGAACACACCCCCACCCAGGCTCAGACTCCCACTCCCCAGCTTTCAGGGTGTCCCTCACTTGTCTGAGGTTGTCAGCAGTCAGAGCTTCTCCTGGCTTATTTCCTTCTTGACCCATAACTGGGGGATGGTTCTTACTGGCCCAGATGTTGTCTTGCTCAGTCGTGTCGCTCCCTCTCTTTGTGGAGGAGCAACACAGGACCCTGCGCTGTTCTTTCGTCTGCTCGGCCCTCCCCGGGTTTGCTGCCGGTTCTTCCCGGGTTGGCTACTATCCCTTCCACCTCCGTGGAAGGGCGGTTCCCCCTGGCCGCCTTCCCCACTTCCGCAGGGGAGCGGCACACCGCCGGCCGGCTCTTCTCGGGGGCTGCACAGGTGTTCCCCTTAGATGTTCCCGGTGCATGCCATCTCTTTCCTCCTTTATAGTCCTCCTCCGCCAATCCTAACTCAGCTGCCCACACGCCGAGTACGCTGCTCTCCAATCAGGAGCAAGTCCTACAGTTTATTAGCTGAACTGGAGGCAGCTGTGTACAAACTGTTTTCTTCTCTCCCAGCGCCATATTGTGGGAGAGCAGATGCATAGAATAAGTCTTAATTCCAGTAACTTAGTCTAAGCCCGGGTTGCTCCCCACAAGTCGGTAACACAAGGTTGAACAGCCAGCACCCCTGAAACATCTTGTCTTCAGCAGCTCTGGCCAGTGCCAGCTTCTGCTACATAAACCTGAATTTTCTCTTTTCTTCATCTTGCAGGACAGTCAGGGGAATCCCAGATAAGGGTTTCAGAAGTCCCCAAATACAATGCATCTCCGGAAAATGCATGGATTTCGTGGTTTTTTTTTTTTTGTTTGTTTGTTTTTTGTTTTTTTGATTTTTTTTTTTGCATTAAAGTAGGCTTGTTTCAGTTGCACTTTTCCACGAACTTTTTGAAGTGCCTTGCATATTTCAGACTATCTCCTCTGGGAGTGCCTTGCAGGCTCCTTCCCCTGCTGCCTCCCCGGCCCCAGGAATCCTGCCTGCTTTTCTGACTGCCGGTCCTGGGTGGTGTTGAACTCAAATCCTCTGTGCCCGTCTCTCGGCTTAGATTGGCTGTGAGCTTCTTGAACACAGGGACTGTTGTTGATTTCTGAAGCCCACCTGTGGCTTGTGTGTAGTGGACGGTAAGGATTTGCTGAAGGACGTCAAGAAGGCACGAGGCTGACCGCAGAGAGCAGGTGCCTGGGCCTCTCACTTTGCTCAGACACCGGAGTGAGTGGGGTGGGCAGAGAGGCAGGCGGTGTGAGGTGGGCACAGCGGGATGGTGGCCCTTTCCGTGCCTGGCGGAAGCGGTGGCCGGCCGGTGAGAGAGACGAGCTCACCTTTGGCTCCACGTGTCCCTCGAGATACCGACTAACCTGCCTGGCACTTTTCTTTCTTCCGGCAGATATGGGAGTCCATTAAGTCAGGGGCTGCTCTTGAAGACCCCGTGCTCCTCAACAAGTTCCTCCTCTTGACATTCGCAGTGAGTGCGGGCTCCTGGGGCTCGGGCATCCCCTGGTGCAGTCCCCGGGGCCGTCAGGGCGCTCTGCGCTCTTCCCTCTGCAGCTGTGGCTTCCCCCTCATTGGATTAGCAGCCAGCCGGCGCTGGCACCTGTGACTGCTGGCGGAATCCATTCGTTCCTGCCCAACTCCTGGCAGCGAGCGTGTAGGTTGTTTGCACGGTGGCCCCGCTCCTGCTACTCCGCGTGAAAGCAGGGGTTTCTGCGCCGCTGGCGTCTTTACTAAACGCCGTCCTGCAGAGCGCGTGGCTGCGTCCAGCCAAATACGTGAAAGGGGCTTCTGGCCTTGAGGTCATATCTAAGGCCTGACCATGTGACTGTTTAAAAAAGAAAGGAGTGAGATCTAATTAAAATGAACATTGAGGGCAGCATTGAAGAACAAAAGAAATCTCAGGAGTGTGGCAGAGCTGCCCAGGGAAGTGGGAGTTGAGAGCTGGAGGGAAGGGCCTGGTCTCCGGGAGTGGAAAACAGGGAGGGGCAAAGGCAGATTGTGGAGGCATGAGCTGCTCACGTACACGCACACACAGATGTGTTCTGTGTGCATGCAAAGGCACTTCAAAAGGTGTGTGGAGAATGGAGTTAAAAGATGAGTTTACTTTGTGCAGAAGTTATTGAAGTCCATTAGGTTTGTATTTACTTACTTATTTTTATTGGTAGGTGGAGAGAGACAGAGGGTGGTATCTGAAACTCACTATTTCAGGGCCAGTGTTGTGGCACAGTGGGCTAAGCCTCCACCTGCAGTGCCAGCACCCCATCTTGGTGCAGGTTCTAGTCCTGGCTGCTTTTCTTCTGATCCAGCTCTCTGCTTTGGCTTGGGAAACCAGTAGAAGATGGCCCAAGTGCTTGGGCCCTTGCACCCGCATGGGAGACCAAGAAGAAGTTCCTGGCTCCTGGCTTTGGATCGGCCCAGCTCCAGCTGTTGTGGCCATTTGGAGAGTGAACCAGTGGATGAGAAACCTTTCTCTCTGTCTTCCCTTCTCTCTGTCTGTAACTACCTGTCAAGTAAATAAATAAAATCTTAAAAAAAAAATTCACTGGTTCACTTACTAGGTGCCCATAACATCTTGGATGCCCACGAGTCATCCAAGCCAAAGCCAGGAGCCAAGAATTCAATCGCGGTATCCTATGTAAGCAGCAAAGACTCAAATATTTACTTATCTATTTATTTATTTGAAAGATAGAGTTATACAGAGAGGGGTAGACAGAGAGAGAAAGAAACCCTTCATCTACTGGTTTACTCCCTAAATGGTCACAAAGGCCCAAGACTGGGTAGGCAAAAGCCTGGAACTCCATCCAGGTCTCCCACATGGGTGCAGGGCCCAAGCACCTGGGCCATCTTCTGCTGCTTTCCCAGGAGCATTAGCAGGGAGCTGAATCAGAAGTAGAACACCAGGACTTTTACCGGCACCCATGTGGGAGGCTGGTGTCACAGTCAGCGGCTTAACCCGCTGTGCCACAGTGCTAGCCCTGCGACCCAAGTAGTTAAGCCCTCACCTACTGCCCTCCAGGGTGTATATTAGCAGTTAGCTGTATTAAAAGCAGAGCCAGAACTCGAAGCAGGCATTCTGATAGGGGATGCAGGTGTCCCAATTGGCATCTTAACTACTGCCAAGTGCCCACCCCCAGTTTTCTTGTAATAGGCAATTTTTATGAACTTTTTGAAGACTAACTCGTATATGAATTTAAGTTTTTTGTACCAAAATAAGTTTATCTTTCAATTCCATTATCCATGAGCTTTTTGAAGTACTCTAGTGTGTGTGTGTGTGTGTGTGTGTGTAAAACTAACAAATCCCCTGTAATTATGTCGGCTGTTTTATCACATGTGTGTCCCAGACGCCCACTGCGCACCCTGTTGTATCCAACGTTCACTGTTATAAAAACCATTGTAGTGAACAGTGGTGGTCGTTTTCCTCTTTATTTCAATTCTTCAGAGTAAGTTCTGTGGGGCGGGCCTGTGAGTGTTAATGTTGCCACCTGGTAACTGGTTTCACCACAGCTTCTTCAGCTTTGGTTGTCTTCTTTCCCACTCTGCTTTTTTGTTTTTTCCAAGTTGTAAGTTTCACCCTTCCTTCTTCCCCACTGTATCTCCTGAATGTTGTCTTCCTAGTAATAATGTGTGTGTGTGTGTGTGTGTGTTTCTGTCTATTTATGTGAGAGATAGAAAGAGCTCCAGTCTGCTGGTGCATTCCCCAAGTGCTCGTAATGGCCGGGATTGGGTCAGACTGACAGATGCCAGGTGCTGAGAACTCACATGGGTGGCAGGGATCCATGACCCCGAGCCGTTGTCACTGCCGTCCTACCGTGCATTAGCAGGAAGCTGGGGTAAAGTGCCAGAGCCAGGGCTCAAACCCAGGTGCCCTGCTGGCATCCTGACCACCATGCTAAACACTTGCCCCTTTGAAAATATTAAAGGTTTCTATCTTTTCAAATCTTCAGACACAAAGAGCTTTATGTTTAATTTAGACAGAGTTCTTTGTAATGTGAAAAGAATCCCAAGAAATTCAAGCCTTTTGACTTCTGAAGATGACCCGATAAAGCAAGCTTCTCAGACTGTGTGAGGTCCTTCATCTTGAATTGTTTAACCTTTTACTAAGACGGGCGAGGACGAGTCACTTAAGTACAAAGAGTAATCTGTGGGGATGATTTTGCTTCCTTTCTGCTGTTTTTAGGACTGAAAGGACCAGATATGTCATTCATTTCAGTCTTGCTGTTTGTTTTGCCCTTGTGAAATGGGAGTTTTACCTTAACTGATCAACCAGTGGCAGAATTAGACTGCAGAAACTTTGGTTACTCAACTTCCTCATCTGGATACATACTTAAATATATAAGTGTATATTTAAAAAGTTACCAAGTGGCTGGCACGCGGCTCACTAGGCTGATCCTCCGCCTGCGGCGCCAGCACACTGGTTTCTAGTCCTGATTGGGGCGTCGGATGTCCCAGTTGCTCCTCTTCCAGTCCAGCTCTCTGCTGTAGCCCAGGAAGGGAGTGGAGGATGGCTCAAGTGGTTGAGCCCTGCACCTGCATAGGGAGACCAGGAGGAGGCACCTGGCTCCTGGCTTCAGATTGGCGCAGCGCGCCGGCTGTAGCAGCCATTTGTGGGGTGAACCAATGGAAGGAAGACCTTTCTCTATCTCTCTCTCACTGTCTAACTCTGCCTGTCAAAAAAAAAAAAAAAAAGTCATCAAGTATGATTCCATTTATGGGAAGAGTGGTTGCCGGGGGAGAAGGGGAGGAGAGAGAAGGGAGTTTCTGTTGGTAGGTATGGGGGGTGTTGGGGGTATTCAAAGTGTTTTGGGACTAGTAGCTGATGGTGGCACAAGCATCCAGGTATACTAAAAGAAAGGCCCACTAAACTATATACTTTAACATCGTAAATTTTAAGCATCCAGGTTTCAGTGGAAAATATTTGTTTTTTAAGATTTTTTTGTTTATTTGAAAGAATTACAGAGAGAGGGAGGAGAGGCAGAGAATTTCTCATCCGCTGGTTCACTCCCCAAATGGCTGCCATGGCCCGAGCTGGGCTGGTCAGGAACTGTGAGCTTCTTCCAGGGTTCCCATATGGGTATGGGGGCCAAAGGACTTGGGCCATCCTCTGCTGCTTTCCCAGGTGCATTAGCAGGGAGCTGGATGGGAAGCAGAGTACCCTGGACTCAAACTAGTGCCCATATGGAATGCCGGCACTGCAAATGCTGGTTTAATTCACTGTGCCACAGCACCGGCCCCCAAAATATTAATTAGTCAGATTGCATTGGTGGTCAAGCATGGCAGAGTCCGTGGGAGAAGGCTGCCTGGTCATAGCCATGTGACTCTGGGATCCACCTCATGGGTGACTTGGGCCCACAGGAGGCCTCTGCCTGGAAGACAGCCCCCGAGTCCCTTTGCCAGGCCACTTCCCCTGGCTGGGGAGTGGTCAGAAGTAGCCGTGGTGGTAGAACTCTTCTGGCATCCTGGCTCCATAGGCCTTAGAGCCGCCTGTGGGGCTTCCAGTGACTCCTGCACTCGCGGGATCTCCACGCCTCGAGGAGGGTGGCTGATTCCAGAGTTCATTCATCTTATTTTTAGAGAGGCTCATGTTTGCTTTGTATACAACAGGTGCTTAATTGTTGAGTTTCACCAGTAAGACGTGTCAGAAATCAAAATTTCATTATCGCAGGCATGCGTAGGTACAGTCATCCTCAGTATCCCAGAAACTGGTTCCAGGAGCCCCCATGGATACCAGAATCAACCGTGCTCCAGTCCTGATGTAAAATGGTGTCATCCTTGCATGACTTACAGACATCCTTCAGTGCTGCATACACGGTGGTTACCCCACAAGATAAAAACATCTGCATGTTACCACAGGTGCAGTTTTTATTTTAATTAATATTGTCAATCCGTGATTAACTTCGTAACTGCAAGACCCATGGATCCACAAGGCAGCTGTACGTGAGCAGCATGGCTTCCTTCGTAACGTGTGTAAAGTATTAGAGAATGGTAGCCGTGTGGAGGCCATGCCTGCTCACGTGGTGCACTGGGTGTGCATGGTTCAGTGAGGAAGAAGCTGAGGGTCCAGGAGCCAAGTTCTGATCCTCATTCTGCCACTTGCTGTCTTTTCCATTGTTGTTCAAGTGTCTGTTACGGAGCTTCAGTTTTCTGTCTGTATAATGGGGTGACAGCAGTGACCTCCCAGCGTGGTTTTGTGAACTGATACACACGTGGTGCGTAAAGCAAATTGTGTTCATCGTTATATTTTTAGCATGTGATAGGTGAAAGTACTCAGAAATCAGAAGCTCTGGGTGCTGGGTTGTGTTTGAGATGAGAATATGGCAAGTCAACCATGCTTTCCTCTCTTCATTAGCTGTGAGAAATTACATGAATACATGTGTTTCCATTTGATGTTTGGTGCTGCACTAATACCGTGTGTTATGTCTTTTATTCTAGGATCTAAAGAAGTACCACTTCTACTACTGGTTTTGCTATCCCGCCCTCTGTCTTCCAGAGAGTATACCTCTCATTCAGGGGCCAGTGAGTTTGGATCAGAGGTTTTCACCAAAACAGGTATCAGCACATAAAACAAAGTACTGGTAACATTGGCTTCAGTGTGCAAATGTTGGTATCTGGACAGACGGGCACTGCTCTGGACAAGGAGGTGCTAACTCTGGAAGCCTCCAAAGCTGGCACTGGGAGCAGGCTTCTTTTTTCTTTTCTTGTTTGGAAGACAGAGTTACCAAGATAGAGAGAGAGACAGAGGTCTTCCATCTGCTGGTTCACTCCCCAAATGGTCATAATAGCCAGAGCTGTGCCAGGCTGAAACCAGGAGCCCAGAGCTCCTTTCAGGTTTCCCAAGTGGGTGCAGGGGCCCAGGTACTTGGGCCATCTTCCACTGCCTTCCCAGGGAGCTGGATCGCGCACTGGCTGCCATATGGGATGCCAGCGTCACAGGCAGTGGCCTTACGCACTATGGTACAGTGCTGGCCCGGGAACAGACTTCTTGACAGAATGTTCACAGGGTCATTTTGCAGATGCAGTCAGCAGGAGTTTTCCAGGTTTCCGTGGTGTTTGGTGAGATGCTAAGCCAGCAAGGAGGGTTACAGGGACACTTTGAAAGACTGCAAGAATCTACCAAAACAGAGTCTTCACACTGAGTGGAGGGAAACCTAAGGCATCGTTCTGCGGGAAGAGCGTCTGAAATCACACAGCCCTCTGCCCTCTGCCCTCGTGCACGGCGGCAGGACTGCCCCCTCAGGAGCGGCACGTGCACAGCCAGTGGGTGCCATCTCACTGGGAAGGAGGGTGAGGTCCTCGGAGGTGATGGGAGAGGAGCAGCTGGCACGATCAGGCTGCGGAGCTGAGACCCCGAGCCCGAGCGTTCCGACAGCTGTTCAGGCGAGGATTGAGCGTCACCACGACTGCATCACTACAACGCTGAGTGCTGAAGCCCGGGGCCCCTGTGACTGTTTTGAAGGCAAAACCAAGAACAAGCTCTTTAGTATAAACCCAAGGTTGTGGTTTGTGGGACTAATTTCCAGAGAAGAAATCCTACGAGAAGGGGGGTGAGGGATGCTCGTGCTTGGGGAATGACTGCTGGCGAGTGTGGGCTTTCTTGTAGGAAAAATTAAGAATGCTATGAAACTGTCACTCTGATGGTGACACCCCTGTGACTGGATTAAAAAACTCATGAGGTTGTGTACTTCAGTGTGGCGTTGGAGTGGTGTCTCAATAAAGGTCACGGCAAGGTTCCTTGTTAAAGATCATGGGAGGCTCACGGTCACGTTGCCCCATGGGGCATTCATGCTGGCCAGTGCAGGAGAGATGGAACATCTGTTTCCTCGCCGACCCTCTGTGGTTGGCAGACTCGGGAGCCACCACACTGCGGCCCTGTCTAAGGTGCACACCGTGCACCTGAAAGGGGTCGCGTAGAAGTTACGTGGCAGTGTCGCAGTGTCTGGGTGCACATTTACGTTCATTTGCTGCAGAAGAGGAGCAGAGGTGCGATCGGTCATTTCCACTCTGCTGGCCTCAAGGCAGCTTCATGTCAGGTTTTAGCTCAGAACGACAAGTGTTTGTCCAGAGAATAACCTCCTGTTTCCTATTTGCAGATAGAGGCCCTGAAGCGTGCGTATGATGATCTTTGTCAAAGAGAAGGAGTCACGGCCCTGCCTTACTTCTTAATCAAGTATGATGAGAACACGGTGCAAGTCTCCTTGCTTAAACACTACAGTGATTTCTTCCAAGGTCAAAGGACAAAGGTCAGAGAAACTTTGAATGTCACTTTTTTATCCAGTTAAAAAAAAAGTTTGAAGTTTATGTTATTGTAGATCACTGCGACTTCAGACTCGATTAGATTCCCTTAGCTCCCCAGACGATGTCTTAGAACGTCGCTTTCTTCCTGCGGCCCTGTCCTGGGCTCCCACATTCACTCCTCCTTCGGAGGTTCCTACCCCATTATGCTCAGGGGAGCTGTGGTTCCCTCCCACTGGTGGTTAAGGTAGTCTCAGTGTCCCTCCTGTTTCCTCATCCTCGACTTAGTTCAGCTCTGGACAGTGGGAATCCTTGCTTCCTGTCTCGCTTGATGCCACTAGGGACACTTTTCCTTCAGTGACTCACGATCATTGCCTCATTCATTGACCCGGCCCCACCTAGTCTCCTGCTCCGGCCCCCTGAAACCATTGCTGTGGCTAAGCTTGTCTGGGTTTCAGCAGACGCCTGCCACCCGCAGGCAAACCAAATATACCCAGAACTTTCCCCTTTTTGCTCCTGTGGGGTCATCTTTCCCAAACATACGGTGCCAGGGAAAGTCCTATGAATGTCTCTACTGAAATCTAACCCTGTCACCAAGCCTCCCCTGGGGCGCGGCCGTGTGATCCCTCCCTCTCTGGACTCTGCTCTTGTTCTCCTATTCTCTGTCACAGAGCCAGGGCTTTGGCTGCCTTCCTTCCTGCGCTGTGCTGGGCTGTGTGTTCCCAGAGGGCAGGACCCTTGCCTCAGGGATCTGTGTCTGCTAGTGTCTGGCACTTGTCTTTGAGTGAGCAGAAGAATATAGTAAGCATCTTTGAGATGTCATCGGCTACATAGTAACAATAATTTCAGCAGCCGTGGAGGAAAGTGGTCTTACCTGATAGCCCAATTTCCCTTAGCCAAGCCTGTCTTTTTTGAGAGCTTTTTATGTTCCCACATTAGCATTTTCTTTTTCAGAAGAGGCCCTTTGTAAAGTAAGGTTGGAGGATTGAATTCTCATTAAAATTCTCAGAACTGCAGCTGAGTAAGCAGCAGTAAGACTAACCAGGAATGACCGAAGCCCAGTCCCGGGGGTCACGTGGGGACAGCAGGCAGGACAGGTGGATCCGACAGCAGCCAGGGCTCAGGTCTCTCACACAGCGCAGCTCTGCTGAACGGAGCAGGAGTGATTTGAGGAGCTCTTTCCTGTGCGAGAGGGACTTTCACCTCCTTGATCTTGTCATGCTAATTCTGTGAAATAGGTGTTATTAGAATCGCGTTTTCTGTGTGAACAAGAGACACAAAGGCGTGGGGTCAAATTGTCTGATTCCCCAGCTCTTGCCCTTAGCGCTTCCCACTTGCTCGTTGTCCGAGCAGAGGCAGCCGCTGCTTGACCTTTGCAGTCGACACTGCTGGAGAGCTCTGTGACCTCGGCGGAGCTGCCGTGCCCGGCCTGGCCTTCGTACATCAGTGAGATGGTGGCGGCACTGCCTCCTCCCGGATCTGTGAATGAGGTGCCCACACATAGCAGGGGCTCAGTATGCATCCGCTTCCTTTCTCCCATGATCAGATCCCTGGGGGGGTTTCCAGTGTCCTGTCCCCGAGACCAGCTGCCAGCCATGGCCAGGCACAGCGTCCCTGTGACTTGGCTGGGGCTGTATCTCGGGAAAGGTTGTGATTCCTCAGCATGTGTGTTGGGCCAGGAATTGTGAGATGCAGTCAGACCTGTTCTCACAGGACCTCAAGGGGCCTGGACAGCGGAGGCCTTGACTCGTGGGCAGTTCGCTGGAAGTTCTGGGTGGGTAGGAGAGGAGCAGAGTAGTGATGCACACAGTGCCCTGGCTGGTTCTAGAGAGCATCGCCCGGCTGTGCCCACTGGTGGCCTTCAGGGGTTCCTGGTCTCCTGGCTGGCCTCTCTCGCCATGGCGCACTGCTGCCCAAGTACGGTTTCCAGCCTGCACGCTTGCTGATGTCACTCTTTGGTTTGAAACTCCTCTGGGTTCCTGTTGACTGCACTCTGCATTCAAGGCCTCTTCACATCTGGCCCCAGCCTGTCACTCCAGCCTCATCTGGTGTTCTCCAAGATGCATTCCCTCTTCTAGCTACAGCTCTGCCCTCCCAGTGCCTCCTCTTGCCCCAGCTGTCTCCCCTTTGTCCCCTTGTCAGTCACCACCCCAGGAAGCACTGACTGATTGCCCATAGCCTCTCGCCTCCCTCCTTTGCATTCTGGTAGCAGCCTCCTTCTGCACCCACGGGTTGGTTTGCTCGCCTGTCTGCCTGTGCACACCTGTGGCACAGGGACCGGATTTCCCCCCACTCTGTATCCTTTACACGGAGTGCGATGCCCGACACTGGTGCAGCACGTGACGGGGGTGTGGAGAGGCAGAAGAGGGCCCTGTGGACTGATGTACTCAGATACGGCTTCCAGGGAAAGTTAGCCTCGAGCAGAAGCCCAGCGAACAGAACTTTGTGTAACTTGGCGTGACTTGAAGTTGTTCCTGCCTCTGTTGTTCCGGCCCAGCTCACTCTCATCAGCCGGGTCCCCATGGCTCTACGGTGTTTCTTGAGTCAGGACATTTCACAGGAGGTTTTCACCCCCCTCGTCCAAAAACAGGCACCCCCTTCAGGGTGTGTGCAGTACAGCGGTTGTGCTCTGGCTCGGGCCCTCCATCCCTGGCCTCCTCCAACCGCCAGCACCTCAGCCCCCAGGAAGGCCCTGCTCCCCGGTGAGCCTTGCGTCCTCACTGCAGGGGGCGGAAGTGTTCGGATTTCTCTGGGTTTCTCTCTCTTCGTCTCTGTTCTCTCCGGGTGAGTTTATTGTGTCCCTGAGTCCAGTGCCCATCTCTCCACACATGTGACGTTTTCTGTCCCCAGCCTGACCCTCCCTCTGGACCTGGGCCCCTATACCCAGCCGCCTGCTGTCCTCAGCACTTCACACCCCGCAAGTCCAACGTGATCTCGGTGTGTGCACCCTGAGGCCAGTCCTCTTCCGGGCATCGCTGTCACGTGAACCAGAGATCGGGGCTTTGTGCTGGGTGCTCTCCTCCGGTTCCCTCTGCGTGCCCTGGGCGTTTCGTGTCTTGGACTTCTCTCTGTCCGCCATCTTGGCTGCTTCTGCCATCACGCCCACCTAAGCTGCTGTCACTGTCCATCCCCTTTGCTGCAGGGCCATCCGAATGAGTCTCCCCACGTCCTCCTCCAAGATACCCCCAGCAGATTTTTGGCAAAGTCCTCTGACTTCTGCCACTTCCACAGTAAAGCCCCTCACTGTCTTCTTGCCTGTGCTCTGAGAGTAGCGCTGAATTCCTTAATTCAGCTCCAGGACTTGCTGCTGAGGCAGCTTCCCTGCTGCAGGACTTTTGCCTAGACAGCCTTTCTCCTCTGGAATCGCTCTGCCCCAGCCACCCCTTTGCCCTCTTAAGTGATCCTTCTTTCTATAAACTTAGTCATTTCCACAGGAAACCCTCACTGACTTGTATTGAAAGGTTCGTTTCTCCTCTTATGGGTTCTTACAGCTTTGTGCATCCCTTCTTTGCAGCAGCTAGTACGGTTGTTTTGTTTTGTTTTTGTAATTTAAAGAGAGCGAGGCAGACAGACAGAAAGAACTTCTGTCTGCTGGTTCATTCCCCACATGCCGAAGCTGAGCAAAACTGCAGCCAGGAGCTGGGAATGCAGTCCAGATCTCCCGTGTTGGTGGCAGGAACCCGACTGCTGGAGGCATCACTGCTGTCTCCCAGAGCCTGCCTTGACAGGAAGCCAGAGTCAAGGACCAGAGCTGGGACTTGAGCCCAGGTACTGCAGTCTGGGACGTGGTGTCTTCACTCCTGAGCTAAAGGCCTGTATCTTCCTGGGTAATCTTTGAATCATATCACCTTTTCTCATTTAAATGTGAACTCCACCAGGGCAGGTATACTGTTCAGTTTCCACCATTGTACCTGATGATGGAAGAGTAGGTGCAGGCACTCAGGGTTGGGAGCATCTCCATTCCGTGTCAGCAGCTCTACCTGGCTCGTTATATTTAGTGTGGCCATTCTGCTGTATGAGTAAGGCTGTGTGGTTTACAGAGACTTCCCCAGATTGTCTGTACACCTGTAGTTCACGTCTAGTGAATCACGGTCATGGTGCGTGGTCTGACAGGTGGGGGATGGATGTGGTCTGCAATGGACAGTTTAGAGCAGTGGTTCTTTTTTATTGTTATTTACTATTTTAAAGACTTGTGGATTTATTTTTTTGAAAGCAGAACTACAGAGCAAGGGAGACACACACACACACACACACACGCGCGCGCGCGCACGCAGAGAGAATCTTCCATCCTCTGGGTCATGCCTCAAATGGCTGCAACAGCTAGTGTTGGGCCAAGCTGAAGCCAGGAGCCAAGAACTCCATCCTGACCTCTCACATGGGAGGCAGGGCCCCAGATGCCTGGGCCATCTTCCCTTGCTTTCCCAGGCCATTAGCAAGGAGCTGGATCAGAAGCAGTGTAGCCAGGACTTGAAGTGGCACTCCAATACTGGATGCGTGTGTCAGCTTAACCTGCAGTACCACAGTGTTGTCCCCAAAGCAGTGGTTCTTACTTTGGGATGGGGTACAAATGAGAAAGCTCTTTGAGAATTTGGTGGCAGCATGCTCCTGGCCTCAGAAAAACGCATGTCTGTATGCAGTTGTGCATCTGATGTCGGGACTCACAGAGCCCTGTGACCCATTCATGAGGATTTGAGATCCTGGCTTGCAGGAAACGAAGGGGAGGACAGGAGTTAGCCTGCCTGGGTGGGCGCCTGTCGGCTGCTGAGGTCAGGAGGGGAAGGAGCCATCCCTGTCTGCAGTCAGAGTGGGGCCTTGGCAGCCTGTGGCACTGTTCATGCCACTCCCTGTGAGCCTGGGCTGGCTCTGAGGGATCAGGGCTTTGCCTCAAGGGAGCTCACGCTAGCTGCCGGCCGCTGTGCGTGCCATGCCCTGAGGGCTGACCCTGTGCCCAGGTGTCACCACTCAGCGTCGTGAGCCGCTGCCAGGGCGCAGTGTTGGCCTCATTTGACAGACAAGGAGGACAGAAAAGAGGTTCAGGAATGGCAGCCTCTCGCTCCCGCCTCCTGTCGGCATGCCTCTCAGGACAGGAGAGGGAGCAGGGCCTTTGTGCCCTCGCTCCGAGCTTGCTGTGGCAGAGCAGGAAGGCAGCCATCCGGGCGCAGCAGCCTCTGTGTGCACGGAGCCTCCGGGCCTCAGCGTCTTCATCCTGTACAGGCACACGGAAAGGACACCCTCCTCTCGGGGTGGGGTGAGGACTGAGAGATGAGGGGTACAACAGGCCTCATGAAGTTGTACTCACATGGTGTCATTGTTTCCACCGTATTTTCTTAGAATAGTTTGTCTGTTCGAGAAAAGTTTTGTTTGGATTACCCTCAGGCTGCAGCTGTTCCATAAAAATGAAGTGTTGAGGCCCTGATTCATGCAGCCAACTGTGTCTTTGCCAAAGAAAAGCAAACTCGTATCCATTTGATTTTCAAAAAACTTAAAGAACTGAGGAGTGGCTGCCCTGCGAGGGAAGCCCCTCTCCAGGTTGGCAGCCCTGGTCCGCCCGGGAAGCTTTGGTCGTTCATTATTGGTGCTGTCTTCTGTGACTGGTTTCCTTCCATTTCTGGGATGGCGTGGAGCTGTTGCCGTGGTTTCTTCCTGCCGGCTCTTTCGGCCTGACTTCCAGTTACGAACGCTGTGGCACTGCCACTCAGTACTGTTGCTCCTGTGTCTGACTGTGTGCACAAGCATAGAGCTGAAACAAACTTTCACAGAATGTTATTCTGTTTTGCCATCTTGGAAAACCCTAGTTGTGGTGCCCGAATGCTTTCCAAGTCACACGTGGCTCAGCGCCCGTGGTTTGCGAAATGCTGTGCGACCAGCCGGTGGCTGTTTTGGGAATACTGGCAGATAAGTGAACTGTACTAGATGTGGTTCATTGGTTTTATTTCTATCTGCTTCTCTCCATGCTTGAAATCTCAAAAAGTTCTTAAGCTGTTGTAGGTCCTTGGATTTTTTCTGGGTAAATGTTTTGTGTCTGAGTATCTCCTTCTAATCTTCGTGAAGTGAAGATTATGTTGTCTCTTGTCCTGGATAACTTTGCAGTGTGGTGAGTGTTACACTGTACATCTGCATCCTTTATGCATGACACTATCGTTTATGATGCTTTTGCATAGCAGTCTGTCACACTTCTTCCCTTTTAGGAGCTGCTTTGTGTGTGAAGTTCTTCCCGTCTTTCCTCGCCTGAAGGCTAGCTCTCTAGATGAGGAGTTGCTGGGTTAAAGAGCTTGGGCATTTTTAGGTTTACACCCAGTGATTTCACTGGTAAGCTCCTAACAGCCAGCTCTGTAGAGCTTGCTCATTTCCGTGGTGCCAGCACTCCAGCCATGGCCAGCTGCGGGCACCCAAGGTGAAATCCCAGAAGCCGGGGTTGAGAAGAGATGGGAACAGTCTACTGTGCCAGCTTGGACGAGCCAGTGGTAACACAGGAGTGCTCGCAGCTGTCAGCGTCCCCAGACTCACACCCTCCCAGCATCGGACGTTACACATCTTTACACAGCTGATTTAGGATCTGTATCCCTCAGTGAGATGCTGGTTCCACTTACTGGTCGCAGTGGTGCTGTGTTGCCGTGACAGACGCATCTTTACACAGCTGATTTAGGATCTGTATCCCTCAGTGAGATGTTGGTTCCACTTACTGGTCGCAGTGGTGCTGCGTTGCCGTGACAGGTAGTCAGCTTCAGGGGCAATTCTTGTGTTCATGTCAAAAGCAGCCTAGGATACTGTCCCATCTCCATTCCTTTGGAAAAGCTGGCTTGAGTCTCCTGCGTGTTTCAGAGCACTTACTTATTGGAGAACACCGTCTGGGAAATGTTTTGCCTTGGCCTTTTTATTTGCGTGTTTTTTTTTTTTTAATTCTGTGCATAAATGGCAAAGGAGCAACAATTCCTAAGCTGTTGACAGGGCTCTTTCTTCACTTAGTGATCTGTCTGCATGGTGGCAACTGTGACCTTAAAGTGCTTTAGGCCTTTGAATATTTTCCCCATACGTTTTAAACACTTAATCTCCTGTGTATATGTCTTGTTATCAAGTGTTTAGAATAATATCTAGCAGTCATTTATTTGTCAGATAGACACGTTTCATGAAAGCATTCTTGAAAGCTCTCAAGCTGAAGTCAGCCAACCTCTCTTTGCTCTCACGTTGTGTTTCTTCTAGCACCTCACTTGGTGGACTGACTGTAACCCAAACAGAACTGTCCCGCCTCAGCAACTTGTATTCATAAACCTTCTAAACAAAGTATTTTATTTTTAAATTATGTTTTATGCCTTTCTGCTCATTTGCATTATAAAAGGAAGTAATTTTCCCAAGTTCACACAATTAATTTGCAGTAAAGCCTGTTCAGAACTCAGAACTCCTAGCCAGTGGTTATTTCTGAATGCCATTAAGAAAATAAATTCTCTGTACCCTTAGTGTGAAGCTGGTTTACCTGGTGTTGTCCCAAATGATTCCTGTCGTGATTGAGGCTCCTGAATTGGGTCTGAAAGCACTTAAAGACATGAGAGTTACTTTTGAGTCATCAAGGAATGACAGACGTGGTGTGGACCCTGTCGTTTTCCTGCCTTCTGCCCTGTGCGCGCCTAATCCGGGTGGGAGAGCAGGCTCTCAGCGTCTTCAGCTGACCTCCCTTTGTGGCTAAGTGATAGATTTCCTCTTTAGCAGATTGTTCCGGTTCTGTATTGCTCATCTTAGGTCAGGATGCTCTAAGAAACTTAGTCTTTTCTGCTCAAAAAAAAGATTCCTTATTTTTCTTAATACCGTCTTTCCCCACTGCCTTTGCACCCCGTGTCAGAACTACATTCATTCTTTGAAAGTAGCTATCTACTTAGAGCATCTGCTACAGCCTTCTAGTTTTTATAATTTAGAAACCGCTTAGTCACAGGTCTGCATTTAGAAATGAGAGAATCTGTGATGCACTAGAACTTATCCCCTTATCATCTCTGCCACCTCATTAGCCGTATCCTTGAAACTGAAGGCAGTTAACTATATAGCGGTGCGGAACTGAACTGACCAGAGCATCAGTGAAATTAGATTGGAGAGTGTAGAGTGTATTTATGTTGTTGTCATAGTAATCATTTGTTAAGTGCTTGGCTTGTTCCCAAGCTGTGTGCTAAATAGAAGCAAGAGTCACCGTGTGGGTGAGAAGTTCAGTGGTAGAGAGATCAAGTAAACGCTGAAGGTCATGTGGCGGGTGAGTGACGCAGGACCTTTCCCGAGAGCCCAGCCTCAGTGTAGGAATAGCGTTTTCTGGGTTGATCCCGCCTCGGTGCTTCCCAGAAAACCTGCTGAGTGGCCTCTAGGCCACGTAAGACGAGTTGTTAATGGAATCTGTGTTGTTTGTGACCTGCCCAGGACATTTTTCTCTTTCATACTCTCGGAAAGTTCTCTGCTTCTGGAGCCTGAGGGAATCCTTTGAGAGGAAATGATCTGATTCATCCATCCTGCAGGTGAGGAAGGAACTTCCCCCGGCAGAATTAGAACACACCTCCTTCCCCGCAGCGGGCAGTTCTCTCCCCATGAGCTCTTGGGGTACTGCTGAGGAAGACACGGCCCCTCCCCTCCACTCCCTGCTGGCTTCGTGGATAGAGTTGCAAATGGAATAAAAGGAAGCGATGACAGCTTCGTAGGTGCAGTTCATCTGTCAGATGCTGTCACCATGGCCAGCGGAGCCAGGATGGGGCAGAGCTGCCAGTGGCAGAGTGGCAGCTGGTGGCCCATGGGACCAGAAGAGCTCCAGGGAGGCCACTCCTTGATGCTGAGGCAGCCCCGGGCTGGGCATCGCATTCCCAGAATCCTCTTGCTTCTCGTGTGAAACGCTCCTTCAGAGCCAGCTTCCATCCTACCCAGGCGAGTTCGTGTTTGGAGAACCTGTAGTGCTGAGAAAGGCGAGAGGCAAGGAAAATGAACTTGCCAGGGTGCCCCGTCGGGGGCTCTGTGTGTCAGCCTCAGGTCTCTGCCTTTCAGACTCCCTTCTCCCCTCTGGCTCCCCCCCAATCCCCATCCCTGGTGCTGGGGTTAGGGGACGGGGTCCCTGTAGTGGGTTCTGAAGAAGCTTCCTAGTTCTCTGTTCACTGGGGAGCTGCTGGGCTTCAGGTGCTGTGCTAGGTCCTAGGTTTGGAAGAGTGCATGTGACAGAGGCTCCTGCCCACCCAGAGCCAGACCAGCAGGGGAACGGATGGCAAAGCTGTCTTATACTTGCCCCTCCTACAATGCTTTTTCTTCATGTGTGCCTTTTCTGAAGTCAGAGACTCCTCATAGTCGTGAAATGTATTTAATCTGGTGGCATTTCCTTCTCATTTTCACTATCAAGTTTGAAAGGGCAGTTTATAATCTATGGAGCCTTTGGATCAAGAACCCACTGTGGCTCAACAAATAATCACAGTTGCCCTAAGGGAAACCATAGGGTACAATGAACACTGTTTTAAGCAAGTCTCCTTCTCCCTCTTGAGTTCTGGGCCACAGTGCTGCAGTGATGGCATGCCTACACATCCTGGGTGTCCACTGAACTTGCAGCTGTTGGTGCTTAGAGAGTCTGGCATGGGATTGGGTGTCCCTGCTGGGGGCTGTGCAGGTCCTGGAAGCCTCCAGGTAGTGCTGATGCAGTTGGTCTCTGGGTGGCCCATGCTTTGAGAAGTCTAGAGCAGACTCTCAAGCAAGGGTTTGCAACCAGGATACACGTTAGAAGCGTCCAGGGAATCTTCCACAACAACTAAGACCCGGGCTGGGCCCTAGGCCCCTGGAGGTGGGGCCCAGGCAGCAGTGTATTAGCAGGCTCCCTGGGTGACGTCGAAGCACGCCCCATTTGAGGACCACGGCTGTAGAGGGTGGAAGAGCCCAGCAGTGCTTCTGAAAGTCCCGTGGACATGGGAGTCACCTGGGCTCTTGTGGAGATGTCCACCCCAGTTCAGCCTTTGGGGAGGGGCCCGAGCATCTGCATTTCTGGCTGCTGCTTGTGGTGCATGACCCCTGTCCTGAGATGCGTGGGAAGACACAGAGGCAGTCCAGGGTGTTCACGGCACTGAAAAATAGCCCCAACGAGAATTAGTTTTCTTCCTCTGGTCTTTGAGACTACCGTTTCTAATGCTCCCCAGACTCAAGTCCACGGCCTGGACTGCCATGTCAGAATCATGCAGAAGTTAGATGCAGATGCAGACACGGGAGGCCCGGCCCTCACTGGGGATTCTCAGGCATTAATGATGGGCCTGCCCTTTCACAGCCAGTGTTATCTCACTTACCCTCATTGCAGCTCTGTGGAGTAGGTGCTGTTATTCCCTGTGATTCAGATTTTTTTTTTTTTTTTGACAGGCAGAGTGAACAGTGAGAGAGAGAGACAGAGAGAGAAAGGTCTTCCTTTACTGTTGGTTCACCCTCCAATGGCCGCTGCAGCCAGCGTGCCGAACTGATCCGAAGCCAGGAGCCAGGTGCTTCTCCTGGTCTCCCATGCGGATGCAGGGCCCAAGCACTTGGGCCATCCTCCACTGCACTCCCGGGCCACAGCAGAGAGCTGGACTGGAAGAGGGGCAATCGGGACAGAATCCAGTGCCCCGACCAGGACTAGAACCCGGTGTGCCGGCGCCGCAGGCAGAGGATTAGCCTATTGAGCCATGGTGCCAGCCGTGATTCAGATTTTTTAAAAAAGCACCTAAGCCACAGAGGGGTCAGACACTTGTTAGCCTGAGGCCATTCGTGCAGTAAGAGGCAGTCCTCAGAACATTCTGGGTAAGCCCCATTTCTGTAAATTCCCCAGACACTGGCCCTCCCTGCAGAAGACAGAATCTCCAGTGAAGGCATCTTGAGTTTCCTGAAGGGAGATCCGTTTGTACTGAGTGAAGTAGGAGTCTGTCTGTTCACATTTAAGTCAGGAAAGTGCATCTACAAAGAGACGGCTTCAGTGTTAGGAATAAAATCTTACATGACAGAGAAGGCACCAAATATTTTTAAAGAATATCTTTGAAAAAAGGCCGTCATAATCTGATAAGACAGTGCGTTTTCAGAGATTTTTCTGAGCGTGGGTGGAGACTGCTGCCTCATCTGCAGGAGGAAGTGGAGCAGCGTTTGCCGTGTCAGCAGAATGGGGTCCCCGTCACCCGCTGCTGCAGCGACTGGAGGTGGAGAACAGCAGTGACAGCCTGACCCCATTTTTGTCAGAGTTACAGTAATGCAAATACAGCCCTTCAGAGGGCAGTGCTTTGGGCCATTGTACGCAGGACACTAAGGGAGGATGGGGTCTGGATGTTGGTTCGCTCCTCTGTGCGGCTGACACCGAACTGAGCAGCGGGGCACAGATGTGGAACTGATGCGCTGCCTCCGTCCTGCAGGCTGACGGGGCCCAGGGTGAGGATACCAGCCACCTTTCTCCTCACCGCACACTGCGCTGGTAAAAGAAACCTGGGAGTTATTTCCTGGTTTCTCTTCCCTCATTCCCAGTTCCTTGCCTCCCACCACCCGTTTCTGTCTCTGCATTCATCCTTGACGAGTATTTACTAAGTATCTACTATGTGCCTGTGGAATGAGGAAAAAGATACTTCTGTTAAACACTCCTTGTCTTCTGTTTAGAAAAAAAAAAAAAAAAAAAAAAAAAAGCTCTCTTATTTAGGAATACTCTTAGGTTTACTGAAGATCATGACAAAGAGGGCAGAGTTTGAGTTCCCCTCATACAGTTCCCTTCCTGCAGGGGGCAGTATCCATATGTCAAGTATTGTTTGAAAATCTTTTTTTTGGTATTAAAAAGCAATTTATTTGACTTGTAAAGGCACGTTCATTATGGGTGAAACAATTGTTCGGTATTTCATTAGAAACTTTTAAAATTATGACCGTACATATACAAACTTAAATTTTAAAATTAGCATAAAGTACAGTTTTTAGCAAAAGAGACCCCCAGTTTCTGCACAGGTGAATAGCAATGATTTAATTTTGTTTTGACCCAGAAAAGTTACGACCTGTAATTTCATAGCAAGTAGTACAGAAAAGCTAGTCTTCAAGGATTTGCTTCCTGGAGCAGTAAGAAAGCAATTCTTGTAAAAGTGTCAGGGTCTACAAAAAATGAGATTTCATCTCAGTCTCTGGGTGTTTTGTGTCTTGTATTTCCCGCATGTCAACCTTTCTACCTAATTTAGAAGTGGCATAGAATAAAAAGGTAATAAGTTCTGGTAGGCTGCGAGCCAGAAGACGTGGGAATACGAACCAGAAAGGTCTGATGTGTCAGGGACATCCCTTTTGCAGGAAGAACCACTGGTCATCCAGACAGGCAGGCAGTTCTGTGTTTGTTGTCTCTTGAGAATGCTCACTGAAAGGGTTGTGCTTGTCTTCCATCTTGCTGGGCCTTCTTAAAGCTCCTATCCCATTCTCTGTGTGTTCTTTGCATTCTTTTGTTTGTTCGTTTGGAGATCTTTAAGGAAGACCTATCTCTTCACCTGTGCTTCCTTTTTATTCTGTAACTTATTTACATTAGTGTGGACTCTTTGATATTTATTTCATACTTTGTGTTATAATCCAACACTGTGTTATTTATCTTATGTCTTGGATTATTCCAAACCCGGCCATTGGGAGCTTGTTCAGTGGGCTCCTGTGTGCCCTGAGTGTGTCCCCATCATCAGGCTCCTGTGTGCCCTGGGTGTGTCCCCATCATCAGGCTCCTGTGTGCCCTGGGTGTGTCCCCATCCTTTCGTGTTTTGAGCACCTCCTTATCTTCTGCTACTGCAAGATGCTCCCAGCTGTATCCCTAGAATTGGCCTTGTGTCCAAGAAGCCCTGGTTTTCTTGATTGGAGACTGGTATTCACAGCTGCAGATGTGAGTGCTGGACGCTCGCTGAGAGGAAGGGAACAGGAAAAGGAAACACATCGTATGTTAGGTAGAGGAGCAGGGGGCGCAGTGTGTTTCTCCCAGGGGAGCCCTGGCCGGTATTTGGAGTTGAATTCAGTGGGAGTAGGAGAGAACTGTATCAGCCGTATCAAGGGCACCGGCTTTTCCATTCCATCTGATGTTAGACTTACAGTGATAGTGGCCCAGTTTGGATTTTCTCATTACCCAGAAATGAGCCGCTTTCACGGACTCTGTGTCCTTTCGCGGGTGTTCTCTGCAGCCCTGACAGTTAACTGGGCTCCCTGTCCTTCCAGTCTTCCTGCCTTGCAGATGCTCCTAGTTCCCTCCCTGCCAGGCCCAGTGCTAGGCACCGGGGGCGCAGAGCCTGACTCCACAGCCCCTGCCCCGAGGAAGTTCTGTAGTTGAAGGTGAGATCCTGCCGCTGACTTGGCTTCCCTGCAGCCCTGCACCGAGTGTCTGATTACCACTCTGCAGAGCAGGGGGAGCAGGCAGAGAGGAAGCGTTAGTGATGTCTGTGTGGGGCATCGGAGATGGAACTCGTCTCACTGAGAAACTCCTTTCTGTTCACAGATGACAGTTGGAGTCTATGATCCCTGTAACTTAGCACAGTACCCTGGATGGCCTTTGAGGAATCTTTTGGTCCTGGCAGCCCACAGATGGTACTTACAAGAATGTGTATGTCTGTGTGTCTGTCTTTGTCTGTCTCTGTTTTCCCACATGCATTTTCCTGTTGCTGGTGCTGAGTCCTTACGCGTGTCCGTTAGGGAGTCACAGACTCTGTTCAGACTGCACTGAAGATACCCTAGACTGAGATGGGCAGGTGCACAGGGTCCTGGCTCCAGAATCGGGCAGCCCTCCACTCCCACGGTCTGATGGCTTCTCCTGCTGCCTCCATCCTCCTTTATTCCTGACCCTAACGTAAGTGACACAGAAGGTATCTGAAAAGACGCCAGCATCACTAGTCATCAAGGAAACAGAACTGAAACCAGAATGAGGTACTGCCATGCAGCCAACCAGAGTGGGCTGGCAAGAACGAGTGTGCCAAATGCTGAAGGTGTGGAGCAATCCGAAGTCACAAATGCTGCCACAACAGCGTTTAGCAAAATCCCCCGGATTCAAAACCACGTGGGGCTCAGTGCTTTGTGCAAGAACTGCATGCAGAGATGCAAGCAGAACTCGCAGACAGGAGCGTGGAGGCCCACACACCCTCCTGCGCTGGAATGGGTGGTAAATTGTAGCGTATGCCCGAGAGTGGGGCTCTTGTTGCGATGAATATGAACACACCGCTGATACATGCCATCTACATGGATGCATTTTTTTTTTTATTTTTTATTTTTTGACAGGCAGAGTGGACAGTGAGGGAGAGAGACAGAGAGAAAGGTCTTCCTTTGCCGTTGGTTCACCCTCCAATGGCCGCCGCGGCCGGTGCGCTGCGGCTGGCACACCGCGCTGATCCGATAGCAGGAGCCAGGTACTTATCCTGGTCTCCCATGGGGTGCAGAGCCCAAGGACTTGGGCCATCCTCCACTGCACTCCCTGGCCACAGCAGAGAGCTGGCCTGGAAGAGGGGCAACCGGGACAGAATCCGGCTCCCCGAGCGGGACTAGAACCCGGTGTGCCGGCACCGCAAGGTGGAGGATTAGCCTAGTGAGCCGCGGCACCGGCCATGGATGCATTTTTTAAAACGATGTTTTGTGAAGTAAATTCACGTGTTCTATGGCTTCCTGTATGTAAAATTCAAACCCAGGTGTGGCCTTGGAGTGGCTGTTCCTTAGAAGGGTGGTGCAGGACTGAGAGAAGGGCTGAGGCAGGCTGCCGGATGCCTCAGACTCAGCCCTCGCATCTGCTCTACCTAATAAACATGCTTATTGAGAAATCTGGAGATAGATCCAGGATGCACTGCCCCCAGAGGGGGACTGGTTATCTGCCACTTACCCCTGTGGTTCAGTCTGTTTACCGCAAGTGGGCTTCCCCTCTACTGGGTGAGATACCCCTTCATGAAGTGGAAGTTGAGGCGGAGAGACCTGGGACCAGAGGTGCCTGTGTCTTGGAGCTTCTTTCCTTATCCTGTGAGCATTTTCCTCCCTGCATTTGGAAGATGCATTTCTTGGAATTATTTATGTGCACTGCGGTTGCTGTATGAAATTCATCTAGAAGAAATCACGGGCACTTCAGCACTCAGCCGCCAAGCACTTGGAGAAAAGAAGCGCGCATGAATATGCTAACCACCCCTCCAAGGTTAAGGCCATCCCTCGAGGGTGTCAGGCATAATTACAATGAGCTGAATTCTCTCCAGCTGGTTTGCTGAAGCTCTTATGTGAGCTCTTTCTTTTCCTTCCCTTCATAAATAACCAAAACCCGGGACGGCAGGAGTAGCAGTTTCCGGTCTGTTGAAGTCCTCTGCTTCCGGGACCGCACCATGCAGGGGCTGAGGGACGTCGCCCACAGCATCATCTTCGAAGTGAAGCTTCCAGAAATGGCATTTAGCCCAGGTAATTTGCCAGTCTTTGAGAATGCGTATAATTATCATTTGTCAGAAACCAAGTCGGCTCTACTTCCGTTTCATCCCCTCACAATGGCAGCAGGAGGAAGAGAAAGGCACAGCTCCTGCTTCTTTGCCAGAGCCGACAGCTCCTTTGAACAGAGCCCACACTCAGCTGTTGAGCCTGGGACAGAGGCAAACACGGTCACCAGGAGATTTTCCCAGGGCAGCGTTTTCAGTCATCTTTATTTGTATGTAACGCACAATCTTTATTCCTGGCCCTTCTTAAAGGAAGGGTACAGTTGGATGCACAGGTGTCTTTATGTGTCCTATGCTTCAAGTTGTGTGTGGTCCTATTCTCCAGGCCGTCAGCCAGGCAACACAGTGCTGCTCCCTCGTCCACGTTCAGCATCTGACCTGGACTCTGTGGCTGTTACCTGTCTATGAGTTAGGAAACGTAGGCTGAGAGGCGTTTTACGTAGATGTCTGTGTGCATGCATGTGCATCTGCATACGCAGGTTTTCACTCAGATGCACATCTGTATTTCCGTACAGACTGAGTGCGCAGGTGTCAGGAGTGCCACTTCACGGTGGATTCCTAATGAGGCGTCTGTGTGCTGTGTGAGAACAGGGATTGCAGGTGCTTGGTAAATTACTCCCTGTTAGTTTGCCTTCTTACATAACCCCAGTGCAGTTTGTACCTGTGCCCAAAGTAATCCTTCACATTTACATGCTTTATTTGCTTTCTAGAGTACTTTCTTTTTTTTTTTAATTTTTATTTAATGAATATAAATTTCCAAAGTACAGCTTATGGATTACAATGGCTTCCCCCCCCATGACTTCCCTCCCACCCACAACCCTCCCCTTTCCCGCTCTCTCTCCCCTTCCATTCATATCAAGATTCATTTTCAATTCTCTTTATATACAGAAGATCAGTTTAGTATACATTAAGTAAAGATTTCAACAGTTTGCACCCACATAGAAACACAAAGTGAAAAATACTGTTTGAGTACTCATTATAGCATTAAATCACAATGTACAGCACATTAAGGACAGAGATCCTACATGAGGAGTAAGTGCACAGTGACTCCTGTTGTTGACTTTACAAATTGACACTCCTGTTTATGGCATCAATAATCTCCCTATGCTCCAGTCATGAGTTTCCAAGGCTATGGAAGCCTTTTGAGTTCACCGACTCTAGAGTACTTTCACATGTACAGGAGTACTTGGTGGAAAATAGAATTAAAAGTTTATTTTGGTGCAAATGTTTGACATCCATGCAAGTTTTTATCTTGTTCATGGAAAATATGTAATGAAAAAATGGGTTTCAAAATTAACTTATCTTGCCATTTAATCTTCCACAACTAACTTGCCATCAACTTAACCAAAATTAACTTGTTAATCAAAGCCAATTTACCTTGTCATTCAGCTTTTCCACGAACTTTTTGAAGTAACTTCGTATTATTTAATTTGTTCCTCAAGACATCTCAATGGTTCCATGTCATATTTCTTTCTTTAATCTTTGGGTATGTCCAAAGTAGGGAGTGGATGGGTGTGGGGAATTTTAAATCTCTTTTGTATGTTTTCTAGAGCTCAGAGGTTAGAAGGATTCTGGATCGGCCCAGGTCCTGGTCAGCAGTGCCCTCTCCAACCTGCCATAGGCGCGGGGGATAGAGTCTAATCCCCTTCCCTCAGTGGATATGGGGAACCATGAACTCTGTGTAGACTGTGTTTTTCCCTATGCATACAGACTTACAACTTACAAAAGAGACACGGTCAGATACTAACAAGAGTAATTTACTCTAAGTTTTAGCAACCTCAGTGTCCAATTTTTGTTCTTTGCTTCTTAAGTCAAGAGCTTTCACCTTTCCCCTCAGAGGAAGCTCCTCTGGGCTTCTCTTGTCATGTCCAGGTTGCCAGCATCAACACTGTTGCACCTGGGGGCCGTGATCAGGTAACATAAGGGTTCCTTGCACACAAACACTGCAGCACGGTCACAGCCGCTCGGTGGGTCTGACAGCGCCGGCGGCTGCTGGGTGACTGGTGGGTGGCTGGTGTGTGCAGCCCGCAGACGACGACAAAGGGATGATTCATGGCCCAGGCAGGACAGAGTGGGACGGTGCCACATGTTGTCACACTGCTCAGAACAGCATGCGACCTAAAAAATTACAAACTGTTTACTTCTGAAATTTTCCATTGACTCTTTTCTTTTCTTCTTTTTTTTTTTTTTTTGACAGGCAGAGTTAGACAGTGAGAGAGAGAGAGACAGAGAGAAAGGTGTTCCTTCCGTTGGTTCACCCCCCAAATGGCTGCTACAGTCGGCACGCTGCGGCCAGTGCACCGCACCAATCCGATGGCAGGAGCCAGGTGCTTCCTCCTGGTCTCCCATGTGGGTGCAGGGCCCAAGCACTTGGGCCATCCTCCACTGCACTCCCGGGCCACAGCAGAGAGCTGGACTGGAAGGGGAGCAACTGGGACAGAATCTGGCACCCCAACTGGGACTAGAACCCGGAGTGCCGGTGCCGCAGGTGGAGGGTTAGCATAGGGAGCTGCAGCGCCGGCCAGTTGACTCTTTTGGATCCGTGGTTGCCCCAGCTGACTCAGAATGCGGAGTGAGCCCGGGTGAGGGAGGACTGCGGGTGTCAGTGACTATGTGGCCTGGCGCTGACACCTTAGGTGGGCTTCTTGGAAAGACTGACAGATCTGCCTGGTCACAGCAGAAGCTGCTTGCCTTTTGGTCTCGAGTCTTCACTGTTGCCTTTTTGCGGTCTTCAGATGCGTGCATTTGATTTAGCACCCTCTTCTGGCACGTTCTGAAACAGCTTCCATGTTATGTTTCATTAAACCACAGTTTGAAGACAGTCTAGGAGAATGAGGTGGCAGTGAGTTACAGAGTCATGTCTGGCCTGTCTCTCTGCCTGGCAGGCCACTAGGACACCCTGCGATGAGCCACTTTGCTCTGCTTCTTTCTGGTTAAGTCTCTGAGTTACTCTTACTCCCCACTCCCCATGCGTGGCTGGTGCTTGGTGCTGCTGTCAGTCAGGCCCAGTAGCCTTTGCTGCATGTTTCCGCTGAGGAAGGCTTTCTCCCACCCAGTAATGCCTTCACCGTGTCTTCTGTATGCTTGATGTGAAATGCAGATTATCTAGAGAAAGGCACATTTTCTTCTGCCTTTCATGTAAGAGCATGTTTTCTCTGTTAGCTGTTAATAAAACTTTAAAATAAATAAAACGTTATGTGGCCTTTGTGTTGCCCCTTCGCTCATGGAAACTAGTGAATGTGGGGTCAAAAAAGGCATACAGGGAATGCTTTGCAACCTTTTCCTGCCCTTAGACTGTGTATCTTCCGGGCAGGACTCCCACAAGTAACTGTTCCTGGGATGAGGGGCCTGGGGTGGGGATGTGGGGGTGGGGTTGTTCTAAGGTACGACTCTGTATCTTAATGTGAACTGAATGTGTTAGCCTGCAAGGACCTTTCAGTATTTGCAAGACATCCCTTGGTTGCAAGGGCAGTGGTATGAGTTTAGTTTAGATATTCTGCGTCTTGTGCTGCCCCCTCGTGGTGCAGCCAGGCCCCCTCCAGAGCTGGGAGAAGCAGCATTTCGGCAGCAGCAGTGCTGAGAGCTGGGGGAGACCCTCCTCCCAACCCTGCCCTTCAGGAGCTCGTCCTGGCTCCCCACTGCGGGTGGGCGGCACCTCATTCCCCAGAATACTTTCTCAGAGTTCAGACCTGGGAGCAGACATGCTGGATCGTCACTGGCATGTATCTTTACAGTGTTTTTTTTTTTTTTTTTCCACTGATCAGTTTACAGAACATCAGATTTTCTTAGAAGTGGACATGGTCTTTTGAGTACAGAGATGTTTTCATTTGCAGTGGTATTTTTGTCTTGTGATTTCTTATCTGTACCAGGAGAAGACCGATTTGTTAAGAACTTCAGTAACTTGGGGCAGGCACCATGGCTCACTTGGCTAATCCTCCACCTGCAGCGCCGGCATCCCATATGGGCGCCGGGTTCTAGTCCTGGTTGCTCCTCTTCCAATCCAGCTCTCTGCTGTGGCCTGGGAAAGCAGTGGAGGATGGCCCAAGCGCTTGGGTGCCTGCACCTGCGTGGGAGACCAGGCGGAAGCACCTGGCTCTTGGCTTCGGATTGGCATAGCGCCGGCCATAGCAGCCATTTGGGGGGTGAACCAATGGAAGGAAGACCTCTCTCTCTCTCTCTCTCTCTCTCTCTCTCTCTCTCTCACTGGTTATCTCTATCTGTCAAAAAAAAAAAAAAAAAGAACTTCAGTAACTTAAGAGTTACTGCTTACGGTTCTAGACTGTGGACTGTGGTCCCAAAGGTTCCTATGCTGGGAATTGGAGAGGGATTTTTGTGTTGAATAAATGAGTATGGTTATGAGAATAATTCGTAGGAAAATATGAATTAGTCACAAGGCTGAACTCCTTTTTCCGCTGAAGAACTCTGAAGTGTTAACCCCTTTAAGAACTCAAATGTATTATTTCAGTTTTCCTTTTTCACGGCGTGAGGACAGGACCACAGCAGCGTGCCTGAACTAAAATGGGAAGGGATATTTCTGTGTGGCTCCTTGCCGTGAGTGACAGCGGCAGCCCCAGCCAAGCTGGAAGCCAGGCAGCTTGCAAGGATAATTGGCCCTGTGGTTTTCCTTTAGTCATCCTACCCCAGCCACAAAAGATTATGCAAAGGAAATCAACACCTTCTGGACCCTACAATTACATTGAGCAATAGGATTTTAAAAATTAAACGAATTTTAAAGCTAAAAGTTTCCCAAGGAAGGGAAGATGGAGGTGTTGATAGGAATCTGAAAGATGAATGGCCTGAGAGACCCACCAGCCAGTGAGAGGCATAGGGCTGCTCCCCCGAGGCCCTTGTCTCAGCCCAGCCGGGAGCTCTGTTCCCTCAGAGCCTCTCCTGCGACAGACGCTGGAGCGATGTTGGCGGGGCAGCCTGCGGTGGATTTGGGAGGGTGATGGAGGCCCTGAGACACAGGGAGACAGGACAGTAGGTAGCTCCCACAAGCAAGGTGTGCAGCTTCCACGAACGTGAGGGAATAGCAGGAGTGCTCTCCAGGGCAACCAGGATCTCTCAGAGAACAAACTTATTTTAATTTCTTTTGAAAGTTAGATTTACAGAGAGAGAATCTTTTACCCACTGGTTCACTCCCCAAATGGCCACAACAGCCAGGCCAGGCCAAAGCCAGGATCCAGGAACCCATGCTGGTCTCCCACTGGGGTTGCAGGGGTCCAAGCACTTTGACCGTCTTCTGCTCCCTTCCCCGAGCACAGTAGCAGGGAGCTGGATCGGAAGTAGAGCAGCCAGAACTCAAACCAGTGTTCAGATACAGTACCCACTGCACCACCATGCTGGCACCAGTTTAAGAGAATTTTGCCCTGGTAGAATAAGCAGCATGTGTCTGACTGTGCTCCATGGGATTTTTTTTTAAGATATGTATTTATTTATCTGAAAGAGTTACACAGAGAGGGAAGGAGAGGCAGGGAGAGAGAGAGAAGTCTTCCATCACTGGTTCACTCCCCAGTTGGCCGCAGCGGTCAGAGCTGAGCTAATCTGAAGCCAGGAGCCAGGAGCTTCCTCTGGGTCTCCCACATGGGTGCAGGGGCCCAAGGACCTGGGCCATCTTCCACTGCTTTCCCAAGCCATAGCAGAGAGCTGGATCAGAAGTGGAGCAGCTGGGACTCGAACCACACCCACATGGGATGCTGGCACTGCAGGCGGTGGCTTCACCTGCTATGCCACAGTGCCAGCCCCGCTCCATGGGATTTTAATTGGTGTCAGAGGGTGGTGGAAGGAGACACGGAGAGCTCCGTGCTTCCAAGAAACACAAACCCAGGTCAGGTCAGGTGCTTTCCTTCCTCCAGGCTTCTCAGAGCCCTTATCTGCCGTGGGAGTCTCCAGGTCTGGGTGGAAGTGGGCCCTGGGTATAGAATAGAAGTACGAGGTGAAGGTGCAGAGCACTAATGAGGCGCGCTCAGGAGCTGCTGGAATGGGAGTGAGAGATCCCCAGGCAGGGGTTAGGAAGAGGGCAGCAGTGAAGGGTGCAGTCAGGGCTGGGTGAACGCTGAATGGCTAAGGTCGAGCTTGAAGGGTGGAGGAGAGGGCAGCTTCCCAGAGGGCCCGTCACCTCTGACTGTGATCCGCATCCAGGCGCACAGTGACGGCGTCGAGAGGCTGAGCAGAGGGACGTGATCAGGATGGGGAACAGAGTGGACATCCTGTCCTTAGAGCTTCAGGTCCCAAGCAAGTGCAGTGAGAGGTGTGCGCAGGTACACTGGCCTCTCCTGCTTCAGCACAGAGCCCTCCCGACGCTCACCCTGCCCCAGTTAGGAGTCTGTCTGCCTCTCCCTCTCCCTCTCCCTCTCCCTCTCCCTCTCCCTCCCCCGCCCCCTCCCCTTCTCCCTCTCCCCGCCCCCCCCCCCACTTCCCGACACACTTCCCATCACAGCAGAAGTTGAGGTGTTTGGGGCCAGGGTTGAAGCTGTTGCAGAAGCGCCTGTACCGGAAGCCAGTGCTTGCCTCTGAGGTTCTCTAGCAAGAGTCCTAGGTGCTGAGGGCGATGGGGAGCCCACGGCGGCAGCAGCCGGGCATTCAGGACCGCAGAGCTCTCTGAGGAAGGAGTGGACTGGAAACTTCCCACTGCAGCCTTTGTAAGGACGCCTGCCTGACGTGTCTTTAATCTCCCCTCCTTCATTAAACTCAGTGTTTTGCTTGCCTTAAGATTGTCCCAAAGCAGTCGGATGGGAAAAGAACCAGAAAGGAGGCATGGGCCCAAGGATGGTCAACGTCAGCGGGTGCATGGACCCTAAAAGGTACACGCGCTTTGGAAGTGTGGCTTTTCATCACCAGGATGCACACCTGGTCACGTGAGGCCAGCTCTGTGCGGCACAGGTCCATCCCAGAGGGGCCATTCACAGCGACTGTGAGTGTCCTGCACACGGCTCACCGGCTCTTCCCAGCAGTATAGATTTTGTCCTTGCTTCAAGCTGTGCATCCCTGTGTCAGCTTTGGTCCTCTGTTCACCTCCCATTGGCATTGTCCTGTTGGCCCGTGTTACAGAAACACTCATGGACGCCAGCACTGGGTGGAAGGGTGGCTGGAAGTGCACCTCTGTTAAGGAGACATGGAAGAAGTTTCTGTTCTCAGTACCAGGGAAGACTTCCTCTCAGCCAGTAGGTGTGTGGTTGTCTTGACTGCTGGCCATGCGTCCCTTTTCTCCTGGGCTGCTGGGAGCTCCGTATCAGCAGAGGCCACCCAGGTCTGCGCTCTCGCAGCAGCCTTTCCCCTCCCTGCCCACCGTGAGGTCTCCTTGTTTCCCTTTGGTTCCCATTTCCCCCTTTATTTGCTGCTTGTTTTCTCCCATACTTATTTTACGTGGGCATTTAACACAAATTCTTAGAAAATAAAATGGAAAGATAAGTTTATTTTGGTGGAAATGAACTTTGAAATCCCTGTACATGAGAAGCCTTCAAAAAGCTCATGAAAACTGCATGTCATGAAAAACCTGTGCGTGGATTTCGAAATTTTCTTGTACCAAAATAAGCTTATTTAATTCCATTTTCCGTGAAAAAGTGCCCTGGTTTATCCTTCAGGCAAAGTCGGCGTACCAGTCGGTGGCTGAGTAACTGAGCTCTCGTCTTCCAGGCTGGCTGAGTCGTCGGTGGATCTCAACCTCAAGCTGATGTGCTGGAGACTGGCCCCTACTCTGGATTTGGACAAGGTGGTGTCGGCCAAGTGTCTGCTGCTGGGAGCCGGAACCCTGGGCTGCAATGTGGCCAGGACCCTGATGGTGAGTGGGCGGGGGCTGCTGGCCCCTCAAAGCCAGGGCCTCTCTAGTTCTGCCATCTCCCAGGTGCCCCTCCTTGCTTCTCCTCTCTCTTTCCTTTTGTGGGTCTCTTGTGCTCCTTGCGCATGGGGGAATGGACATGCTGTTTCAGCCCATGCCAGTCCCATTCCTGGCGTGCAGCGGCATCACAGGTGAGCACACCACGCGTGTGTCCTGGATGCTGCCCTGGGCCCCCGAGCGCACAGACGTCCCTGTCGTCTTTGCTGTGGCTTACTTATTTAGATTGACAAAAATCATAACACTCCGATCGTTTTGAGGAACTAAATGATTGGTTTAGCTGTTCGTCCTGTAGTTTTTATAGCAAAACCAACAAACAAACAAATTCTGCTTTCAGATTCATTGAGATCTATTTTTAAAAGGCCATGTGTGATTTATTTTTTAAACTATTTATTTGAGAGAGATGGAAATCTTAAGTCTACTGGTTCACTCTCCAAATACCCAGAATGACTAGGGCTGGTCTGGGGCTAAAGGTGGGATCCTAAAACTCAGTCCAGATTTCCCATGTGAGTGACAGGAATTCAACCACTGGAGCCGTCCTCTGCTGCCTCTCAGGGTCTGCATTCACAGGAAGCTGGGGTCAGACCTGGGCGTTGAACCCAGGCACTGTAACGCGAGGCGCAGGCATCTTAGCTGCCAGGCTAAACACCACCCCAAAGTCCACTTTTGTCTTTACTGACCTCTTCCCAATTTTGTGGAATTTTTTATTTTATTTTTTCGAGCTTCTAGAACTATCAGATGCTTAAATTTTCTTTATATTTTTCCAAGTTATCCAGTTAGTGTAGACCCATTATAGAAAAATCTGCAGTCATAAAGCAGGATAGAGAGACACCCATGTTCCCACCGCTTTTTCACTTATTTCCTTTAGTGTTTGTTTATTATGTTTTAAAATATTATTTTATATGTAATAATGTTCCTTGCGGCATTGTAAATACTTTCCTATGCTGCTGGAAGCGGTGACTTCAGCGTCTCTCTAATGGCCGTAGAATGTGTCTCTCTATGTGCTGAAGCATTGATCACGTCGCACAGTCGTCTGAGATAGTCGTCTGATGTTGGCATTAGTGTCATTTCCAGTTTCGTACTCTTATCAAGTCTGTTGCAGAGAACAGCTTGGCGATCACATCTTTCCAGCGTTTCAGATTATTTCATAAGCTAGATTCCTGGAAGTACATCAAAGCATATGAGCATTTCTTTGTTTGTTTGTTTTATTCTAAGCATTTATTATTTATTTGAAAGGCAAAGTCACCAAGAGAGGAGGAAAGACAGAGAGAGAGGTCTTCCATCCACTGATTCACTCCCCAAATGGCCACAACAGCCGGAGCCGGGCTGATCCGAAGCCAGGAGCCAGGAGCTGCTTCTGAGTCTCACACATGTGTGGGGGCCCAAGCGCTTGGGCCATCTTCCACTGCTTTCCCAGGCCATTAGCAGGGAGCTGGATTGCAAGTAGAGCAGCCAGAATTCAAACTGGTGTCCATATGGGATGTCCGCACCACAGGCAGTAGTTGTACCTGGTATGCCTTAGTGCGGGCCGTAGATGTGAGCATTTCTAAGACCCTAGAAACATGTTGCCAGTTTGCCTTCCATGATGTGATCCCATTTTCAGTCTTGCCACCACATCCTCACCAGCACCGAGTCCTGGATTTTCTTTCACTGGACAGTTAGTCTGGGAAGCATTCCACAGCAGTGCAGAGGGAAAGCCCATTGGTGGGTGGCTCCCGGGGGCATGTTTGCAGCTTATCTGGCCTTCTTCCCACTGCCCAGCACATTCCTGGCTGCCCGCTTGGCACTTGCTCCAGGGAATGCAAGAATATTTCAGAAATAAATATCCCCAAGCCAAGCACACGTGACTTGGGAAGTTCTCATACAGTTGTTCCCTCTCCATGGTGGATTGCCTAACCTTAGGAGTGGGTAGGAACCAAAAAGGTAGCAGTGGGTTCAGCCTTAGCCAGGCTTCCGAAGGGGGTTCTGGTCTGCCAATCCCAGCACTGGAACAAATCCTGGTCCCTGCTGACGGTCACCCTGACGCCTTCAGTCCATTCGAGCCCCAGAGTCCCGACTGGAAAGAGAGTGGGAGCAGGATCTGAGCTCTTGCTCGGCTGCTGTTCCCCTGCAATGTGCCTGCCCCGTCCCCGAGCAGTGGCCCCTTCAGTCGGTGGCGGCACTGTCGGCCAGGCGTGTGGCCTTAGACGGGTCTGCTGCGTTTCCTGAACTTCCATTTCCTTTTCTGTGAGAAAAGTGACGGGACTGAGGACTGCAGCAGTAGTGTGCACCTGTCCAGTCTCTGGGAGCAGTGGCTGCAGTCTGCAAGATCCCGAAACCCCAGAGAGGATGTAGAACCGTCCCCTAAATGCCCGATGATTACGAGACTGTTTCTGTCTGGAGGAAGGGTGCACGGTCGTCCCCCATCCCTCACAAGGCAGAGGACTGGTGAGCCAGCACCCAGATCATGCATTCGGGGTTTTCTTGAGTTGTAAGACAAGTGTTGCGTGTACTCATTGTTCATGAAGGAGAACCAGGACGTTGTGGGTAGGGGGTGGGGCGTTGCTAATCCTTTTAAGACAGCACCATGGACTGCTTATGGGGTTCACCTCTAAATCTTTCTCCAGTGCCTGCTCTGACAGTACGTGTTCTCATTGCTACAGGAAGCCAGGCACTGAGTGCATAAGTATATTGTCTTTTAAAGGAAGTTGACATTCTTTTGATCAGAATACAAATTTGTGTAATTCAGCTTCTGCCGTGCCCTGGGTTGTGAGATTCCTGAGCTGCGCCCAACCAAAACCCCTTTAAGAGCTTGCGAGAGAGACCCTGTGAAGTGGCCCTCAGAAACCCACCCTGGTCTCCTGTTCCCACACAGGGTTGGGGCGTCAGGCACATCACGTTTGTGGACAACGCCAAGATCTCCTACTCCAACCCCGTGAGACAGCCCCTCTATGAGTTTGAAGACTGCCTCGGGAGCGGGAAGCCCAAGGCCCTCGCCGCAGCAGATCGGCTCCAGAAGATATTCCCCGGAGTGGTGCGTGGATGCTGTAGGGGTGTCACGGGCTTCCCCCTGTGTGTTCTTAAGTATTCAGATCCTGGCTTTGCTTCCTGCTGGGCACTCCCCACATGGCTGGTCAGCACTCTCACATATTCTCATGAAAATGAAATGAAGAATTCATGACCACATGTTCTGTCGGTCGCCACGTGTTGTGTGAGGTCGTGCTGTGAGATCTTGGCACCTGTGGGTTTTGGTGTCCTGCACGGCCCGGAAGGGAACTGTGGTGGTGCTGATGGATGTTGTTACGTTGTCCTGCGTGAGCGGAGCGCTTGGTTGTTAGTTAGTACAGTTTTAGGAAATTAAATTAAATGCAAGTCTCTGCACAGGAGAAAGACTGGATGTAAGTTTAAATTTGTGCTCCAGCGGCTGTTTATTTTTTGAGTTATGTCATTTACTTCAGAAACTCCAAAATAATGAGAGAGAAGTCGTTCAGTTCATTGCATTCAGTATGTTGAGGGTTTGTTTTGAGGTCATCCAGCGAAAGGAATTTTGCATTCTGAATGCTCCATCAGTTTATCTGACAGGAGGCAGCTGACGCATCTCAGAAGCATCTGCCTCTGTGGAAAGCGCCAGAAGAGGCGCCAAGACCTCCGCAAGCACAAGCCCGCCCTGAGCTCCTCTCCCGTGGCCCAGCATGGCTCCCACAGGTTGAGAAGGCTTTGCTGTAGAAGCAGTGGTGTCCATCTTACCTTTCGTCCCTGAGGCACGTCATGCATTGGGTTTGTTCATCAGTATTGATGGAGTGTCCAATCTGCACCCAGCCGTGTCCTGGATGCCTAAAGAAATAAGCATAAATCAGTCCTGTCGTCGGGCAGGCACCTCCGGTCTCTGTGGCGACGACATTGCCTATCACACAGTCCCCAAATCTCGGTGGCTTCCAGTGTCAAACGTTTGTTCCACACTCATGGGTGTGTGGGTTGGCTGTGTTTCAGCCGCAGGGCTAGGCTGACTCTAGCCTTTTGTCAGATTCTGGTCTGTTCTGTCTGTCTGTGCTTAGGGAAGAGCAATCGTCAGGGACCTGCTGTTCTTACCATAGAAGGTAGACGCTTAGAAGGGCTGGCGATTTTCATGGCTGTTCAGGTTCCAGCTCCACCATGGCACAGTGCAGTGTCTTCTGTTTCCATGACCAGAGCTAATCTAGGGCCACACCCAAGTCAGCGTGGTTTGTTAGTGTACTCGGCTGTCCTGGAGGAGGTGCTATAGAGTCGTGTGACAAAGGGCTTGACCGTCAACGTCAGCTCGAGGGAGGAGAGATACAGTTGAGAGAATAATTAGTCTGTCACTGGAGAATATTACAAACTCCCCTTGAAAAATTTTTTTTAAGATTTATTTTATTTATTTTAACTACAGAGTTAGAGAGAGAGAGAGAGAGAGAGAGAGAGAGAGAGAGAGATCTTCCATTCACTAATTCACTCCCCCAAATGGCTGCAATAGCCAGGTCGAGGTGAGACCAAAGCCAGGAGTCAGGAGCTCCTTCCCAGTCTTCCATCTGGATGAGAGGGGTCCACGTAGTTGGGTCGTTTTCTGCAGCTTTCCCAGGCACATTAGCAGGGAGCTGGGTTGGAAGTGGAGCAGGCAGGACTTGAACCAGTGCTCATTTTGGATGTCAGCATCATAGGCGACACAATGCTGGCCTGAACTCCCCTGAATCGCAGACAGACCCGGCTTTGAATCTGAGTTCTGGCATTTATTAGTTACACACAATTTTTACTTTTCCACATTGTGCTGTTGTCTGTGGCCCAATGAAGTTCACTGTATGTAGTCATTCAGTTTTTCTGTTACTTACTCATTAACGTGTTCGCTTAGTTCCTACAAGTACTTAACAGTTGTGGCAGCTCCGTGGAGCAGGAGCTCAGTTGCCAAGAGAAGGTGTCAGAGGTAGGCCTGGCCTTGACCAGGAGGGGAGCCGGGAAGATCCTGACACAGGAGTGGGCGTGAGCTCGACTCGGGGTGATGGAGCTGTCTCTGCGGCTCCTGAGGTGGTGCCTTGTAGACTCAGGGAAGACGAGGATGGCGAAAGCACGGAGGTCATGGGGACTGAAAGGAAAGCGGGGCCAGCGAGGCCAAGTGCGAGTTTTCAAGGAAACCTCAGTCCACAGGGTCGAGCCTGTTCCTTCGCACTCACATGCCGTGCCTGTTTTCCCTAAGGAATTATTAAGTCCTGAGGCCGGGAGTCAAGTCTGGTATGCTTGTATCCCTCACGCTTTGTCTATATTTAATAATAGGTATTGTGCAGAACTCACCGAAGTCCTGGTGTAGTCCATGAAATTCCTGAGAGATGCTTGTGAAACTGTTGAACTAACTGCTATCCAGGCTTAAGGGGTTTTCCTTCTGTTTGATTTCATTTAGTCCTTTCTTTTTTTTTTTTAAGACTGTACTTACTTATTTGAGAGACAGTTACAGTCAGAGAGAGAGAGAGGTCTTCATCTACTAGTTCGTTCCCCAAATGACTGCAATGGCCAGAGCTGGGCCAATACAAAGCCAGGACCTAGGAGCCCCCTCCGGGTCTTCCCTGTGGCTTCAAGGGCCCAAGGGCTTGGGCCATCTTCCACTGCTTTCCTGGGTCATTAGCAGGGAGCTGGAGGAAAAGTGGATCAGCCGGGACTCGACTAGTGCCCACATGGGATGCCGGTGACAGAGATGGAGGCTTAACCTACGCCACAGCACCAGCCCCTAGTATTTTCATTCAACAGGTGTTTCTTCACTGTCTTCCTTAGGCCAGGCCACAGGACAAAAGCTGGGCCTGATCAGCATGGCATCCGCGGCTCTGCCCTCCGAGAGCTCATGCTGGTTGAGGAGGTACACGGCGAGTAGTTGGATTAGTTGTTTAATTCCAGTAACTAGAAGGTGCTGAGGACGTGTCTGAGAGCGGGCGTATGCAGGCCTGGGCTGTGGGGGGAGCTTTGTTGAGGAAGTGACACTGGCCCTGAGCCCTCCAGGGATTCATTAGGAGAAGGGATGGAAAGAGGAGCCAAAGAGCAGAGAGCTGGGCACAGGCCAGGGCCAGGAAGGGTGTTTCAAGCCAGAGAAGCTGGGCCAAGTGCGCGGTGCAGATTCCCCACACACATTTTCTAACTGAGTGGAAGTTAGAAAGATTGATTCTTTTATAATGCAAGATTATGTAAATTGTGCTTTTCTTGTTCAGTTATTGCAAACTCCTGATCTTCCTGCCTGAAGTCTTGTGACATTTGTCTTGGAAAAAAATAATTGGATGATAGACTTCTTTTAATTTCTAATTTTGAAATAATGTATTCACAGGAAAGTTCAAAGAAATGTCCCAAAAGGTCGCGAGAACCCTCCACGCAGCCTCCCCTGGGAGACAGACTTCAGGGGTCAGAGTGGTTTCGTTTGCACAGCTGAGCTGGACAGCCATTAGCGCTCCTTCAGAACCAGAAAGTCAAGCTTTTGGCTTTGCTGCAAAACACTTGACCCTTGCTAAGTATGTTGTGGCCACAGACCTTGCGGTAGCTCAGAGGCCAGCTCCTGAGAGACTCTTGATTCCTGTCTGCCGGACGTTCCTGGCTGGGCTCCTCTCTTCCACTCCAGAATGGACGCGTCACATTGATCCTTTTTTTTTTTTTTTAAGATTTATTTATTTACTTGAAAGTCAGAGTTACATAGAAGGAGAAGCAGAGAAAGAGAGAGAGAGAGAGAGGTCTTCCATCTGCTGGTTTCCTCCCCAGATGACCACAACGGCTGGAGTTGTGCTGATCTGGAGCCAGGAGCTTCTTCCAGGTCTCCCACACAGGTTCAGGGGCCCAAGGACTTGGACTGTCCTCTACTGCTTTCCCAGGCCATAGCAGAGAGCTGGATCAGAAGTGGAGCAGCCAGCACTCAAACCTGCACCCATATAGGATGCCAGCACTGCAGGCAGCGACTTTACCCACTTACCCACAGTGCAGGTCCCTCCTTTTTATTTATTTGAAAGACAGTTACAGAGAGAGGTAGAGACAGGTAGAGAGAGAAAGGTATACCATCTCCTGGTTCACTCCCCAAATGACTTCAATGGTCAGAGCTGAGCCAATCAGAAGCCAGGAGCCAGGAGTCTCTTCTGGGTCTCCCATGCGGGTGCAGGAGCCCACGTACTTGGGCCATCTTCTACTGCTTTCCCAAACACATTAGCAGGGAACCCAGCTCCCTTTAAAAGGGCTCCAATGCAGTTACCTGAAAAGAACTGCTCTGCTGTGAATGCAGAACCCAAGGCTGAGGCTGAGTTAGCAGAATAAGAAAACAGCTGATCATTTATGAATGAAATGACTATTTGAGGGAACCTTTTTTTTATGGTGAGGCAATAAAATGTAGGATTAGGGAGCCACACTCGAGGTTTTAAAACCCAACTTTAGGCACCTGCTTCTGACATTAATGAACAGCTGATGCTGGGCTAGCTCCCCAACCATGAACAGTTATGCACCTGGATAAAGTACGTCCCAAGACTGTAGGCAGTGAGCAATAGGCAGTGAAAGGCTTTGCTCTCAGGTGGACGGGAAAGAAGGGATGTTTGTCCCAGGTTAGCGCCCGCGGGCACTTCCTGGCCCACACCGGATTCCCGGAGGAGCTTGGTCTTGGTGAACTGAGAAGATGATGAGAGTTCAGAGCCGCTGCATTGGCCAGAATCTACAGGGTGTCGTGCCAGACATGGGAGTGCTGTGCAGAGAAGGGGGTCCCAGGAAACTCACGGGCAGCACCTTGAGTCTTCGGCCAGATAACCAGCTGCACATGTACACGGCGCAGCTCTGTAATGCGGGCCGGAAGCACCTCCAGGGAGCTTACGAAGGCCCATGATGCTGCAGTCCCCATGCACCAGAGAAAAGCAGAAACACCCTGGCGGGACTGTCAAGAGAACCCTTGAGTGACAGCCCAGAAAGCCATGGACTAAGGATCTAAGACAGAGCCTTCTAGAAGAAGGTGTCTTAGGGTCTTGGGAGAGGAAGTTTTCCTAGGACCAGTAAATACTGACACTGCCAAAACGTGAACGTTTGCCTTCTCAACAGATGCCATTAAGAGAATGGGAAAACATTGGCAGTACACGTGTTTGGCAAGCAGCTTTTATCCAGCATACATGAACTCCACCACTCAGGAAGAAGAAGAGAGATGGACTGACTGTCCTTCAAGGGGAGTGAAGATCGAGGAGTGGCAGTGAATTCATGAAAGTGCCAGCGTCGGCAGTCAGGGAACTATCGATTAAAACCATGCAGATAGATCATGACGGCTCCTCAGACAGCTGAGACTGAGAGGACTGACAGTGCTAAACGCCGCCAGGCTGTGGGACTCTCACAGCTCTCACACTTTGTGGCTGACACAACCATGAGACAGAAAATACACTTCCCCGATGACCCAGAAATTGTGCCTCCAGGTATCTCCCTAAGAGAAATGAAAGCGTATACACACTAAATACTTAGGCAGAGATGGCCAGTGCAGCCTTATTCATGATGGCCCAAACCTGGAAAGAAATCGCTGTCAGTGGAGGAATGAGTAGTAAAAAATTGTGCAATAGTCAGGCAAAGGAAAAGGGATGCGCTATTGGGGGTGCGCTGTTGACACTTAAGCGTGTGGACGGATCTGCACAGCCTGTGCCGAGCACAAGACATGCAAACGAGTGAATATTCTAGGATTTGATTTCACTGAGTTCTAGAATAGTCAGAGCAGGGTTGTCTGAGGTGTTGGGGATTGGCTGGGGAGGGACACAAGAGCATGCTCTGGGGCCTGTGTCTTGGTGGGCGTGTGCAGGCGTTCATCAGCACCATGCAGAGTTCAGAGTATGTTGACGTGTACGTGTGAGATCTGCATATGGCACTTGATGCCCATTGTCCCTCACCTCACTGTACCTCTGGATCAGCTGGGGAGGTTAGACGATGTCCATGCCCACAGCCGCTCTCGGGGATTGCAGTTACAGTGGCCTGCAGGGAAGCCTGGGTGCTGGGAATCGTGAAACTGTCCGAACGGTTCTGATGCTCAGTTCTGATGTCGGAGCTCCCTGAATCCAAGCCCTTGCAGTGCAGTCCCCTCTCAAGAGGGCCCCTCTGTCAGCTTCCAGGCCGAAACTTTAGCAAGTATAGATTCATTTAAGTTATCAAAGCTAAGTGGGCAGGGACCACTTACTTTATTAGTGGGAAAGTCAGGGCTGGCATTGCGTATTTATGCTTCAGTCTTGGCGTCACTGAAATCCCCTCCTAATGGCTGCGTGGCTCAGGCTGGCGCGTGCACCATCAGCTGTGTGGTGCCAGCAAGGTGCCGTTGCTCCAGGGACCGCAGTTGCTGCTTCTGTTGCTGTCTAGTACAGCGTTGGTACATGGGAGGTGCACGTGTTTTCCCAGAATGCCAGAGGGTACAACATGAGTATCCCCATGCCTGGACATCCAGTGGACTTCTCCAGCGTCACCCTGGAGCAGGCCCGCAGCGACGTGGAGCAGCTGGAGCAGCTCGTCGGGAGCCACGATGTCGTCTTCCTGCTCATGGACACCAGGGAGAGCCGGTGGCTGCCTACCGTCATCGCTGCGAGCAAGAGGAAGGTAGAGAGGGGGCCGCGGGGTGCGCGGCTCTGATCGTGCCTGCATGCCCCACCACCCCGAAGGGACACGCCCCCGCCTTCCCTCCCCCGGCGTGCGGCCTCGTGGCGTGGAGCCAGAGGGCTTCCACTCAGACTCGCACGTGTGGCGCCTGCTGCTGAGGTTCCCTGAGAGCCCTCTGGGCCCCCGCGGCAGAAGGCATCTGCCCTCAGGTGGAGGTGTGGCTTTGCTGCACTCAGCCTGTTTGGTCCCCGAGGACGCGGAGGGTCAGCAGTGCTGAGCGGGTCACCTCATCGTGGTGGTGTCCGGGTGTGGTTGCAAGTTGTCTATTTTCTAGTGTGGTCTTTCTTTACTTATTAAACTTTATGTGGTCAGAATTTTAAGAAAATAAGTTAATTTACAACAAAGAAAATTTCTTATGCTATAAATAGAAAAACTAGTCCTGATAAATCTGTGTGGAGGGTGGATTTTATTTCAGTAAAGCAGTTATGGAGAAAGGTCTCTGGCCGTGGCAGGGTCTGAGAACGGTGGAGGTGGGGTCTGCCGCGCCTGTCTCTGTCAGCTGCAAGCCCTTAGGCAGGCTGCAGAAGTAACCTCTCTGACTTTCAGAATCTTCGCTAGAAATGGGAAACGTTTGTAGAGAGTTTTAAATAAAATTAAAAAGACAGTTTATGTCAATCACTTGTCACATCTTTGGAGCCTAATAAGCCGTCAGTGTTGGCTGGCTTTTATCATCATTAGCTTTCAGCGTCTGATCGTGCTCACAGGCGAAAAATAATTTGGAAAGTTGACCCAGTAGTAAATTAGCCGTGGCTCGGAGTCAGATGTCTGCTAACCTTGCCCTTTTGTTCCTCGACCCCACAGCTGGTCATCAACGCTGCCCTGGGGTTCGACACCTTTGTGGTCATGAGGCATGGCCTGAAGAGACCGAAGCAGCAGGGGGCCGGCGACTTGTGTCCCAGTCACCCGGGGGGGCCTGCAGACCTGCTGGGCTCATCCCTGTTTGCCAACATCCCTGGGTATAAGCTCGGCTGCTACTTCTGCAACGATGTGGTGGCCCCGGGAGACGTGAGTGGATTTCTTTGTGGTCCCTAATGTTTCCTGCGACCTTCTTGGGCACTTTTGTTCATGACTCTTCAGATGCTGGCTTTTAACAAAGAGTTCTGGTTGGGGCGCTGGATTCTGTCCCGGTTGCTCCTCCTCCAGTCCGGCTCTCTGCTGTGGCCCAGGAGGGCAGTGGAGGACAGCCCGAGTGCTTGGGCCCTGCACCCGCACGGGAGACCAGGAAGAAGCACCTGGCTCCTGGCTTTGCATCAGTGCAGTGCGCCGGCCGTGGTGGCCACTTGGGGGGCGAACCAACAGAAAAAGGAGGACCTTTCTCTCTGTCTCTCTCTCTCTCACTGTCTAACTCTGCCTGTCAAAAAAAAAAAAAAAAAAAAAAAAAGAGACCAACTGGGGCGGGGTCAGGTAGAATGTCGTCATCCCGCCGTGAGCTTGGATTGGCACTGTCAGCTACGCTGCTACACATCACTGCTGTGGAAAGCCCGGCGAGGAACCAGCGCCGACTGGCTCCTGACAGCGCTCAGCATTGTCTCAGGGCGTGGCTGGTGAAGATCGCATTGCGCCTGAGGAGTCTAAAGACCCAGGTTGCACTCAGGCCCTGAGGTTCCCCGTGGGGCATTCCCAGGAGGTCTCTTAGGCCCCTCCACACCCTTGCCCTGCACAGAGGGAGCGGGGCGTGGGCGTGGGTGTGGGAGCCTGAGCAGGCAGGAGCGCCGTGTGGAACAGTCCTGTGTCCCATGCAGTGCACCACGCGGCCGAACTCCGCTGGGACGCTGCGTCTGCTGTTCTACCTGGCGGCACGGCAGAGAGGGAGGCACTCTTGCCCTTCAGCTCAGCGCACAGTGGGCCGGCAGGAGAGAGCAGGGCCACGCCCAGTGGGTGGGACGGCCCCCGGCTTTCATGGCACCCCTCGCGTCAGTCCGCGGGAGGGGGCGTTTATCAGAACAGAGAATAGTTTCCAGGGAAGCAAACAGAGACGTTGTACCCTCCCCTCCGTTGTCTCCTCCTTTTAAAACGCATTCCTTAATAAGCCAAACCCTTGCGAATGACTGGCTTTTATATCCTGTCCATAGAGAGAAGCTGGGGGCATGTGTACCCATGTGGCGGGTGGGGGCAGGACACAGCTGGCCCTGTTATTTCTTTGTTGCCAACAAGTAGGATGAGACTTTTGCAACAAAGTCACATCTGTTCATGAAAGTGAAAGTCATCCCATCAACCCCTAAATTTTCCCAGAATCAGAATGTTAGGGTCTCTTAAGTTGACCCAGTGAAGGCTTGGGTTTGGAGCTCTGGACCCCTCTCAGGGTGGTGAGAGGCACGCGGGAAGCCAGGACTGCAGGTAGCAAATTCTCGTTGCTGAGTTGAGGCCCAGCCGAGGGCGGCAGGCAGGATCCCTTGCACCAGTGAGGTCGCGGCTCCTCCTCTGCCTCTGTGTCTGAACTAGCAGGCACAGAGGAGCTGAGTCAGCGAAGGAGCCCGTGAGCAGCTCAGCCCTCCTTTTTGGTTGCTAGTCCCCAGTCTGCCGTGTGCTTAAGCTACTAATCCTTTTTAGAATGTTGTCTCATTTGGTTACCTAAGTTCTATATTCTGTTTACCTTTTTAAGAAGTGTTTGTTTATTGGGGCAGGCATAGTGGCACAGAGGGTTAGGCCACCACTCAAGATACTTGCCCCCCATGTCAGAGTGCCATTTCAGTCCCAGCTACTTTGCTTCCAGTCTGGCTCGCCGTGTGTGTGCTGGGAGGCAGCAGACAATGGCTCAAGTACTTGAGTCCCCACCACCCACAAGGGAGACCCAGGTGGGGTTCCTGGCTGCTGACTCAGCCTCATCCAGCCGAGTCGTTGCAGCCATGTAGGGAGTAAACCAGCAGGTGGAAGATCTCCCTATCTTTTTCTTTCTATCACTCTGATTTTCAAATAAATAAATAGATACATACATCCTGAAAATGTTATTTATTTAAGAGAGTATGTACTCCTCTCCATTGGTTCACTCCCCGAGGTTGGGCTAGACAAAAGCCAGGTCTCTCACCTGGATGGCAGGAGCCCAGGTCCTTGAGGTATGACCTGCTGTGTCCCGGGGTGTGCATCAGCAGGAAGCTGGAATCCAGACGGAGCCAGGACTCAGACCCAGACTCTCCTGACGTGGATGCAGGCGTCTTAGCTGCCAGGCTAAATGCCCGCTCGGCGTTCTGTCTTCATCCTCCCGAGCAGGGACTCTGCGGCTGGATCTGCTTTGCGGACCCTGAGCGCCTGGTTACACAGCACAGCTCTGTCAGGGCGGGGGATTGGGGGCTGGAAGTGCGTGGCCTGGAACTCCCTGCACACACCACTGCGTGTCTTTCCGCAGTCTACCCGAGACCGGACCTTGGACCAGCAGTGCACCGTGAGTCGCCCGGGACTGGCCATGCTTGCCGGAGCGCTGGCAGTGGAGCTGATGGTTTCCGTTCTGCAGCATCCGGAAGGGTGAGTCTGCCGCTCGGAGACAGCGGTTACACAGGGGACGCGTGGGGGTGCTTGCAGGTCCGTGTCCCCCGTGGTCCTTCCTCAGAGGCCTCCAGGGTTTTAGCGCTCTTTTTTGTCCTCAGAAAAATATGACTAAGAAATCCTGGTCTGCTTCTTGGGCCTGAAGGAACTTCCCACGGGGACCCTGAGGCTCCAGCTCCATGTCCTCCCGGAGCTGAATCCTCCTAGGGTTACTTGGCAGCTCAGAACAGGAAGTAGAAAAAGGTCGGAGGGAGCTTTAGGACTTTCCTGTGTTTGTTCTCAGACAGTCTGGATGTTCTTGATCCTGAACTTCGGTCCGGCAGTCCTTGAATCAGTATATTAGAAATGTGTGCAGGTGTCTCAGAGATGAATCTCCAGAGACCTCACACCTGAGGCTCTCTCGTTTGCTGGAAGTTTAGAGGCAGGCAGTCCAGGACTGGTACTGAGCTCTGTTATGCCTTCTGGGCCTTGAGTTCTTTCTTAGTGTCCACTCATCCACTCTCAGCTTTCTTACTTACGAGCGCGGTCACGAGGTGGCTGCCGTGCCTCCATTGTTGCATCTGTGTTCCAGTTGAGAAGAAAAGAATGACCAACAGATCAAAGGTGTGGGCAAGGACCACTTATTCCTTCCCTGCTTCTTAAAAAAAATTATTTATTATTTGAGAGGCAGAGAAAGAGGAGAGAGAGAGACCCTATCCACTAGTTCACTCCTCAGATGCCTGCAGTAGCTAGGGCTGAAGGTGGGAGCCAGGAGCACCGTCTCTCACGTGCACAGCAGGAGCCCAGTTACTCGAGCCATCACCACTGCTTCCCAGGACTTACATTCGCAGGAAACTGGAGTCAAGAGCTGGAGTTGGGGATCAAACCCCGGTTCTCTGATACGGGTGCCAGCCTCTTCACTGCGAGGCTAAATGCCCCCTCCAAGTCTGCCTCCCTTTAAAGAACTTCCCAGAAAGACACAACCATCGATTGCCAGAAAGAGTAGCAAAAAACACTGGGTGTGGGGGGCCGTGACACGGCGCCTCTCTGAAAACAGCTGTGAGAGGACAGAAGAGAGTGGACCGTGGGGAGGCCACCACCAACGCCCACACAGTTCTTCTGAAATTCCTCCAGTTACCTTCACTTTCACATGGTCTGTCGGTATTCACTTGGTTTCTAGCACTTTCTGGTTTTGCTACTTTTCGTTTCTTTCCAGATCTGTGAGTTGTCAACCCGCAGGGCATTTTCCTTCCTCCTGGAGAATCCCCCGGGTATTTCCTTGACAAACACTAGCGGCAGATTGTTTCTGTCTCTGTTTCTCTGAAACTGTCTTTGTGTCTGACAGCAGTTTCCCCGTTTGACGGGAGTGTGGATGGAGAGTGATTGTCCTCCAGCGCTCCGAGAGTCGAGTGCAGTGCATCCGGCTACCCCCCTGAAGCAGTTTGCTTTTGCCCTCCTGCCTCCTCGCAGTAGCCTTTTGGGATTAGCTCATGGCCATGGTTTTCAGCGCCTGCGCTGTGCCTACTCCAGTATTTGTGCCGAGTGTGCTTGCCACTGCCCGTTCCGTGCACAGCTCGACGCTGCCCATCTGTGTGCAATGTCCTCAGCCGTCCTCTGAAAACACCGTGTCCGCCCTGTTCTCTCTCCCTCCTTTCTTCTTCAGCTTCAGTTGCGTGGTGGTTAGAATCGACCTGTGTGGTGGTCCTGTTATTTTCTATTGTGTTTTTTTTTTTTTAATTTTAATTGAGTTTAGTTTTATTTGCAAGGCGGAGAGACAGAGGCAGACAGAGGTCTTTTATCCGTATGTTTACTCTCAAAATACTCACAAAAGCAAGGGCTGGCCATGCTAAACCAGGAGCCCTGAATACAATGTGTGTCTCTAACATGGACAGCAGCGCTCCTCAGGAACCTCCCAGGGTGCATCAGAAGTGGAGGAGCTCTCCCAGATGGGATGCAGACATCCCAACAGCCGCCCAGCCGCTGTGCCCGACGCCCACCCCCCATTCCCATGTTGTTTTCCTGTTCTTATTGTTCTTGGCTTTTAGTCATGTCTTATGTCCTCTGGGGCCTGTTATTATTTTTGTTTCATTTTTATTGTAGAAAAATTCATATAAATATTATGAATTTATATTTACATGATTTATTATATATATGACATGTGTAAAATAAGTATATATGTGTGTTTTCAGTCAGTTTGTCTCTGTTTACTTCACTATGATGGTTTGCTTTTGGCTTATCTTCTAGTTTGCTAATTTTTTTCTCTTGTGTATCTAATACTTATATGTGTTAAAACCATTAATTAAGTTTTAAATTGCATTGTATATGTTACATCTGCAATTTTCATTTAATCTTTTCTACGTTTGCTGTTCTCTTCTGAAATTGTCATTTTGGTCTTTTTGATTCTTTGACAACATTTGGTCTTGTCTCTTTAGTAAGTCCTTATCAGTTATCTCCATTATCTGGGTCTCCCATGGGTATTTTCCTATTGTCCTTGTATTTCTTGGCTTTTAGTCACGTCTTGTCTGTTTATACGCCTGTTATTTTTCTTTAATTTCTTATTATGGAAAAAGTCATATAAATATTACAAGACTATGTATATCTGTAACATACTTATATATTAAGTTAGTGTGTGTGTGTGTGTGCACCACCAGCCTTAGCAGTTACTAACACGTGGTCGGTCATCAGTTATCTATACTGCTGTCCACACTTTGTTTCTCCTCATACTGGCTTGTTTGAAAGCAAATCCCAAGCATAGCATTTTATTTATAAAAATGTATCCTTTAGTCTGAAGCTCTGCTATGTTTACTTTAAAAACTGGAGGTGGTTCCTTAATACCGTCACACGTCCAGTTAGCATTTGCATTTCCCCAGTTGCTTGAGCGTGCTTGGCTATTTCTGGCTGAGTGTTGGACATTCCACACGAAAAATCGTGCAGGTGACGAGGCTGACATTCTATTCTTCAGGCTGCTGGGCCGAGGGCCCCGGCAGCCCTCGAACACCGCGACGCAGCGGGGCCGCTCTGCTTCTGGTCCTCCCTTACTCTGAGAACGCGGCCCCAGGGCCCAGTGCAAATCCTGGGCTGTTTGCCATGAGTCCAGTGTTCCGCTCCGTCAGTGGTCAGCAGCCGCCGGAGGGGAAGCTCCCCTTCACGGTGTCAGGTTCACCTCGTGAGCTCCTCTTGGCTCGCAGGTCTGGGCTCGGCCGTTCTTCCCTCTCTCGGTAGCTCTCTGCTGCTGCCAAGCAAAAGTGTTCACACTCTGTCTAAATTTTTTATTTATCCCCGGTGGGAGGGTCGGTCCTGACCACATAAGCTTTTAAGATGTGGTATGATTCTCCGAGCGCTCACGGCGTACTAGGCTTTCCTGAGAGAAGAAACCTGAGCAGGCTGGTGCTGTTTGTTTCAGCGGGGCCCTTGGCGTTCTCATAGCCTGCGTGTGGAACACTTTACATGTACTGCATTCCAGATAAAAATCAGCCCAGTGTGGACTGGACAAGCAGGACAAAATTTAATTTAATTTCAAAAACAGAGTCAATGATTTGTTTACTTATTTATTTTTAAAGATTGATTTGTTAACTTGAGAAGCAGAGTCTCAGACAGAGGGATAGAGAGGTCTTCCATCTGATGGTTCACTCCCCAGATGGCCGCAACAGCTAGAGCTGGGCCGATCCAAAACCAGGAGCCAGGAGCTTCTTCTGGGTCTCCCACGTGGGTGCAGGGGCCCAAGGATTTGGGCCATCTTCTACTGCTTTCCCAGGCCATAGCAGAGAGCTGGATCGAGGAGGAGCAGCCAGGACTAGAACCGGTGCCCAGGTGGGATGCTGGCAATGCAGGTGGAGGCTTAGGCTACTACACCACAGCACTGGCCCCGTAGTCAATGATTTAAAAAAGAAGAAGAGAGAAAAGAAAGGAAGAAAGAAGAAAGAAGAGAATGTGGTGCCTTCAGATTCTCGCTCTCTGGCCCTGACTCTGCGGTCAGGTGTCCGATAGTCAAGCCACACCTGGCTGTGTCGCTCATGTGCCGTGATTTATTTCATTTTCCAAGTGCTTTCCACAGTGCTCTCTCTGTGCCAGGTCCCATTCTAACACTTTACAAATATCAATTCATGTAACTCTGGAGCTTAGCAAACCTATTAGGAAATAACTGTTATTACTGACACTTAAAAACAAATGTATGTGAGGGGCAGAGAGAGAGAGAATAAATCCCATTTGTGGTTTGCTTCCTGAGTATCTGATACTGGGAACTGAGAGCAGTCCAGGTGTCCCACAGTGGCAGGAGCCTAATTACTTTTTTAAATTTATTTATTAATTTGAAAGGCAGAGAGAGGGAGAGGTATCTTCCATCCGCTGGGTCACTCCTCAGATGGCTGTGACAGCCAGAGCTGGGCCAGGCCGAAGCCAGGAACTTCTTCCAGGTCTCCCACATGAGTGCAGAGGCCCAGCTCCCGCTTTCCCAGGCCATTAGCAGGGAGCTGGATAGGACATGGAGCAGCCGGGACTCAAACCTGCACCCTATGGGGCGCTGGCACTGCAGGTGGACGCTTAACCTTCCACGCAACAGCACGGGCACTTGAGCTATCAGCCTGTCTCCCAGAATGTTAACAGGCATGTTAACTGCTAGACCAAATGCTCCCTACTCCTGCTGTTAGTCCCATTTTTGGTGGGGAAACTGAGGCATGGTAACGGTAACCAAGTAGCCAGGATTCACGGTGTTGCTCAGTGGAAAGGCTGGGATGTAGCTTGGCCAGTGTGACGCCAGGCTGTTTGGATCACTGTGCTGTGCTGTTGATAATACAGGCAGGGAGAATCATGTTTTTGAAAGATTTGCTTTCCTGATTCTCAAAAAGTCAGTGTGCAAACTCTCAAGAATACCATGGTTATTGTGCAGCTCAGAGCTTTTCTAGATGGTTAGAATATGGCCTCTGTACACTTGTGGTCACGTATGTAACCAGTGTAGACGCTGGTTTGTTCGCTTCTCATCTTGGTTGTCTGCCGTAGCTGCCCCTGCCATGTGGTCTCTTACCAGCTCCTGACAGGAAGTCTTTGGGGTGCAGGTTCTGAGAGCTGATTCTGGGCTTCCTTGACCAAGCCCTCTGCCTGCCTCTTCTGTGGCACAGGTAGATGGCACCTTCGCTCAGGGAGTGCTACGTTAATTAATTCTTCCTCTGCTTCTGTGGTCTTTGTATCAGTTCAGGAAACTCAGAAAGTTTTCCACTTCAAAGTTGCAATACAAAAATATGCAGTGGTGTTGTGCAAGACTGTCCCAGGTTGAGAGAGTTAGTGTCTATTGGCTTACCATGCACCACACATTGTTCTGGGCCGTTTGTTAACACACTCCTGACTGGCTGGTCCCAGCCGCCGTGTTCCTGTCTTGCACATGGCGGGCGGACGCCCAGAGGAGTGAAGCTGCTTGCCGAGCATCGCAGCTCTGGTCTTTCTAACTCCAGTCCACGCATTTTTTTTCTTGCTCCTGTGCCCTCCCTCCCAGGGACGTTCAGGTTTGCCAGCTTACGCTGCTAGGCAAGGGCTTTTTGGTCATCTGCCTTCGTGCTTGGTGGCAGCCCCAGGCGCCTGGTCCTCCTCACAGGGGTTCTGCGTAGCGTGAAGAAGCCAGCAGCGCTAACTGTTTCCTCTCCCCAGGGGCTACGCCATTGCCAGCAGCAGTGATGACCGCATGAATGAGCCTCCGACCTCCCTTGGGCTTGTGCCTCACCAGGTTAGTGCTGTGTACGTGAAGTCCCAGCTCTGGACGTCATCCCTTCAGCACACGGGGAAAGCGGGGGGCATCCCTCTCCCGTCAGCAGTGCAGGCCACCTCCCGTCCACCCCACTGACACCCTCCAGCTGGAGGCCAGAGGCGCTCCATGCTGCGGGCTGGGGACGAGAAGACCTCATGGACACAGGGGTGGGAGCAGCTTGCACGTCTTCCTTGTGCTCAGCATGCTGCTTAGAGGCCTCGTCATGGACACGAGTGGGAGAGCAGGCAGGCACGGACCCCGCCAGCCTGTGGCTAAAGTGCCAGGCTGGTAGTTACGGTGGCCTTCCTTGGCCAGGCCACTAGCCTTCCCTGAGTCTTAGTCTTCATGGCTGTAAATGATGGTGATCTCATCCGGTGGCTGGAGAAGTGCGTGTAGTGGGTCCGCACGAGATGATGCCTGCCCTGTCCTTGCTGTTGTTACTAATTCTGCCCACATAGAAAGGCTTCGCAGGGGAGCATGGGAAAACCCTGGGAAGTGTGCAGTGCCACCACAAAGCAGGTGGCGTTTTCAGGAAGCTCCATCCCCTAAGGAATGAAAAAAGAGCAACAGTAGGGCAAAATGTGGACTTCATGCTGCCTCTTTTTTTTTTTTTTTTTTTAAGATTTATTTATTTATTTGAAAGGCAGAGTTAGAAAGAGGCGGAGGCAGAGAGAGAGGTCTTCCATCCACTGGTTCACTCCCCAGATGGCCAAAATGGCCGGAGCTAGGCTGATCTGAAGCCAGGAGCCAGGAGCTTCTTCCCGGTCTCCCAAACGGGTACAGTCTCCCAAACGGGTACAGGGGCCCAAGGACTTGGGCGATTTCTTCTACCGCTTTCCTAGGCCATAGCAGAGAGCTGGATTGGAAGTGGAGCAGTTGGGACTTGAACCAGCACCCGTATGGGATGCTGGTGCTGCAGGCTGGGGCTTTAACCCGCTGCACCACAGCGCCGGTCCCTCGCACTGCCTCTTCACGGGACTGTATTTCTGGAGGAATAAAGAGCAGTTCCAGTCTCGTGTCCAGGTTCTGGGTGTGTGTTTCAGCTCAAAACATGAGCGCTGGCCCCATCAGCACAGTTGTGACTGGGCCACCAGTCCCATCTGGGGACGCTCGAGGGTGCACTCAGAGCGGAGTGGCTGACCCCACTCACACTTGCCTCTCTTCCTCCCCACTGCCCGCCCCCTGTGCCTGGGTCTGCCCTTTCATTCTCCAGTACCGGATGGCCATCAGAAAAAGGGAATGAGTTGTCCCAGGTCACACAAAAAGTTGGGGATGAGGCCCAATCCCAAACCAAACCTGACCTTAAAAAAAAAAAAAAAATTGGGAGCTGGTGCTGTGGTGTAGCGGGTAAAGCTGCCGCATGCAGTGCTGGCATCCCATATGGGCTCCGGTTCGAGTCCCAGCTGCTCCACTTCCAATCCAGCTCCCTGCTATGGTCTGGGAAAGCGGTGGAAGATGGCCCAAGTCCTTGGGTCCCTGCACCCATGTGGGAGACCTGGAAGAAGCTCCTGGCTCCTGGCTTCAGATCGGTTCTTCTCCAGCCATTGTGACCAGTTGGGGAGTGAAATAGCAGATAGAAAACCTCTCTCTCTCTCTCTCTCTCTCTCTCTGTCTCTCTCTCTCTCTCTGTCTCTCCTTCTCTCTGTGTGTAACTCCAATGTTCAAATAAATAAATGAATCTTTTAAAAAAAAATTGGGATTTATTTACTTATTTGGAAGGCAGATCACCAAGAGAGGAAGCAGAGAAAGAGAGAAATCGTCCATCCCCCGGTTCACCCCCACATGGCTGAAACAGCTGGGGTTGGGCCAGGCTAAAGCCAGGCTAAAGGACTCTGGAACTCCTTGTGAGTCTCCCATGTGGGTGGCAGGAGCCCAGGCACTGGGGCTGTCTTCTGCTGCCGTCCCAAGCACATTAGCAGGGAGCTTGACCTGAAGTGGAGCAGCCATGTGGGATGTCAGCCTGGCAGGCGGGGGCTGTCTAACCTGCTGTGCCGCAGCACAGCCCCCACACTCGGCCCTTCGACTGGTGTTCTCTAGAGCTTCTCTGAGTGGCAAGAGCCCTGCCTGCGTGTTGGGAGGCTTGGCTTCCAGGCACTGCCCTTGCCCCTTGTGCTCAGCCCCCCAGAGCGGACCTTCCGCTTGCATCTCAGTAAAAGCAGGTGCTTTTCTTTGTGTCCAGAGTGATGTAGACCACAGGACCCTCTGCAAATGTGACCCTTCCCCGAGCCTCACACAGACTGGCATCTGTTAGACACGTGTGTGTAAATCCTCCCTACGGGGGCGTGTGCAGTAGGACCTGGCAGACCCTGCAGTGACAGGCAGCTCCCACGAGGCAGCTCACTCCCGAGCCGACCTCTGCGCTTCCTGCTCCCGATCTCCTCCACATCCTGTGCCGGGCTCCCTGCCTTCCTCCTGGCCTGCAGGTGCGCCCACCCACTCTGAAAAGGGTCGGAAGTCCCTTGGCTGCCCCTGTCCTGCGCTGCCTCCCCTCCCTAAGTCCTCCACGCTCAACTGCTGCAGCTGTGGTTCCTCCATGCCCGAGCCGGGGGCAGGACGGTCCCCGAGGAGGGACCAGTGTTAAATGCGTGCACCCATGTTTTCACACTGCCATGGCAACCACACCCTCCCGGCGAGTGTTTCTCATTCACCAGCCCCTCAAGTTCCCTTCCCTCCCTCTCAGATGTCTGAAGGATTATTTTAGTGGTTGGCCATGTCTTCATCTGGCCTCTCAGAGACTGAAGAATAGCACGGCCATAAATGGGAAAAGCCCAGTTTTGTGCCTGTGTGTATGTCATTACATTATTTCAAGTTTCAAGCCTTTATTTTTAGCTTCTTTCTAAAAAAGAAAGTGGAGAAAGAACTTGACAGATCAGAGTTGGGTGGTTCTCATTCGTAGGCTTCAGACAGCCTTTTGTGGCCCGATGTGGAGTGAGTCCATCAGCGCCTCTGTGTTCTGATGAAGGGGGTGTTGTCTCCGCCGAAACACCGGCCTGTGTGGCATCGCCCACTGCAGACACCTGAGGTGGGCCGTTTCCTGTCGGCGCAGCCTGGGCAAGCCCCTTCGTGTACTTGGTACGCGGAGAACAGCCAGTGAAGTGCCTGGGCTCATTTCTCTCAGCTCCCCGAAGGAGAAGACTTGTTCACTGGCCCCTGTGCCTGAGGAAGAGTGGAGCAGTGGCCATCCCTGCCCTGAGACCCGCAGGCCCCGCGTCCACTCACTGTGTGACAGGGAGACGGCTCCCTGCTGGGGGACTCACTAGCTGTCCTCTGCGTGGGGCCCCAGGCAGAATTTGGCCACGTACAAAAGAAGATGTGATTGGGCCCTGAAATTCAGTGAATTTCTGCCTGAAGCAGCCTCTTCCTGAATTTGAAAATGGTAAAAAGCTGTTTTAGGTGAGGAAATCAGCTTAGGGGCTCTCGACTTCCTGTCCTCGTTTTTTCACTCTGGCCCAGTGTATGGGGAGCAGATTCTGCAGGCGGCAGCCGTGAGGACGAGCTCCTTCCTGCCTGCAAAGAGATTTTTCAAAAAGCCACTTGACTGATGCATGAAGTACATACAGATAAGCACACAGACCATGAGCGGTTTGGCTCGATGAACAGGCACAGAATGATCGCCTCGTCTTCCCAGCACCCAGATGGCAGTAAGATGGCACCAAGCATCCTCAGCCCCTCAGGCCCACCCCCACCCCTCGTGGTGAGCACCCCTGGCCTCAGCCCCAGGGAGATGGTGTTCTGCTTCGGAACCTCCTGTAAACGGAGTCCTGTGGTGTGCGCTCTGGGGTCTGGCTGCTTTTGTGGAGAGAACTTTGTCGTTGTGGAGCTTAGCATGGTCCTGTTGTTTTCTCTGCTTCAGCCAGGATCTTTTATGTAAACAAGGCTGCTGATGGCACGTGAGCCCTGCCAGGCTGGATCCTGTTTCCTCCGTCTTTCTGGTTCTTTGTTGTGAGCATCCAGGCCACTGCTGGTGTCTCCAGGAAGGTGGTTCACAGCCTGGTGAGAAATCTTGACTGAGACAGAAATTCGTAGCCCCATGCCTAATGGTAAAAAAACAGGCAGCCTGACTGCCACAACCCACACATCATGGGCCCCCCTCCCCCCCGGCACAGTTTTTGTCTTGCAGTAAATGTACTCTTGGTTCTAACGTCCTGATGAAGAAAGAACCGGAGTGTGTGTGTCCTTCCTCTGGGTTTGGACCTGCCAACTTCCTGGTTCTCACAGGGTCTTGAATTCTTTTTCTAAGTTAGTTACGGGAAAGTAGAACAAAGGCAGAACTAGGGCAGGACCCTGGGAGGGCCGTGGCCTGGCAAAGCTGTAAGGGAGGCAGCGCCGAGATGGAGCTGCGGGCTCCTGTGCATCTCAGCCTGCTGTTTGCTTGGCCTGTCTCGGGCTGCACCCCTGTATCCTCAGGCCTTTAGCTTTCAACAGAGGTCTTTTCACTCTGCTCAGAAATGGATTCCTCGGGGTGCCCCAGGATGAGGTCAGCCCGATGCCCAGGAGGGAGGTTAAAAGAGGAGCAGCAGGGTGGGTTTCCCAGGAACGGGCTCTCCCTCCCCTTCTAGTGTTGGACCCCTCAGGGTGATGACAGGATAAGCAGCCAGGAAAGTGGGCATTCCTCACGTGATTCCGCACGGCAGCCATTGTGGCTGTGACCCATCCATCCCATGTCCCTCCCCGCCTCCGGCCATCCCTTCTGCAGACAGTTCCCAGACCCTCTCTGTGCAGAGCGCTGTCAGGTTCAGGGAAGTTAAGTGGCTGGCATGGGACACTTTTCCTTCTGGAGCCACCTAAGGTGGTTGATGGCCCTCTAGTCACTCAGATGCGGTGATTCTCATGCTATTGGGGGCCCTAAGTCCCTGTTTCCTGTTGCTGTAACAAGATACCCAAGGCTGGATGCTTTCTAAGGGTCGCACCCCAGTGGCCTAACCACCTTGCAGAAGGTCCCCCACTCTGGGGACCAGGCCTCTCCCACGTGACCTGGGTATCAGGTCTGGCAAGGCCCGGGCTTCCTCTGTGAAGCACTGGAAGAAGCTGGGCTCTACAGGTAAGGGGATGTGTCAGAGGTCGAAAGCCTGTCAGATTGCAGCCCCTGTTTGAGTAGGAGTGGGACCCAGCTCTCTCAGGAGGTGGTGTCCCTTGGCCCAGCACTCTTGGTACCCAAGTGGGGCTGTCCCCTGTCAGGTGGCACCATGCAGGAGCAGCCTGAAGGCTTTGTGACCATATACATCGATTGGAACCCCGGCTCCGCTTTCAGGCTCATATCCATCCCTATATTTTTTTTTTTTTTTTTTTTTGACAGGCAGAGTGGAAAGTGAGAGAGAGAGACAGAGAGAAAGGTCTTCCTTTTTGCCATTGGTTCACCCTCCAATGGCCCCCGTGGCCGGCACGCTGCGGCCACCGCACCGCACTGATCCGATGATAGGAGCCAGGTACTTATCCTGGTCTCCCATGGGGTGCAGGGCCCAAGTACTTGGGCCATCCTCCACTGCACTCCCGGGCCATAGCAGAGAGCTGGCCTGGAAGAGGGGCAACCGGGACAGAATCCGGCGCCCCGACCGGGATTAGAACCTGGTGTGCCGGCGCTGCAAGGCAGAGGATTAGCCTAGTGAGCCACGGCACCGGCCCATCCCTGTGGGGAGCAGGGCCTGTCTCCCGCAACATGGCGAAATAAGTACTGAGACTACCGAGACTAGACTAGACCACTGAGCCTATTAAGACTAACTCTATGCATCTGATCTCCCATCATATGGCGCTGAGAGGGAGTAAACAAATCTTACACAGCTGCTTCATTAATTAGCTGATTCCTGATCGGCGTGCTCAGCACGTGGGCAGCAGAGCACGAATTGGTGGGAGAGGACTATAAAAGGGGGAGAGAGACAACACACGAGGGGTCCCCCTGAGAGAGTCGGTCGGAGAGCTCGCCGGTGCCGCTCCTCTGCGAAAGTGGGGGAGAGGCAGCAAATCCGGGAAGGACCGGGGAAAGAAAACAGCGTCAGGCGTCGTTCCTCCGCGAGTGGGGGAGCAACAATCCCTATATTCTTGATCTCCCTTTACAGAAGGATCTGAGGCAGCTCTTGGCACTCGTCACTCTGAATTGGGGCAGGGTCCGTATCTTGTTCATAACGTGATAAGCTCCTGGAATTAACATCCAGGCCAAATTACAGTCCATTTACTGAGCCCTAGCATTGTCTACACACAGATCAGCCACTTGAAAACATTGGTCTTATGTCTCACTCTTTGTTTTTTTGTTTTATTTGACATTGATTTTTTATTTTATTTATTTTATTATAGACATTGAGAGAGAGAGAGAGAGAGAGAAAGGTCTTCCTTCTGTTGGTTCACTCCCCAAATAGCCGCTATGGCTGGCACACTGCGCTGATCTGAAGCCAGGAGCCAGATGCTTCCTCCTGGTCTCCCATGCGGGTTCAGAGGCCCAAGCACCTGGGCCATCCTCCACTGCCTTCCCGGGCCACAGCAGAGAGCTGGACTGGAAGAGGAGCAACTGGGACTAGAACCCAGCACCCAAATGGGATGCCGGTGCTGCAGGCAGAGGATTAACCATGTGAACCATGGCACCGGCCCGGCACTTTTTTTTTTTTTTTTTTTTTGAAAGATTTACACACAGAAAGAGAGGCAGAGAGAGAGAAAGAGGTCTTCCATCCGCTGGTTCACTCCCCAGTTGGTCACAACAGCCAGAGCTGCACCGATCCGGGACCAGGAGCCAGGGCCTTCTTCCAAATCTCCCACGGGGGTGCAGGGGCCCAAGGACTTGGTCCATTTTCCACTGGCCATGGCAGAGAGCTGGACTGGAAGTGGAGCATCCGGGACTCAAACCGGCACCCATATGGCATGCCAGCACTCCAGGTGGCGGCTTTACCCACTACATCACAGCGCCGGCCCCTCTCTATCACTTTTAATGAAAAGGGATGCTTATCTCCATCCTAACAGAAACTCCTGAAACTCCGGGAGCAGTGAGTAGGGGCCGGTTGGGAGGCTTCCCTGCCCTCTGCACTGTTTTCCTAAAGATAACACCAGCTCATCCCCAGCTCAGTTCTTGCACCCCTCGATGACTCCTGTTCTGTAAGGAGAGGCTGGTCGGTGGTGGTGGCCAAAGCTGTTACAGAAGCAGAGAGCACTGTGGTGTGCCTGGGGTTTTGCCGTACTGAACTCCGTCTTGGCATTGTGTTTGATTAAGACTCATGTCATCATCCAACGCCCACGTGGAGCTTGGAGTCAGGCCTGATTTCTGTAGACCCTAAGCTCTGGAAACCTCGCAGGGCAGTTGGAAGCTGCTGTGAAGTGCCAGGCGGCAGTTTCACGTTGCAGCTGCGCCTGTGCCTTCCAGAATGGCCGTTCGCCTGTGGCTCTTAGCTTAGGTGAGGTCGGCTCGGTGCTCAAGCTGACTTTCCCGAAAAGATAGCAGGCGAGGCGGCCGCTTTCTGCACCTGACCCATTGGTTTTGCGGTCACCTGGGCAGAACTGACTGAAGATGCGTGAGTCCAGCTGCTGGGGTGCAGCCCCCAGGCACTGAGTTCTGTGGTCGGAGGTGTGTTCTCAAGTTCCTGTCATTTCTCCCTTCCTTTTCTTCTTACTTCCTCCTGGTGTTTCAGCATTTGTACCCAGGCTTTAGAGCTAGCAAGAACAGAATGCAGATTCCTGGCGTTGTGGCTCGGTCGTGGTGAAGCCTCAGGCAGGCCCTGTCCCTTGCCTGAGCCCTGACTGCCTCCTGTGGAGAATGCGCAGGTCACAGGCCAGAAGGGAGGAGAGAGGAGCCTGCCTGCTCTGCCCCCACCCCTGCCCCCTGCTCAGCGGCCACGCTCAGGCCGCAGCGGTGCTTTCTGTGGGAGGGAAAAGGCGGAGGGGTAGGTGCTTTAGGGGAGGCACAGGACAGAGGCCGAGACCCAGCTGGGAAGCAGCTCTGAGAGAGAACCGGAAGGCCAGTGAGCCTGCGGCACAGAGGTTGAGGGGCCTGGCGGAGGCTGCAGGGCCGCCCAGGCCGTGTGAAAGGTCTGGAGTTCCAGCTCAGGGGCAGCAGAAAACCCTTCAAGGCCGAGGCCACCGTGTAAACTTGGGCTGCCGGAGATTGGATGGCTCTGGTGGAACACTGCACTTGTTCAGGCCTCAGCTGAAAGGCAGCCTGGTCTAGGGGTTCTTGAGCCTGACCTTCTCTCGGAACTGCCTCGGGAGCTGTTTCTAATTACACTGGGCCAGGCCGCTCCAGAGCCCTGAGTGACTGTCGCTTCTGTCTGTGCCAGCGTGCTCCACAGTGGATCCCGGGGCACAGCGTGCATCACAGCTCAAGGTCTGTGAACGTGTCTTTGAGTCTTGTGCGCCCACCACCCGTAGCCTTCTGCCATTGGTTAGACAATGCACAGGTGTGCCTGATGGAGTCCGTCCGCACATGTGCAGGCCTGCGTCTACAAAGGCCCAGCTGAGGCCACTGCTCCCGTCTTCCCTCCTTACAGTGAGGCAGGGTCCTGTCTTCTAAGGCCCTGTTAGCCAAGCTCAGGCACAAGCAAGGGCCACACATTCCCTGGGCTCCTGGCTTAGGCTGCTGGGCCCTGTGTGGGGCCTGGGACCCCGGCATCACAGTTGTGCTTCCCAGGTGCTGTCGTGGCCAGATGGGTTTTTTAATACTCGGGGCAGCACAGATAGGCTTACTTTCAGGCTGGTTTATCCATAAAGGCTTCTTTTTGTCCCTGGGAGGCTACACAGGACACTGATTCTGAGGACGATTTTGGGGGAGAGGGATGAGGGCAAGAGGGACCTACACTTTGTACTCTGCTTTTGCATTGTTTTGGCATCAAGCTAATCAAGGTCAGTAAACTTTCTCGCCATCACCCCTTCCGAGGACTAATGTATATGAGTGAGACGAACCTGTTTTCAAGCGTGGGCCTTTATTATTTCTTCCTTATGTTTTTCTGAATTGGGTGGCAAAAAAACTTCATCCAAGTTTCTAAGGTTAAAAAAAATGCAGGCCAGTGCCGCAGCTCAATAGGCTAATCTTCCGCCTGTGGTGCCAGCACCCCAGGTTCTAGTCCCAGTCAGGGCGCCGGATTGTTTCCTGGTTTCTCCTCTTGCAGTCCAGCTCTCTGCTGTGGCCCGGGAGGGCAGTGGAGGATGGCCCTAGTGCTTGGGCCCTGCACCCGTGTGGGAGACCAGGAGGAGGCACCCAGCTCCTGACTTCAGATCAGCATGGTGTGCCGGCTGCAGCAGCCATTGGGGGGTGAACCCCCGGAAAAGGAAGACCTTTCTCTCTGTCTCTCTCTCTCACTGTCCACTCTGCCTATCAAAAAAAAAAAAAAAAAAAAAAATCAAGGACAGGAGGCTGGCAAGGTTTGATCCTCACAAGAAGTCCATCTTCCTGCGACCAAGCTCTGTAGGAGGGAGTGAAGTGGAGCAGAGGAAAGGGGTTTAGAGGAGGCTGTTGGGACAGAGGTCAGTTAACTAAAAACTTCAACAGAGCGGAAGCATGGCGGTGGGGATTATTTGCTCTTTTGTCTCCTGTCTTAAGCTGTCTTGAATGCACCCTGCTCTTAGGAGAGCCTGTCAGTTATGAGTGGTAGAACAGGAGTTGAGAGGATGTACCCTGAGCTGTGTTGAGCACCCATGTGGATGGAGAAAGACTGGGGACATCACTCCATGAAGCCTCTAAGCGTAAATGCTAGCTTAACCCGGGTTCGGCCCGGTGGGCCCCTGGCGGGCTCGTTGTCCTGAAGCGGTGTGGAAAGGGCTCGAGGCTCTTAGCATGTTTCTGGATCCAATTTTCTACCTCGAACAGGTGAGGTGGGTATTGCAGAGCAGACGGCTGGTGATGCAAATGAGGTTCCTAACTACAGGTGTCCTGTTCCACCTGTTGCATTTCACCTGCTGGGAACCGCCTGTGGCTCTCTTAGACCCACAGAGACCTTCTGAGTCCGGTTCTAGGGCTTGTGCATGTTGCTAGGGCATATTGCTTCATGTGCCTTGCACACTTCTGAGTAAAAGGGCTTGGTGAGTGTGTGTTCACCGAAGCCGAGGACACGTTTTTCCCCCTGCTGGAACGCGAGCTGGAGCCTGGCCTAAAGATGTGAATATACTTGTTAGGACTCGGATGAATTTAGACTGCACGGATTTTAGATTGTTCTGAGGTTTCGGTGTGTGTCTCGAATAAAGTGCTAAAGCTTGAAGAGCCTGTGCTCTTGCCGTTTTGTCCATTTTCTGAAGGACCTGGGGAGGGCACAGCCTGTGGAAGCTCAGTGTGTGTGTGACCCGGGGGGTTTAGAGCATCGGCAGTGGGACGGGAAAGGCTCCAAATGGCCTGGAAAACAGGAGTGATCCTGAGCAAGCATTCTCAGTGCATGTGGGCACCGGTTCCTGTCCCAGGTGCTCCACTTCCAATCCAGCTTCCTGCTAATGGCTTGAAAAAAGCAGCAGAAAATGGCCTAAGTGCCCGGGCCCTGCACCCATGTGGGAGACCCAGAAGAAGCCCCTGGCTTTGGCTTAACCCAGAAGTGAACCAGCAGATGGAAGATCTCTGTTTCTCTCTTTCAAATAAGTAAATCTTAAAAAAAAAGTACTTAAAATCAACAATGCAAGACAGGCCTCTGGACAGATATACAGACCAATGGAATGAACACTGCAAAAATGAACCCATACACTTATGGTCAGCTGTTGAGATTCAATGGGAAAAGTCTTTTTGACTAGAGTCCCCCAAAGCATGACATTAGATCCTTATATTCATCGAACATACAAGAACTAACTCAAAATAGACCATAGACTTCATGCCAGAGCTGAACTGTGAAACCCTTAGAAGGAAACATCAAAAATCTGAATGACCCTGCAACGCTTTTGTATATGACCCCAAGCAACGAAGCAACAAATGAAACAAGAATTCAGCAATTAAAAAAAAAATTCTATGCTTCAAGAAGGCGGAAAGATAAATGCAAGGATGATTTGCAAATCCTACATCTCAGAAGAAACTTGCATTGAGAATATATTCAGAATTTACAGTTGGACACTAGAAAGACAACAAGGCGGAGGAGGAGCTCAAGGAGCCCTGGCAGAACTGTGGGACTTGAGGGGTCAACAGATCAGTGCAGCCGGAAGCCACAGTGAGGCAGGGCATCCCGCCCAGCAGGGGGGACCTGGACACTGTCAGAAACAGTGGCAAGTGTTGACAGGGGTGGAGACGTTGAAGCCCCTCCCTTGCTGCCGGGAATGTAATGCAGTGCGGTCACTTAGGAAAGCAGTTGGGCAGTTCCTCCAATACCAGCTCTTTGAAAAGCTGTGGGAAACGTATTATGTAAGAGCTGTGCGTCCGTTTCAGAAGACTTGCAGCCCCAAAAGCTTATCTCTGGATTCCGTTTTCCAGAGCTTTTTAAGTCCCCTCATATTCAGCCCGACTACATATGACCCGGTGACTGTACTCTTAGTGCACGCCCAAGAGGAAGGCGGCTCTGCCAAAGAAAGGCCACAGGAGTGGGGAGCCACAGGAGTGGGGTGCCTGACTGAGGGAAGCAGGGTCCTCGGGGCAAGCAGCCACTCACACCTGACCCCATTCATGGGAAACACACAAGGGAACGGCGGGTGATTGCCAAGGCGTGAGAAGCACAGTGGGGTCTCAGTGCTTTGGGGCTCAGGGTCTACTTTGGGATGATGGACTTAGTGGTCATTGTTGTGCTGCTCTGAGTCTACACTGAATTGTGGACTTCCGAGAAAGAGTTTTATGGGATGTGACTTGTATCAGAACTTACTGTAACAAACTTACTAAACTCTGTGTTCCAGAAGGTAGAGACGTTGTTTCTAGGTGGAGTGGTGCCGGCTTGATCAGGATGAAAGAGGAGTTTGTGAGCTGAGTGGCTTTGGAGGAAGCTGAGGGAGAGTTGGGAGTCATGGCACCCTGTACAGGCGGGATCAGAAACTCGAGAATGCCCCTGAGGGAAGTTTGAGTTCAGCTTAGCAGGTGCTCTGAGCTTGTAGGATTCAGTCCCAAATGGAGTTGGAAAGGCAGGTTGGACCCAGCTCTGGGAAGGGACAGAGAATGGAGGGCCTCAGAGCTGTGGGTTAGAAAAGTCAGCTCAGCAGAGCGTGGCGTGTGGCGTTCTCCGGGACGTGGACAGCCCACCCTGGGCGCTTCCCCCCGGGAGGCTGTTGGCCTGAGAAGAACCAGGATGCGTTTGGTGCGGTTCTGGGCGTTGCGATGCCAGCTTGGTGAATTCGGAAGTTCTCACACAGACTATTCTGCTGAGAAAACGCAGCACCGTGCCTGCAGGAGCTGTCAGGGACGCCAGGGGCGGCCTGCGGGCCTCGTGCCTGCTCCTCACTGCCTGTGCTGGGTCTTCCCTTGCTGCGTCTGCCGCTCCCTTCTCTCAGCTCTGCTGCATCTGCCTGTGTAAGACTGGAGCAGAGAGAACCGTCCACGCTGGAGGCGGGCAGCGCCGTCCCAGCGCGCCTGGTGGGAGGTGGGCAAGATGTGCTGGCGCGTTTGCCGAGTGTGAGGCTCGGGGGGAGCGGGAGCGGTCTTCAGGCCTGTGGCTTCTGAGCGCTCGGGCGTGTCAGCAGTCCCAACTGTGACTTTCCAGGAAGGTCCCTGTGCTGTTTGAGTGTTTAAAATCATGTATTCACGGCCGTGGCTCTGTTTGAGGTACTGGATTACGAAGCCATCGCCACATTCCTGAGATACAGGGAACCGAAAGATTGTCAGTGTTCGGAGGGTCTCATTTTCCCTCATTTCTGTGAGATTCCTTTGATCTTGGATTACGTTGAAACAACACAGCGTGGTGATAGAGACGTTCCCACAACTGCGATAGGCATTCCTTCCCTGGAGGCTGTGCAGAGGAAAAAGTGTGCACGTTTGGCAGAGAGACGGGCTGGCCACCCGGGGAAGGGTGCTGCTCTCCCGGAAGAGCCTATCAGGCCAGTCCTGAGCTTCCTGTGCTGTGGGCTGCTGCTGGTAGGGTGGCGGGGCGGCGGGGGGGGCTCTTCTGCTGCTCCGTTGAGGTTCAGGTTGTGAAGAGACCGAATATTAATGCTGGAAGCTGAGCTTTGCTACCCTGGGAGAGGGAGGAAGGGGGAGGGAGCCAGCCAGCTTTGGGGTCCAAGGCCTTTGAAGCTGGGCCCCGTCGCTGGTTGATTCCTCAGCCAAGTGCCTTCCCCTTTTTGAGGCTGTTTTATCAACATAAAATGGCAGGGTTGGGAAGGTGCAGTGAATTAACCCACAGGAGATGCATGTTTGTCTGAGTGCAGATGCTGAGTGCTGTGGAGTCTTGAGAAATTTTGCCATTCGGCTGGCTAATCTTCTGCCTTTGGCGCTGGCACCCCGGGTTCTAGTCCCGGTTGGGGCGCCGGATTCTGTCCTGCTTGCTCCTCTTCCAGTCCAGCTCTCTGCTGTGGCCAGGGAGTGCAGTGGAGGATGGCCAGGTCCTTGGGCCCTGCACCTGCATGGGAGACTGGGAGGAAGCGCCTGGCTCCTGGCTTCAGATCGGCGCAGTGCACCAGCTGCAGCGACCACTTGCGGGGTGAACTAACGGAAAAGGAAGACCTTTCTGTCTGTCTCTCTCTCACTGTCTAACTCTGCCTGTCCAAAAAAAAATTTTTTTTGCCATTTGTATTTTTAGTAAAACACTTTAATGCCATTCTATAGGTTTAAAAAGCACTTTGATGTAAATATAGTTGTCCAGGCATAATACTGTGAATAGATAATAGTGCTAGTACAGTTTTGTGAATAAAGAGAATGGTTAAAACTGATAGTGTCTGCATGTAAACCAGCTGTAGTACACAAGTGTGTGCACTAGGTGGTGCCATTTCCTCGTCAATATGTTGCTGTTGAAGTTTGCTCCAAGTCAACTGGATATGTATTTTGGACTGTCTCTGCCTTCCTTGGTCCCCAGCCCATCTCCCCTTGTGAGACCCCACCTAACATCAAATTGAATAAGTTTTCATTTATCCCACGTCCAACTCTCACATCTATGGGAGAGAAGCCATGTCCATCATGCCAGGACCCAGAAGTGCATTTCAGAGATGGGGCCTTCCCCAGCGTGATGTGAATTCTTCATTCTGTTTGTTTTTAGATTCGGGGATTTCTGTCCCGGTTTGATAACGTCCTTCCCGTCAGCCTGGCGTTCGACAAATGCACCGCTTGTTCTTCCAAAGTAAGTGGTCCTGCCTCTCAGCCCCAGAGCGAGCCCGGCCACCTCCCACCAGCCAGAGCCAAGAAAACCAACCCCGGCCTTTGTGTGGGGGAGGAGTGGGGTCCTAACACTGGAAAAGGACACTGTGCTCATTGTATTGTTCTCACCGAGAAGTGGCCTGTGGAGATTGCATGGGCAGTGGACAGAAGAAGCCGAGCCAGTGTGCTCTGTGCTGAAGCACGCACGGCAGGCATTTTGGCTTGACCTTGAACTTCGCTGGTCTCTGACCACCCCCTTCTCACAGAGTGGATGGGAGTGGACGGGGGCGGGGGTTGTTTGCAGGCAGCCCCGCCATGCCTCCTTGGGAGACCAAGGCCTGACCGAGGAAGCATAGGCAGAGATTAGGGGCCTGGAGAGGGCCCCTTCGCCTTTGATCTTTGCAGAGGCTCTAAAAATAGCGCGAGCAGTAATGGGAACCGGCTGGTGTATCTCACAGCTACAGTGATGGCATCTCATTTTTTAATAGGCTTTGAGAAACTGTCGGAGTTATTTTTACATGTATACTCAGTATGATAGCTGATTTCCTTTTGGGTGTCCTTTTAAGCCTTCTAACACCCAGTGGTTTAACCTGGGCTTTAAAAACTCAGGAGTTTCTGTATAAGCACAGATAGTCGTGTTAGAGTTCTGTGCAAAACAGTGTCATGGTCCTGGGGCCAAACCGCGGCCTCCCTGTTAGAACCAGGGGTCTCGGTGCCCCGCACCCTGAATCTGGCAGGGTGGAAGGAATTCCGTCCTAGAGAAATGGTCTGAGTTGGCAGGCTTCTTCGGAAAACTCTTCTTGGGTCCTGTCTTAGGAGAACGGTCCTGACAAGTTTCAGTGAAAATTGAGCTCAGATTTGATGAACACTGTTGAGAAGTTTGGTTAAACTTAGATGCTCCAGAATTTATTTGTGCTTCAAAAGTAAGCTAAGCCCGTGTCGTCGTCATGGATCGCAAGCGCCCGCGCTGAGGTTTGGAGCTCACTGTCGGTCAGTGATTGCGTGTGAGAGTGAGTGTGTTCCTCCGCCTCTTGGCTCTTTGAGATACCGCACATCTGCGCACGGCAGGGTCTCGGGGAGTCCGGTGTGGCTCTGTCTTGAGAAATACAAGTTTGGGGGTTGTGTGCTCTTTAGAGGGGTGCTTTCTTTTCTTTTTTTTTTTTCCTTCAATGGCTGAGTAGATTGGTCTCAGAATAACTTGACAGGATTGATTTTTGTATGGAAATCATTTGGCACAGGCGCCAGAAGTTTTTCTGTGGCATTTTGTAGGCCTGGCTGGCCAGTGAAATAAAGATAATCGGGTGCTGTGAGTGCAACGCAAAGACGCCTGGGTTCTCACTCTGAGCAGTTAGCGCTTGCAAGAGGCACGAGAGCACGCGGGTGAGCGGGGCTCCTGATAATCTCCTAACAGAGTAGGTGAGGGGGCTCCTGATAATCTCCTAACAGAGTAGGTGAGGGGGCTCCTGATAATCTCCTAACAGAGTAGGTGAGGGGGCTCCCTGATAATCTCCTAACAGAGTAGGTGAGGGGGCTCCCTGATAATCTCCTAACAGAGTAGGTGAGGGGGCTCCCTGATAATCTCCTAACAGAGTAGGTGAGCGGGTCTCCTGATAATCTCCTAACAGAGTAGGTGAGGGGGCTCCTGATAATCTCCTAACAGAGTAGGTGAGGGGGCTCCTGATAATCTCCTAACAGAGTAGGTGAGGGGGCTCCCGATAATCTCCTAACAGAGTAGGTGAGGGGGCTCCTGATAATCTCCTAACAGAGTAGGTGAGGGGGGCTCCCTGATAATCTCCTAACAGAGTAGGTGAGGGGGCTCCCGATAATCTCCTAACAGAGTAGGTGAGGGGGCTCCCTGATAATCTCCTAACAGAGTAGGTGAGCGGGTCTCCTGATAATCTCCTAACAGAGTAGGTGAGCGGGGCTCCCTGATAATCTCCTACAGAGTAGGTGAGGGGGCTCCTGATAATCTCCTAACAGAGTAGGTGAGGGGGGCTCCCTGATAATCTCCTAACAGAGTAGGTGAGGGGGCTCCCGATAATCTCCTAACAGAGTAGGTGAGGGGGCTCCCTGATAATCTCCTAACAGAGTAGGTGAGCGGGGCTCCCTGGTAATCTCCTAACAGAGTAGGTGAGCGGGGCTCCTGATAATCTCCTAACAGAGTAGGTGAGGGGGCTCCCGATAATCTCCTAACAGAGTAGGTGAGGGGGCTCCCTGATAATCTCCTAACAGAGTAGGTGAGGGGGCTCCTGATAATCTCCTAACAGAGTAAGTGAGGGGGCTCCTGGTAATCTCCTAACAGAGTAGGTGAGGGGGCTCCTGATAATCTCCTAACAGAGTAGGTGAGGGGGCTCCTGATAATCTCCTAACAGAGTAGGTGAGGGGGCTCCTGATAATCTCCTAACAGAGTAGGTGAGGGGGCTCCCTGGTAATCTCCTAACAGAGGGTAGGTGAGCGGGGCTCCTGATAATCTCCTAACAGAGTAGGTGAGGGGGCTCCTGATAATCTCCTAACAGAGTAGGTGAGCGGGCTCCCTGATAATCTCCTAACAGAGTAGGTGAGGGGGCTCCCTGATAATCTCCTAACAGAGTAGGTGAGGGGGCTCCCTGATAATCTCCTAACAGAGTAGGTGAGGGGGGCTCCCGATAATCTCCTAACAGAGTAGGTGAGCGGGGCTCCCTGATAATCTCCTAACAGAGTAGGTGAGGGGGCTCCCTGATAATCTCCTAACAGAGTAGGTGAGGGGGCTCCCTGATAATCTCCTACAGAGTAGGTGAGGGGGGCTCCCGATAATCTCCTAACAGAGTAGGTGAGCGGGCTCCCTGATAATCTCCTAACAGAGTAGGTGAGGGGTCTCCTGATAATCTCCTAACAGAGTAGGTGAGCGGGTCTCCTGATAATCTCCTAACAGAGTAGGTGAGGGGGGCTCCTGATAATCTCCTAACAGAGTAGGTGAGGGGGCTCCCGATAATCTCCTAACAGAGTAGGTGAGGGGGCTCCCTGATAATCTCCTAACAGAGTAGGTGAGGGGGCTCCTGATAATCTCCTAACAGAGTAGGTGAGGGGGGCTCCTGATAATCTCCTAACAGAGTAGGTGAGCGGGGCTCCTGGTAATCTCCTAACAGAGGGTAGGTGAGGGGGGCTCCCTGATAATCTCCTAACAGAGGGTAGGTGAGGGGGGCTCCTGATAATCTCCTAACAGAGTAAGTGAGCGGGGCTCCCTGATAATCTCCTAACAGAGTAGGTGAGGGGGCTCCTGATAATCTCCTAACAGAGTAGGTGAGGGGGGCTCCTGATAATCTCCTAACAGAGTAGGTGAGGGGGCTCCTGATAATCTCCTACAGAGTAGGTGAGGGGGCTCCTGATAATCTCCTAACAGAGTAGGTGAGGGGGCTCCTGATAATCTCCTACAGAGTAGGTGAGGGGGCTCCCTGATAATCTCCTAACAGAGTAGGTGAGGGGTCTCCTGATAATCTCCTAACAGAGTAGGTGAGGGGGCTCCTGATAATCTCCTAACAGAGTAGGTGAGGGGCGCTCCCTGATAATCTCCTAACAGAGTAGGTGAGCGGGGCTCCCTGATAATCTCCTAACAGAGTAGGTGAGGGCGCTCCCTGATAATCTCCTAACAGAGTAGGTGAGCGGGGCTCCCTGATAATCTCCTAACAGAGTAGCTGAGCGGGGCTCCTGATAATCTCCTAACAGAGTAGCTGAGCGGGGCTCCCTGATAATCTCCTAACAGAGTAGGTGAGGGGACTCCTGATAATCTCCTAACAGAGTAGGTGAGGGGACTCCTGATAATCTCCTAACAGAGTAGGTGAGGGGGGCTCCCTGATAATCTCCTAACAGAGTAAGTGAGCGGGGCTCCTGATAATCTCCTAACAGAGTAGCTGAGCGGGGCTCCCTGATAATCTCCTAACAGAGTAGGTGAGGGGACTCCTGATAATCTCCTAACAGAGTAGGTGAGGGGACTCCTGATAATCTCCTAACAGAGTAGGTGAGGGGTCTCCTGATAATCTCCTAACAGAGTAGGTGAGGGGGCTCCTGATAATCTCCTAACAGAGGGTAGCTGTGCCTTTCTCCTGCACGCTGGCTGTCAGCGTTACATTGAGGTATCACTTTTTTTGTTGGCAAAATGATTTCCTGTTGGTGGTGGTTGAGAGAGTCCTGCTTTACATAAACAGGCCGCACGAGCTAATGCAGGCTGACGTGGGTTTTCACAGCTGTGCGAGTCCCATGGCGATCCCGTTCCATGTGGTCTGGGTGTTGGGTTTCTTGTGTTCTGAAGAGCTTGCCTCACTGGGGCGCGTTCGTCCTCCCAGCAGAAGCTCGGCGTCTGCTCCCTTGGCCACCTCCTCCCTCGCTCGGGAGACTGTCGTCCCCCATTATCTGCGGGCCCAGCAGCAGGGCTGCGAAATGACAAACCCAATTATATTTTCATCTCTGTGCCTGTGAGGTTTTCTGACTGCGGACTTAGCATCCTGCTTTTCACTGAGTCAGATCCGGGGCCTCAGCAGGACTTGGGGAAGGTCCCCGTTGACAGGCGTGCAGTGGGTTTTCCCCTCCAGAGGCTGTCTTGCATTCTCTCCCAGGAGCATCCTTGCTCACGTCTTGGCTGAGGCACAGAGCCAGCAGAGAGGTTGGAGCCATAGCAGAAACTGCTGCACAGTGAGGCTCTCGCGCGTGACCTGGTTGAGAGAAACCACAGTGGTGTGGATCTTGGGCAGTCTGAGCAGGGGTGGAGCACAGCCCGCGCTGCTCTGCCCCCAAGTCCACCGTGGCAGTTTGCCCTCGCCTTGCACACAGGCAGCTGAGCGGCTCTGTCTTTCAGGACTAATACCAAAGCATCCCCCAGCACAGGTGGGTGTTCCAGAATTTTCTAAATGGTGGTACCTGGAGATTCGTAAGGGCCCCTTTGGAAGCTTAGAGGAAGGGCTTCAGGAAGCTCGTGAAAACCAGTGACAAGGGGACTGTGTGCCCCACCAGCTGGTGAAGCCCTCTTGGGCAAGGTTTTTCTCTCCAGTTGGGTTGAGAGCCAGCTAAGGGGCTTGGGGCCATTGCCAGAAGGAACGGTGTGATGTGGAAACCAGCGTTCGTCAAAGACTTCCTCATGATGCCTCGGCTCAGAGGGAGTGATGCGCCTTTCACCTACACTGTCTGTTGGCTCTCAGGGTATCTGGGGGTAGCTTTCTGCAGTGTTACAATTTCAAACTCTAGAGCAGTTGCAAGATGAACACAAGGAAGTGGGGTAGGGTCTCCACCCAGAGCCACCCTGGACTTGGGCCCGGGGGGTCTGGGCTTCCCTCCCTCCCTGCTCCCACTTCGTCCCTCCTCCACCTTGAAATTTTGGGAGTTAACTGGATTGTTGTGGTCCTTTACAACTGAATACTTGGATGTGAATTTCTTAAGAACAAGGACCTTGTTTTACCTAAAGACCTTGCGAGCTCTAGTGTGGACTCCTTAGCCTGCGTCTGTTAACCTCAGCTGTTCTGTAGAATTTCCCTCCATTTGGATCAGTCTGTTGCTGCCTTTTGATGAGATTCAGGGATGCACTTCCGGCAGGAATGCCAAGGCCATGCTTCATGGCTTCATGTCTCTGGTGATACGGTTTCTCTCCCTAGGTATTTATTTCGCCCTTCCCCCTGTTTGTCACTCCTGTCCCTGCCCTGGGAAACCTGACTCCTTGCTAAGTCTGGATTCTACAGAAAGGAGTTACAAAGTCTCCGGCTCGTATTACTACAGAAAATGCATGCAGTAAGGAGAGTTCAGAACTTGTGCATTGTTCTTTTCTCCAGGCACTATTTATAATGGGTGAAATGCATGAATCTTAAGAAAGGAATTCTGTAAGTTTCAGTGAATGCATCCCTCTACGTGAGGAGCACTGCTGCGGTCTGTGGAAGCTACTGTCATTCCCACACCGTTGCAGGGCAGGGAAATCTATTGAGTATTTTTTTTTTTTTTAAGATTTATTTTATTTATTTGAAAAGCAGAGTTAGGGGGCGGGGCAGAGTGGGTAGAAAGAGAGCTTTCCATCTACTGGCTCACTCCCCAAATGGCCAGGACTGGGCCGGGCCGAAGCCAGGAGATTCATCCACATTTCACACATGGGTAGAGGGGCCCAATCCCTTTTCCAGGCCATGAGCAGGGAGCTGGATGGGAAGTGGAGCATCCTGACAGGATGCCAGCATCACAGGCAGTGGCTTCACCTGTTGCCACAAGGCCGGCCCCATCCGTTGAGCCAAGCGCCTGGGATGTATGAGCAGCTGCAGCCTTGTCTGGGGACCCAGGGGTTGTCCAGAAGCTGCCGTCTGGTCTGCGGGGTGGAAGCCAGGCGGGGCCTCGGGAGGCTGGTGTTGCAGTCGTGTGGCTCACCACTCCTGTGAGACTGCCACAGCGGCCTGCTACCAAGATGCAGGCTGCAGACGCGGATCGTACACCGCCGGGGCCTGCCCACTGCACACATGGAGTGTGTGTGCCCAGAAACCCAATCTTGAGATCCCCGTGATGAGCAGCCTGATGATAGACTCATTCTGGAGTTGGGTACGCGATAAGATCACGTGTGCACCCACTGTGACTTTGTTTTCAAAATGTCTGTGTGTGCATCGGGACGCGTGCATCCTGCAGAGTGGCAGGGAGAGGGTGGCTCGGAACACTCGGCGTCAGCTGGGCCCTCACGCAGTGAACTGCGCTTCCTTCTTGCCTCTGTCAGGCCCCCCTATTCATCCTGGGCAGTGTGTAATGCCATCTTCCACCACACTGCGGTGTGAGGAAACATGACACCAAAAAGAAGCCTACTGTTTAAGCTGTACCTTAGAAAAATCTCTATCCTGGTGTGCCGTTGTGTCTGCGACGCCAGCTTCACATAGGGCTCTGGTTCGAATCCTGGCTGCTCCACTTCTGATCCAGCTTCCTGCTAATGTTCCTGGGAAGGCATTGGAAGAGGGCACAAGTGCTTGGGCCACTGCCACCTATGTGGAGACAGAATGGAGTTCCAGGCTCTTGGGCCTGGCCCAGCCCTTGCTGTTGGCAGCCATTTGGGGAATGAACCAGCAAATAGAAGATATCTCTCTCTCTCTAGCTGTCATATCTCTTTCAAATAAATAAATAAATAAGTCTTAAAAGCACTATACCAAAGCCATCTATCACCTAAAAGTTCTACACATGTACCATCTTGGGGACAGAAGGGCAGATTTGGAAGGAAGTGTGTGTGTATGTGTGTGTGAGAGAGAGAGAGAGAGAGAGAGAGAGAGAGAGAGAGAAAGAGAAAGAGAAAGCAGGCATTTGTTGACTCCTGTTTGAGTCCCTGCTGGGTGCCTGAGGTACAAGATGATTGACATGCCACCGTATTCAGGGAGTGCGGGGTGGAGGGTGAGACGGGGCTAGAAACCAGAGGTGCTCTCTGCGACGTGGTGCTGTTCTCTACAGCCAGGGGGCACACTCTCCTGACAGCATCCTTGTTGTAGCAATTAATTTTTGTAAACTTGGCAAAGCCTTGCAGAGAATGACCTGAGCTGATGTCCAAGGACAAGCAGGAATTGCTAGAAACAAATGCTAGGGGGAGCAAGAGGCGTTCCCAGTGGGGAGGGCTGCAAGTGCCCCGGCCAGAGGCAGGGAAACGGGGCACACCTAGGCAGCCGTCCAGTATGGCAGCTGCGACCGAGCCTGGGGCACCCCGCTCCCTAGAAGTTGGCCTCTTGTCACTGTGAGCACTGTTGTGATTTCAGCTTTCCTTTGAGTTGGAATGCAGAGTGCTTTGTCTAACACAAAGCTGCTGTTTTGAATTTTACAGTTCCATATAAAACTGTTTCTCACCTAGCACCAAGCTCGGGGTTTCCCAGCCTCGGCATCCACAGCTGCTGCTGCCTTGTGGAGCTGGAAGACAGGGGATTTCCAGGCTGCTGGCTGTGTCCCTCGCGGGCCACTGAGTGACCGCCAGCAAGGTGTCCCCCACCCCCTCCACGCCTCCGTCTCTTGTTGAGTGAGTCAGCTGCAAGAGATAAGCTCTGGCTCCCTGTTGACACTTGAAGTTACTAGCTTTTATATTTTAGATTTATTTTATTCTTTGTTTCCCAAGTAATGTATTTTAATCACTAAAAATTCAGAAATATATTTGAGGAGAAGGAAGAGAGTGAGCCCTGGGGGTCCTTCCCATCTGACTTTCTCAGAGCCTGTTTGCACATTGTTGTGCGTGCATCATTTCTTTTTTCCAAACATTCTTCCGCTGAAATTCGCTTCAGATAGAAGGATCTGTGGTACTGCATCAAGGCTACTCCCCACGTCTTGGATTTGATAGGTTTTAAATCAGCCATTTACAAGGACTGGCCAGGGCCCAATCGGAAGAGCGCTGCGGAGCCCATGCCAGGAATTTCTGTGTGCAGCTTCTTAGTGGCAACCGTTACTCAAAGTGGGGCCACAGCCAGCTTTCTCTTCTCCTTTCCAAAGGGGACATTAATCTTTGATTTGGAAAATGATGAGTAACCCCTAGGTTCTCTTTCCCTATCTCATTTACCCAGTGAGGCCTCAAGTCGTCTCTGTGAACCAGTGATGGATTCCATATGTACGGCTGTGTGGTGTAAACCGTATCCCACATCTTGTCCATAGCAACTAGTGTTTCTCCAGTCTCCAGAATGGTCCGGTTCCCGAAAGGACATGGACTATGCAGCCAGAGCCCCTGCGCCGTGCCGAGCTGCAGGCCCTGACCCCAGAGCTCCCGGCTCTTCTCCCCCTCAAAAAACCTCAGACGTTGGTCCCTTTGCTTCGGTTTCCTCATCCATAGAGCAGGGAAAATATTTTCTGTTTCCTAGGAAAACTGCAATGGCTGCCGGGTATCCAGTTCCTTGTGGCCAAGTACACGGCCTTTGCCCACTCCTGGGACTGGTGTTGACACCAGAAATGAGGGAACAAAGGGCCCCATGATTGCGCTAAGTCTCCTGGGCATGTGGTCCTTTGCCGGGCTCGCACTTGGTCCCTGATCTGGTACAAGGAGAGGAGTTGCATTGGGGGCCTAAGGGTCAAGGCTGCCCTGGCTGTGAAAGGCTGTAGAAACCTCGCACTCACGTCTCCTGGTGCTGCTGCTGTCTTGTACCTCGAGACCAGCTCCTAGAAGGTTGGAGTTGGTGCTGCCTGCTTTGTCTGTCTTTACCATGGTCACAAAGAAGTGCCCAGCCTGCATAGACACCTTTTTTCTTTTTCTTTTTTTCTTTTTTTGTTTTCTGAGATTGATTTTATTTGGAAGGCAGAGTGGCAGAAACAGAGTTTTCATCCATTGGTTAATTCTCCAGATGGCAGCAATAATTGGGCCTGGGCCAGGATCAAGTTAGGAATCAGGAACTGTGTCCCAAGTGCGTACAGGGGGTCCAAGTACTTGGGCCATCCTCCACTGCTTTCTGAGGCGCATTAGCAGGGAGCTGGATTGAAACTGGAGCAGCCGGGACTTTAACTGGTGCTTCGATGTGGGATCCAGTGACACAGGCAGCGGCTTAACTACTGCATCACAGTGCTGGCCCTAAGCACTTTTTTTCCTATAGGATCCCTTTTACTGTACAGACCAAAAAGTTTGGGGCTGTCACCTTTCCTTCAGCGGTTCCTCGGGCTGCCTCGCCCACCTGCAGGTGGACTCTGGGTTACTGAGAATTAAGGTTCTTTGCAGTTGGGAATGAGTCTCATTCACTTTCCCACTCACCTGCTCCCATGGGCACATCCCTTGGTTCTTACGTTTTTTGAAGACTGTTCAGATTGGTGAAAGCAGCCACCCCAGCTCCCCCTGCAAAATGCAAGACCACGCCCAGTTTGGCAGACAATTTCAGTGCCTTTGCAAAGTCCTTTAAACTTCCTGGGTGCTGTTCCCAGCTTCTCCTGGGTGAGACCTGGGAGAGGAGGGTGGCAGCTCACACTGCTGCAGTGCTCTGATGGCCTTGGGGGGCCCCAGGCCTCTTTGGAGCCTTGCTGTCCTGAATGCAGTCGAGGGAGATGGGGTCAGATGATGGCTGGGTCTGTTCTCGGGTTCTGAGGCCGTGTGGTCCCATGAGCAGCTCTGTCGTTTGCTTGAGCCCGCTGCAGCCAGATGCCTTCCCTGCTTGCTGCTCTGGGGCTTGTTCCCCTCCGCTGGTTGGGAGCCTGCACTTGGCTCCAGGCGGGCAGAGAGCCCTGGCTTCATTGTTCCTGCTCCTCCTTTCCTTTTTTATTGATGGAGGATGTTTGTCTTCCTCCTCTGTCTACACCGGGTATCCTCGTAAGGGAGAGGTGGAGAGGATCAGGGAGCCGTCAACTTGAACTGGGAAAGCTTTTATGACTTCAGAAAGTTTGTGGGAAAATGGAGTTGAAAGACTGTGTGTTCTGTGAACTTCAGGAAGAGCCCTCGCATGTGCTGTGCACACACAGCTGTATGCAGTGCCTGTAACTCTGCACGCGGAATGTTTAGAAACACCCAATCATGACTCTTGTCGTAGAGCTCAGTAATTCCATGACGTCTCTTTGGCGGACAAGGGGTGAACGAGACACAGGTGAAGTTTCTGAGACTGTCTTCTGACAAGGCGGTAATGGCTGTGGGTTATGTGCAGCAGGTGAAGCTGCTGCTTGCTGTGTCCACATCCCATGTGAGCACCGAGTGGAGCCCCAGCTGCACCACTTCGGATCCAGCTCCCTGCTCATGCACGTGGGAAAGCAGCAGAAGATGGTCCCAGTATTTGGGCCCTTGCCGCTTAGGTAGGAGACCTAGATGGGGTTCCAGGCTTCTGGCTTCAGCCTGTCCTAGTCCTGGCCTTCAGCAGGCATTTGGGGAGTAAACCAGCAAGTGGAAGATCGATGTCCGCCTGTCTGTCTCTCTTTTTGTACTGCCTTTCAAATAAGTACATACATCTTTTTAAAGGACATAATGTTACAGACATCTGCTTCATCTTTCCCCCAAGAACTATACCAAGTTTGGAAAGGGTGATTGTCTTCTCACGAACAGTAGGAACTGTGGTGACAGTTGGCATATGAATCAATGAAGAGTACGATGGGAGAGTGAGAGGGCGGCCTGTGTCCTGCTCCAGGAGCTCGGCTCTGGCGGCTTAGGAACCCCCAAGGTGGACTGGGCTCTGCAGGGTAGGAACCCCCGGAGGCGGAACGCCCTTTCCTGTCAGTGAGCAAGCACCATTTGTTATTAAGCCCGAAACCGTGGATGTGAAATGTTCTGACCACTTGCTCAGCGGGTATTTTCCAGTTTTGCGTACCTCATTGATTTCGTTCCTGCTTCTGATGATGGTTGCTGTGCTGAGCCATCGCTGCAGGAGTGTGTGAAAACGGGAAGCCTGTGCGGTTGGGAAAGGTGACTTTTCAGTGTGCAAGGAGTCCACTTCATAGCGTCAACTTTTGGAAAGGCTCTGCTTGTTTTCTTAGGGATTTTTAACTGTCTCCATTTTATTTTATTTTTTTTTTAATTTTTTTATTTTTTTAACAGGCAGAGTGGACAGTGAGAGAGAGAGACAGAGAGAAAGGTCTTCCTTTGCCGTTGGTTCACCCTCCAATGGCCGCCGCGGCCGGTGCGCTGCGGCCAGCGCACCGCGCTGATCCGATGGCAGGATCCAGGAGCCAGGTGCTTTTCCTGGTCTCCCATGGGGTGCAGGGCCCAAGCACCTGGGCCATCCTCCACTGCACTCCCTGGCCACAGCAGAGAGCTGGCCTGGAAGAGGGGCAACCGGGACAGAATCCGGCGCCCCAACCGGGACTAGAACCCGGTGTGCCGGCGCCGCTAGGCGGAGGATTAGCCTAGTGAGCTGCGGCGCTGGCCTCCATTTTATTTTTTCTAAAGAGCCTTCTAATATCCCTCCGAGGTATTTCTGTTTTGTTTTTTATTTGATTTGAAAAGCAGGGAGACAGATCTTCCATCTGTTGATTCACTCCCCCCAGTGCCTACAACAGCCAGGACTAGGCAAGGCCAAATCCAGGAGCTGAGAACTCAGTTTGCATCTCCCCTGCCAGTGGCAGGAACCCAGGTACTTGAGCTGTTACCTGCTGCTCTCAGGTTGCACATGAGTGCGTCGCACAGAGGGAAGCAACAGGGTGCGCGGTTCTCATAGCAGAGGGCACGACCCCGAGAGATGAGCGGTGTTGATGGGCAGGTGGTTGGAGTCTGGGTCTTTTCCTTCCTTTCTCTCTTTTCCTTCCATCCTGGGGTTTTCATTTGGAGTTTAATTATTAACCAAAACTAAACTTCAAGTTTGTGTTCCCTGGGGGCTTGTGGGTAGGGCGGGCAAGTCCTCTTCCTTCCTGGAGGCCATGATGTCTGGGGCTGTGTCGATGAACGTGGCCAGCTCCAGGTCTCCCATGCTGGGGGAGCTGCCTGGACTCCTGGGAGTGGCTCGTTGTCTTGGTTCCCTCTGACCCCTTAGAGGCAGGGGCGGTGTAGGGTTCAGTACAGTGGTCTGCATCCCTGCCCCTCCCGCTTGTTGGCAGCCCCCTCCCCGAGCCTGCACGGTCCTGCTGTTCCTCACTGCAGCCATCAGTGGGCTGGAGGCCAGTGCTTGTGTGGGCAAAGGACAGTGAGCTACCTGGGCTGAGTCTTCCATGTGCTTGGGATCCTTTCAAGTTCTTTGTGAAGTGGCCAGCAAGAGAGCTTCCCAGTCCATCACATGGAGAGAACAAAGGGCTCAGAGAAGTCACATCAAAGGCCTGGGTTTCCGGCTTGCAGCTCACTTACCTGCCATGTAGACAGCGCTATGTTCAGTGTTCAATTCACACTCCCAGAATCCCGTTGTACTCACTTGTGAAGGCAGCTTTAAGGACTGATAGCTAAGCTCCTCCCTCCTGCGGGGGATTCTGGTGCTCCGAGGTCACTTGTGAGACCGCACCTCTGGAGTCTGATGTGTGCAGGGGCAGGTGCTCCGTGCTCAGCAGCGTGGAAGCCGCGCAAGCGCAGGGTTTACAAGCCTCTCCTCGACAAGCCCTGTGTGATGTAGCTCGCTCACTTTCCCATTCCGGTTAGTCCTCAGCTTAAATGGTTTTTGAAAACGTTGGGAGGTAGGGACCCGCAGCTACCGAGAGTCCAAGACAGTCCTGTTTTGAAAATGCAGATTCCTCTGGCCTGCGTTTACTTGAGGAATAGGGTGGTTGCCTCCCATTCGTTCCTTTGATTACAGATACTGTTTAAATGACATCATATTGAGTAGAATACAGAGTCCAGGTGGCTTGGGAGAAATCATTTTTAAAAAGGAAAAAAACAAAGCAAAAACCCTTGGGTATCTTTGCATTCTAGGGGCCAAGAAGCAGAAAGATGGTATTTCTGGCAGGCTCCCAGGCCCAGCTAAGCCCACACCCCAAGGCCGTCTCTGTAGCTTCCTGTGGTTTTCCCACTGAAGAGAAACAGCCTTTCTCTTGGAGGCTCCAGGATGGCAAGCTTGTGCATCAGCTTGATGAGAATCGTATCCCTGCCTTGAGCTTCCGTCCCACAGGCTTCTTTATGAAATGGGAGGCACCACAGTGGCTGCAAACTGAACTGAGCCTGTTCTGCTGCTCCCAGCAGTACAGGTTGTTTCTGTAAAAATCAATCGTTTCCAATATTTATTAGTGGTTATGCCACCAGGTGGTCTGTTCACCGTAAAGTCGCAGACCAAGTGTTGTTCTCCGTGTGAACCTGTTAGCACGCAGGCACAGGTCGTCGCTGTGTGCCTCAGGCTTGTAGGCTAGGAAAGGCCCCAGCCTTCCTCCTTGTCCTGGGTAACCCCTCATAGGCATCAAAGGCTCCACAGAGACAGATGCAGAAGTGTTAGTTGGGCCAGGTGATAGAATCCTGCAAGTACCCAGGCCCAGAGTACTGCTGCGGGCGGTGGCTTTGTGTGCTGCACCACAGGGCTGGCCCCTGCAGAAATCTTTAAAGATAACGCAGCAGTAGGCATCTCTTTATTTGCCCTGGGATATTGTGATTGACTTGAAATGTCACGTGACCACAGTGAGTTAGCCAGAGCCGTGAATGAACGGTTCACCTGTAGGGTGGACGAGGGAGGGAAGAGGATGATAGTGTTTGTTAGTTTTGTAGGATTTTTCATGCTGCTTCTGAGTCCTTCATCTGATCTTTTTTTAAAAAAAAAAAATTATGTATTTGAAAGGCAGAGTTACAGAGAGGTAGAGACAGAGATAGAGGTCTTCTGTCGGCTGGTTCACTCTCCTGATGGCCACAACAGTTGGAGCTGGGCTGATCTAAAGCCAGGAGCCAGGATCTTCTTCCAGGTGTATGGGCCTAAGGACTTGGGCCATCTTCCACTTTTTTCCCAGGCCATGTCAGAGGGTTGGATCAGAAGTGGAGCAGCCGGGACTCGAACCGGCACCCATATGAGGTGCCAGCACTGCAGGTGGCTTTATCCGCTACGCCACAGTGCTGGCCCCCTTCTGATCTTCTGATAGGTGTGAAGATACTGTTCTCCCCCGCCAAGTCTTTGTCAAGGACTGTGGAGTGCATGACTGCAGAAACCGTTACTTGAGCCGTCAACCTTCCTAGTTGGCTCTGCATTGTAAGGATGAGTTTCTTGCAAGAAGGGACATCGCCATGCTTCAGAGCTGCTGTCACACAGTACCCTTAGAACAGTTCTGACAAAGTGGGAAGATGCACCAAGATCTAGTGCTTGGCCCAGTGCTGTAGGATTTCTGCCTTAGCTCTAGTGGCATGCCAACCTCTGCTACTGAAGTCACCTAAAGAAACTGGATAGTCTTTTTTTTCTTTTTGTATTTATTTAGAAGTCAGAATAACATGGTGGGGGGAGGGGGAGAGAGGGAGAGAGCGTGCTTCCATTCACTGATCCTCTCCCCTGATGGCCACAGTGGGCCCCGGGACTGGGCCAGGAAGAAGCCGGGAGCTTCTTCCAGATCTCTCATGTGGATGGCAGGGTCTGGAGCGCTTGGGCCATCTTCCACTTTTTCCCAGGCCATTTAGCCATTCGGGGGGGGGGGGGGGGTCAGAAGCAAAACAGCCAGGACGTGCATTGGTGCTTGTGTGACGGCTTTACCTGCTGTACAACAAAGCCAACCCAGTTTCTTCATGATAAGCGTTTTCTGTGAACTTGGAGAAGGGAATTTCTAATGGATGTTTGGCGAGTAGGAGGATGGGGATCCAATACAGCAAGTCAGAAAGTGATGAACACATAGATAACCTAAATGAATGTTGCATGTTGGGTGGGATTTTTTTTAATAGAAATTTAAAGTAGGACAAATGACATGAAAATCTACAGGCAGGAAATTAGTCTATTATGAGCTTTTGCATAGTCTTGGGGGAGGGTAAAGTGTTAGTATTCAACTTTGATAAGTCAAGGATATAATTCATGGACTAAGTAATGAATAAAAATTGTGTAATCTCCAACTAATAAATGACTAACCTGAATGATGAAAGACAATTCAAAGAAAGAATAAAGAGAAGAACATAGAACAAGTAAAACAGATGAAAAGAACAAGAAGCAACGGTAGACCTAAACCCACGTGTATCAGTAATTCCACTAGATGTAAACTGACTACATGCTGGTGATTAAAAGACCAAGATTGATAGGCCAAATTTTTTAATTCTTATTAAGATTTAATTTATTTTATTTGAGAGAGTTACAGACAATGAGAGGGAGAGACAGAAAGAAAGGTCCTCCTTCTGTTGGGTCACTCCCCAGATGGCCGCAACAGCCAGCACTACACCGATCTGAAGCTAGGAGCCAGGTGCTTCCTCCTTGTCTCCCATGCTGCGGTACAGGGGCCCAAGGACCGGGGCCATCTTCTACTGCCTTCCCAGGCCATAGCAGAGAGCTGGACTAGGAGTGAAGCAGCAGGACTAGAACAGGCGCCCATATGGGATGCTGGCGCTGCAGGTGAAGGATTAACCCACTGCTCCACAGCACCAGCCCCCAAGTTTTTTAAATTACATGAATTATATAAGAATTATATCTTAAATGTAAGGATACAGAATGATTGAAAATAAAAGACAAAGATGTATTCACTGTAAACACCGTGAGAAAGCTGGTGAAGCTGTATTAACATCCGACAAAATAGACTCAAAGGCAAAAAGCTTGAAGTTCTATTCCTGTTACTTCATAAATGATCATTTTAATTCACCGGGAGGATTGAATTCTAAATGAGAATGTGTCTAGTAACATGGCTGCAAATAAATGCTTATAGAACCGCAGGAGAAATAAACAATTCGTTATCGCAGTGGAAAATTTTAATGAATGTTTATAAGTAACTGATGAGAAACACACACAAATGAAATGTTATTGAAACTTTGGTCAGCATTATTAATAAGCATAGCTAGTGAACACATGTAGAAATACCACACCTAACTATGTGAAGTACACACTGTCAGCTACACACAGAGTTTTACCAGATTATCAACAAGTCTCAGCAAGTTTCAAAGTGAAGTAGGAAATGTCTACTCTGATTCCAGTGTAATTGAGAAGTCAGTATTAGGTAACCAGCAAATTATCCCCAATGTTTTTGGAAATTCAAATATATACCTCTAAATAACCCATTAATTTGAAAATGAGTTTATATTTATCCTATTATAAATATTTCTACTAAAGTAATAGTAAGAAATTACTATTACTGAAAGAAACTATTATGTTGTAGTTTGAAGGGTACAGATAAAGTAGTACTTAATCAAAATTATACAGTCTTAAAAAAGGCCCCAAATTAGTGAGTAAATATTTATCCTAAGAAATAAGAAACGTGTGGGTGTTTGGCTGAGCAGGGACACTGCCTCTGAAGTTGGAGTCTGAGTTCAGTCCCCAGCTCTGACTCCTGACTTCGGCTTCCTGCCACTGCACGTCTTAGGAGGCCTTGGTGGGTGGTGCAGACAGATGAGCTCTTGACAGCACATGAGAGAGCTGGGCTGAGTTCCTGGGTTCCAGCTTCAGCCTCGGCCCGGCCCTGGTTGTTAGAGATGCTTGGGGAAGTAAACCGGTAGATACGAGCTGTTTCTCTGCTTTTCAAAAAAAAAAAAAAAAAAAAAAGCGCCCTAGGTCCATACATAGAAGGTAGAAATTACTACCAAGGATGTGCTTTGAAAGGACTTGAGTAGTTCATAAGCCTGTGGTAAGACTGAGCAAAAGGAAACGGAAGTCACAGATAATGTCCATCTTAAAACATAGTGTGGAATGTTGAGACACAAAAGAATAAACTTGTCAGTTTGACGCTGAGTGTGGGCGAACCAAGTGATGCTGTTGGGGCCGCAGGTGTGGGTGAAGGCGTATAGAAAGGCGAGGAAGCGGTGCCGGGGCTCTGCGCCTGGCAGTGGGGCACGTGGATGACCCTCATCGTGTTGTGCCGACTCGACATGATTGCAAGGGGCTGTCGACTGCATTTACTCGTCTGCGTGATGTCACAGTGACAGAGGAGGCAGTGAGCACGCTTCTCCTGTGAGTCCACGGGTACGTTACCCTTCTCGCCAGACAGGAAGAGAACATTCGGCCCAGCTGAGGGATGTTAACACGGAACTTTGCAAAGATCTCACGGCTCATCCATGTTTGGCACTAGAGGCTGAATCCAAAGTAAACCTTGAGTACCAGCCACACCAGACTCACTTTAAGCCGGAAAACGTGAAACACGGCCCCTTCTTGTGCTGGGCGTGAGGGACACAAGCCCGTAAGTAACGAGCAGGGGCGCCAGTGTGAGCACAGCAGGAAATGAAGAGGCTCTGTGGCCAGCAAGAGCTCCTGTTCTGTCTGAAGGGCAGCTGCACCCAACGCTGGATAATTGTTGACCTGCAGAAAGTTGGCAATAATATTGCCAGGTTGTCTGACTGGTTTTTTTTTTTTTTAAGATTTTTTTATTGATTTGAGAGGTGGAGTTACCTCTGAAATCAATAAGAGAGAGGAAGAGACAGAGGTCTTCCATCCACTGGTTCACTCCCCAGATGGCTGCAACAACTGGAGGTGAGCCAATCCGAAGCCAGAAGCTGCTTCTGGGTCTCCCTCGTGGGTGCAGGGGCCCAAGCACTTGGGCCATCTTCCACTGCTTTCCCAGGCCACAGCGGAGAGCTAAGGATTGGAAGAGGAGCAGCTGGGATGTGAACTGGTGTCCATTTGGGATGCCGGGCTGCAGGCGGGGGCTAATAAACCTTCTGCGGCACAGCGCAGACCCCGGATTTAAAAAAAAAAAAAAAGATTGATTATTTATTTCAAAAGCAGAGTTACAGAGAAGCAGAGAGAGATCTTCCACCCCCTGTTTCACTCCCCCAGATGGCCGCAGCTGCCGGAGCTGAGCCGGTCTCAAGCCAGGAGCCAGGAGCTTCTTCCAGGTCTGCCACACGGGTGCAGGGGCCGAAGGACTTGGGCCATCTTCTACTGCTTTCCCAGGCCATAGCAGAGATCAGAAGTGGAGCAGCCAGGACTTGAACCAGCGCCCACATGGGATGCTGGCATTGCAGGTGGCAGCTTTACCCACAGCCCGATTTTTTTAAGACCGGGTGGAAATCTGACTTTTAATGTAAATGGGCCTGATTTTTAAGTGTTGCCTCAAGCATTTTTCCCTCCAGTATGGTCGGTGAATCAAAGCAAACCTGAGTCTGGGCTGCGTCCAGCTGTAGGGCTATTAGTTTGACAGTGCCCTCAACAGCCGTGAAGAATGGAGAGAGAGAATAATGCAGAGAATAACTCAATGTAGCTTCTCAATGGAGCTTGCCTGCCAAATGTGCGCGGACGTGGTTCTCAGTTCAGAACAGAGAAGCTTGCTGGACCCGAATGCACACATTCCTCGTTGCTCGGGTAATGGTTTTCTTCGTGAGACCTGGCTCCTGTGCAGGGGAGGGCAAGGCTGTCCCTGTTTCTCTTTCCAACAGGAAGAACATATTAAAGGGGGTGAGCGAGGCTGCTGAATGAACAGACACTACACAGCGTAACTTCTTTCACAAGGAACAACCGAAGATGCATTTTTAAGATTAATTTCAAAGACGCACGCGTGTTGCCTCATGGTTTGGGTTTCACGACAAGGTGCTGTGCTTAGAGGAGCATGTATTTTCAGAGGGTGGCCCAAGTGCTGGCAGAGGGACTGCAAACTGTTAGACCCCTGCCCCCATCTAGGTTATCCACAGCCCTGGGGGCCGGGGTGAGGGTGGCCGGCTGTCTTATGTGTGCTGTGACTTACATTGAATGATGACTTTAGAAAGGTATACTATGGGGGCTGGTGCTGTGGCACAGTAGGTTAATCCTCCGCTTGCAGTGCCGGCATCCCATATGGGCGCCAGGTTCTAGTCCCAGCTGCTCCTCATCCAATCCAGTGCTCTGCTGTGGCCTGGGAAGGCAGTAAAAGATGGTCCAAGTCCTTGGGCCCCTGCACCCATGTGGGAGACCCAGAAGAAGCTCCTGGCTTCTGGCTTCAGATCGGTGCAGCTTCGGTTGTGGTCATCTGGGGAGTGAACCAGCGGAGGGGAGACCTTTCTCTCTGTCTCTCCCTCTCACTGTCTGTAACTCTACCTGTCAAATAAATAAAATCTTTTTTTAAAAAAAAAAAAAAAAAGGTATACTTTGTTAGGTTGACATTTCAAGTGTGGTTTTTTTTTTGTTTTTGTTTTTTTTTATAGTGGCATCCTCCAACTGTTCTTTCCAAGAATATGTTTGGTTTGTCTTAAGCCAGTTTGTAAAAAAAAAAAAAAGGGGGGTGGGGGAGGGGAGAAACACATGATTTGGTTCAGCAAGGTCCCTGGGAAAGGAAAGCTGCACCCCCACACGACACCCATGTTGAGTGAGGTTCGCAGTCGTGGACCCTGCTGCCTTCACCATGCAATACTCGTGTGGCGAGCCTTGTGCTGCTAGCCGCAGCCTCATTACAGAAAGCACTCGGCTCGCGTTTGGGGTGTGCGGAGAATCTGTTGCACACACAGTGTAACATGCTCTCCCTGCTCGCTCCTTCCCAGTGAGGAGCCATTCTGTGTGTGAGTCCACAGTGACGTCACGTGGAATCTGCCTGGGGAGCCCACGGCTGGAGCTCCCTGTGTCCGTGACGCTGCGTGCTGTGAGCAGTGCCGGTGGGTGTGGAGCAAAGATCTTGTTTGCTCTGCAGCCTCAGCTCTCAGGATCGGCTGCGGCCTACCTGACACACTTGTACTTTGTTTCAGCAAGACACACATGTTTGCGTTGCATTGGGAGCCTCCGACTTTTTTACATGTTAAAATTTATTTGGGAGGTAGAGAGCACCCAGCTGCTGGTTCACTCTCCAAATCCAGGCAACAGAACTAGGCTGATAACAAGAACTGGGAGCAGGTCTCCCACATGACTGGCAAGGATTCACGTACTTGAGTTATCACCTGTCGCCCCCCACGCAGGAAGCTGGAATCCGGGGCAGAGCCGGTTCTCCAACCTGGGTGATTGGTCTGGGGCCTGAGCATCTCAGCAGTGACTTAGCCACTGGGTCAGGATATGTCCCCTTCAAACTTCTGTTGTTGTTTTTTAACAAGTAGTAAACATTTTTCTATTGCGTTACAATTTACAGACAGTAAGTTGCACTAATGTGAAGTGCACAATTTGATGAAACACACACTGACTCTACCCACGTCCTCGTGATCTTCCTGGGCCTCTGTGTCACCTTGGCCAAGGGTAGCCCCTGTTCTGCCTCTATTATCATGGGTTGGTTTGCCTGCCTTGGAGTTTCAAATTTTTTTAATAAAGATTTATTTTACTTATTTGAAAGAGTTACAGAGAGAGGTAAGCCAGAGAGAGAGAGGTCTTCCATCTACTGCTTCACTCCCCAAATGACTGCAATGGCCAGAGCTGAGCTGATCCAAAGCCAGGAGCCTCTTCCCGGTCCCCCATGCAGGTGCAGCGGCCCAAGGACTTGGACCATCTTCTTCTACTTTCCCATAGCAGAGAGCTGGATCGCAAGTGGAGCAGCCAAAACTCAAACTGGCACTCATAAGGGGCGCCGGCCCCGGAATTTCTAATTTCCTAAGTGTCTATTTGGTGTCTGGGCTGCTTTGATTCAGCATTATGTTTGTGCGACTCAGACATGCATAATGATTGTTTCTCACTGCCGGATGGTATTGCACTGTGTGTCGATTCCACAGCTATTCCCTCTACTAGTGAGCCGTCGTGTTGCTGCAGTTACGCATGTCACTTCGTCAACCACTCCCCAGTGACTTCTTACTCTGTGCCAGGCACTGGGGATACGGGGATGAAGAAGACATCAAGCTGTTTATATGTGAGTGACTCAGAGGATGAGTATAAGGTAGACAACTGATTTTGATTGCTAGCCATAGGTACCAGAAAATAATGACAAAACAAGGAGACGGAGGGTGATGGGGTGAGAAGCTGTTCTAAGGAGGTGAGGTTGAGCTGGGATCTGGAGCCAGTAAATGGCCACACGTGGATCTTCAGGGTGTTTGGGGCAGAAATGGCGATGGCACTGAGGGGGAGTGGAGAACGGCCAGGTGGAATAGAGAGGGCTGGGGGGTGTTGAATGCTGGGATGGCAGGGGTGAGACAGACCAGATTACACAAGGCCTTAAATGCCAGCGCAGTGAGGGAGGATTTTATCCCTGAGAGTAATGTGTAGGCGTGGGAGGACTTAATCACGGGGGATAGTTCTGTTTTACAGATTAAAGAAAACAGTCATAATTTTGCCCACACAAGGACAGAGTGAAAGGCAGGGTGAGCATTGGGAAGTTCTCTGGCAAATCGGACAAAAGATGACGGTGATTTGTAGGCAAGTCAGGTTCTGAGTGCCTTGTGGAGACTGAACAGGATCTCAGTGGCTTTGACAGGGGCCCAGTGAAAGAGAAAGAGCCCAAAGCTCCGGCTCTTCCTGAGCTGAACAGCCCTGGGGGCGGGGGGGGGGCGGGCAGGAGGCTTATGGGGTCGCCATTGCCTGTGCGAATTCTGAGTTGAGGTTTAGTTTCCCAAGTGGGGACTCAGAGTGGTCAGGGAACTGGGAGTCTTGCCAAGAGCCGTTTTTAGAACAGGAGAGGAAATCCTTGCTGGAATAGGATAAAGAGAGAATGGAGAATGAGATATTTCAAGTTTTTGGGTTTTTTTGTTTGGTTTGGTTTGGTTTGGTACTGAGACCCTCTGGGGTGAGGAGTTAGAAAGGGAAGGAGAAATGATTAATAGAGGAGAGGGGAGTTGATTTTTAAGTTGGTTTTAAGATGGTAGACATTTCATCTTCTTTGTGTTCAGATGAGAACACTGGGGAAAAGCCATAGTTCTTGTTCGCTTCCTTCTGGTTGGATAAGGGAAGATCAGATCATTTAAGAAATACATACAGGAGCCAGCACTGTGGCGCAGTAGGTTCAACCAACGGTTGGCACTTGAGTGCCGCATGTTAGAGTGCTGGTTCGAGTCTCCATTCTCCCCTGTGGTCCAGCTTACTGCTCGTGAGCCTAGGAAGGCAGCAGATGATGACCCAAGTGCTTGGACCCCTTCCACCTGTGTGGGAGACCTGGCTGCAGTTCCTGGCTCCTGGCTCCAGCCTGGCCCAGTCCTGGCTTTTGCAGCTGTGGCTGTTTTCTTGTGGGTTGCTTGTGTTTGGGGAAAGGGGAGCAGGATCTTTGTTTTAACTGTTTTAATTAATTCTTAAATAGGGAATGCAGTTTGGTTCCTTTCTCCTTTGTCCTGAATTCATTTTAGAAATTGATGAGAGTTCTAATAAGCAGCAACCAAAAAATGAACATAGTAACACGTAAGCAAACCTGAGTCCAAAGTAGGACTATCAAAAATAAATCTGCTTATTGTGCATTTCAGTGGGAGTTTGGGTTTTCCTTGACAAAACATGGAAGGACACTGGATTTCTGGAAGGAGCCCATGAACCAAAACAGGCTCTCTGTGAACAATGAGTAACGTAGGGCGTGCTTTGGGCTGGTATTCCTCTTAGAGCACTTTCTTGTTTGCATCTTTGCCATTTTCTTCCTTATTGACTAATGCTGATATTTAAAATAAGCCCCCCTCAGTACTGGCGTTGTGTCATAGGCAATTAAGCCACCGTCTGCCACACAGCCATCCCACATGGGCACCAGTTTGAATCCTGGCTGCTCTGCTTCCAATCCATCTCCTTGCTAACGTGCCTGGGAAAGCAGCGGAAGATGGCCCAAGTGCTTGGGCCCCTGCACCCACATGAGAGACCTGGATGAAACTCTTGGCTTTGGTTTGGCCCAGTCCTGGCTGTTGCGGCCTTTTGGGGAGTGAACCAGTGAGTGGAAGATTCTCTGCACCTTTTCCCAGTATCTCTGCTTTAAAAACAAAATAAGTCCTCTCGCATTTTTTTAAAGATTTTTTTAAAAATTTATTTGAAAGAGTTACAGAGAGATAGAGACGGAAAGAGAGGTCTTGCATCCACTGGTTGATTTCCCAAATGGCCACAACATCCAGAGCTGAGCCGATCTGAAGCCAGGAGCCAGGAGCTTCTTCTGGGTCTCCCACATAGGTGCAAGGGCCCAAAGATTTGGGCCATCCTCTGCTGTTTTCCAGGTGCATTAGCAGGGAGCTGGATTGGAAGTGGAGCAGCCAAGACTCAAACCTGTGCTGCAGGCCAGGACTTTAATTATTTATTGAAAGGTAAAGAGACTCACAGAGAGATATCATCCATCCTTTGGTCCATTCTCCTGATGGCTGCAGTAGCCAAGTCTGGGCTAGGCTGAAGGAGGGGCCAGGAACTCCATACGTCTTCCATATGGGTGGCAGGGGCCCAGATACAAGGGCTCATTCCCGGCCTGCCCAGGCACATTAGCAGGAAATCGGATTGGAAGCAGAGTAGCTGGGACTAGAACTGCCACTGTGATATGGGATGATGGCTTAACCCATGGCAACACAGTACCAGCCCCCTCCATCCTTTTATTTTTAATCTGTTTGTGTTTGTGAAGCTAAAGTGCATCTCTTATAGACAGCATCCAAGTATGCTTCAAATAGTTCATGGAAAATAGGCCTAATACCGAGGTTTATTTTGCTGAAATATTATTTTGAAATCCATACAAAAAGGTCTTTAAAAAGCACAGGGGAAATGTGCATTATGAGAAAACTGTGCATGGACTTCAGGATTTTTTGCACCGAAATTAGTTTTTTGTAATTCCCGCTTTGTATCCATTCCTCCATGTCTGCTGGAGTGTCTGATCTATTTACATGTAATGAAGTGATTGATAAAGTGGTACTGAGTTTACCAGTAAGATACTTGTTTTCTTTCAGTTTTTTCAACTATTTTTTTAAATTGACATAAAATTTTAATGTGTGTGCACTTACTGTGTAGCAGGATATTTTGAAGTGTATATGCATTGTGGAATGACTGTGTCTATCTAAGTATGAAAGCTCTTTGTTTGCTATGTGCCATGCCTCTTTTACTCCCATGTTCTTCCAGCCCACCTTTTTTTTTTTTTTTTTGACAGGCAGAGTGGACAGTGAGAGAGAGAGACAGAGAGAAAGGTCTTCCTTTGCCGTTGGTTCACCCTCCCAATGGCCACTGCGGCCGGCGTGCCACGCTGATCCAAAGCCAGGAGCCAGGTGCTTCTCCTGGTCTCCCGTGGGGTGCAGGGCCCAAGGACTTGGGCCATCCTCCACTGCACTCCCGGGCCACAGCAGAGAGCTGGACAGGAAGAGGAGCAACCGGGACAGAATCCAGCGCCCTGACTGGGACTAGAACCCGGTGTGTCAGCACCGCAGGCGGAGGATTAGCCTAGTGAGCCGTGGCGCCGGCCTAGGCCACCATTTTTAAATAGTTATTTTCTCGGGGCTACCGCTGTGACATAGCAGGTAAAGCTGCCACCTGCAGTGCCAGCGTCTCATATGGGTGCTGGTGCAAGTCCCGGCTGCTCCACTTCTGATCCAGCTCTCTGCTATGGCCTGGGACAGCAGCAGCAGATGGCCCAAGTCCTTAGGCCCCCGCACCCACATGGGAGACCCAGAGGAAGCTCCTGGCTTTGGATCGGCACAGCTGCAGCCATTGTGGCCAAATGGGGAGTGAACCAGCAGATGGAAGACCTCCCTCCCTCGCTTTCTCCCTCCCTCTCTGCCTCTCCCTCTCTCGGCTTCTCCTTCTCTTTCTGTGTGTAACTCTGACCTTCAAATAAATAAATAAATCTTTTTTCAAAAAGTTACTTTCTGAGAAGTTTTTGATTCTCCTCTTTTTTCTTTTACTTATTTTTGCTTACAAAATTCCTAGTCTTCATTTTTCAGTTTGATGATGGTGTTGAGGTGAGGAGCTCTTTTGAGTTTACCTGTTCGGGGTTAAGATGCTTGGATGCACAGGTTAATTTTTCCCACCAGCTGTGGAGTTTGTGCCATTGACGATCTCGGAAGCCCTTTCTGTCCTTGTCTCTCTGCTCTTCCTTAGGCTGACGCTGGTCTGCTCCCGTCACGTCTCACAGGCCCAGGTCATTTTTCTTCATTCTTTTTTTTTATTCTTTATTTTTTTATTTCTCTCTGTTCTACAGACTGGATAATTTCAGCTGACTGACTTTGAAGGTTGGTGAGTCTTCACCCTGCTCAAGTCTGTCACTGAACCATTCTAGTGTATTTTACACCTGTCCTGTATTCAAGGATTAAATCCTTCTTGGTCTCGGTGTATACTCCTTTTAATATAAGAGGTGACCTTATATGTAGAGAGCTCTAACATTCTACCAAAAACTTGATTGGAATGATAAATGAATTCAGGAAGGATGCAATGTTGGTGTTTTATTGAGGATTTTTTAGTTGCTATTTATAAGTGATAATGGTGTATAGTTTTCTTGTACTGGCTTTGTCTCTGGAATGAGTTAAGAATGCTCCTTCCTCTTCAGTTTTTCTTTAAAAATAATTGGTAGAATTCACCAGTGAAGTTATCGGGTGTAGGGCTTGTGGTTGTTGGGAAATTTTTTATTTATTCCATGTTTTACAGGTTATAGATCTATAGAGATTTTCTATTTCTTTGTAGTTTAGTCTTGGTAGATTTTGTGTTTCTAGGAATTCGTATTTGATTTGGTTATGATACTTTTTATAAAAGATTGATTTTATTTGAAAGGCAGAGTATGAGTGAGCTGGAAAGCGAGCTTCTATCTGCTGATTCACTCCCCAAATAGCTACAGTGGCTGGGCTGGGCCAAGCTGAAGCCAGGAGCTAGGAACTCCATCTGGGTCTCCCGCATGGGTAGCCGAGGCCCGAGCACTTGACCTGTTTTCTGCTGCATCTCCATGCACGTTGGCAGGGAGCTGGATGGGAAGTGGAGTGGTCAAGACTTGACCTGGCGCCCATTACGGGACTGGTGTCACAGGCGTCAGCTTCACCTGCCGCACCACGGCAGCCCCTCTCTTTGACTTATACATAGCATTCCTCAAGAGTGCAGAACGCTAGGTTGCAGATAATTCTCTCTCCACTCTTTAATTGCTCGTGTGGTTCCTGAGACATTGGAAGTAATTCTTCTTTTGTTCCTGTATAGTTGAAGTGTTGTTTTTTTCCTCTGACTTGTTTCAGGATTTTTTCTTTATAGTTGATTTTCAGTAATTTGGAAATAATTTTTTAAAATCCTCATTTAATTTTTTCATTTCTTATTTATTTAGAGGGCAGGGAGGAAGGGAGGCAGGCAGAGATCTCTCATCTGTGTGTTCACTTGTAATTTGGAAATTGTGTGCCCAGGTGCCCCCCCCCCAACACTTGGCCTTATCTTTCTTGGTGTTCTTGGTGTTCCTTGGATCTGAGCTTCATTTGGGGAAACCCTCAGTCCTCGTTTCAGGAATGTCTTCCATCCCTTTCTCTGCTGTTGTCTGTGTTGAACTTTGTGTGGGTATCACATTCTGTTTTGTTTCAGTCTTGCTCTGTTTGCTTTTCGGTTCGGGTGGTTTCCAGTGATGTGTCTTCTAATTCTGAGGTGGATTTGTCTTCAGATTCTGAGACATTTTTCTTGGCCATGTCTGTTCATCAGCCCATCAAAGCTTTCACTTCTGTTATGGCATTTTTGAGCTTACATTGCCCATCTATTTCCGGTATTAGCACCCTTAACATAATCATAATAAAATTCCCTGCCTGGTGATTCAGCCATCCTTGCCTTGCCTGGTCTTGGTGCATGCCCTGTCTCTTCCAGCCCTATTTTTCTCCTCTCAGTATACCTGATAAATTTTTCTTGGCTGTCCTGGGTCCAGGGTACTGCTGCAAGTAGCCTTCGGTGGTGTGGAGCTAAGGTGAGGGTGAGGAGAGAAGTGTTCTTGGGATCAGGTCTGGCTGTTGGTGAGCCTGTGCCTCCAGACTGAGTCCTGCCCCATCTTAGGACGCAGAGAGGGCTGCGGCCGGCATTTCCCTCGCCTGAGAAAAGCCCCACAGGTGAGGTGAGGCCCTGGTTGTCTGCCTTCTGCTGTGGGCCGACCTTTGAAGAGCAGTCCTGAGATGAATTTCAGAGCAGTTCTTTTTCCCGAATTCTTCCTTTTTTTTTTTTTTTTTTGGTTAGGTTTATTTATTTGAAAGGCAGAGCATCAGAGAGAGAAAGCAAGTGAGAGATACCTTCCATCTGCTGGTTCACTCTCCAAATGCCTGTAACAGGCAGGGCCGGACCAGGAACTCCTGGTCCCACTGACGTGGTTGTCAGGAACCCAGGTATTTGAACCACCAACTGTGGCCTCTCAGGCACTTAGCAGGAGGCTGAATGAGAAGCCCGAGTAGCTGGGTCTCACCCCAGGCCCTTTGATACAGGATGCAGTGTCCGAAGCAGTAGCTTCACCTGCTGTGCCACAGCGTCCGTCCCATGGGGGCATCTTAACCACTAGGCTGCTAGCGACCCACCGCCAGGCTGGTTTGTCTTATTTTTTAAGGTGCAGTGTTCATTTCTGGCTGTCCTGGTTTAAGACTAAGAAAAAGAACTGTTCATCCTTTTTGTTTCCCATGTCATAAAAATGGTTGGCTTTTATTGTCAGATCTTAGACCGTGTGAAAGGCGTTTTCCACAGAGTTCCTAAAACCGGACGGCCCAGCTGGAGACGGCAGGTTTGAAGTCACGAAGAGTGCAGGGTCGGCGGAAGGCCTGAGTGGAGCAGGACTGCCCCACCGTGGCGTTGTCAGCAGGGATCGCACCCCTCCGTCCAGGGGCGGCCGTCACGAAGGAAGAACACCTGGCCTGGCCAGCAGTGCAGGGAGAAGTCCTGGATCAGGCAGTGAGCTGATCTCTGTACCCACAGCGGGCGCTGAGTCTCCCTAGAGACTCTGGCTGTTCCCAGAGTACTCGGCGTCTTCGAGACGGACCGTGGCTGCCGCTCAGCATCAGCTGTTACGTAATTCACTGGTGTGGAGAGGCGCCGTGCGTCTCTGCAGGACGACAGGCGTGGCTGGAATTCCTGCGGTAGTGTCTTTGCTTTTCCCTGCCTCCAGTCCTCTGTGCTGCTTTCTGGACGGTCTTCAGCACATCTTCCCCCTGAAGGAGGTCATCTGTTTGCGAGGGGGAATACACTGCTTGTTCTCGAGCCGCAGACCAGCTTCCTGCACACGCGGAGCACGCTGCAGCCCTGTGCGACTGCGGAGGCCGGGCGCGGAGCAGCCAGCGTCCAGCTGCCCGGGCACCGTGGTGGGAGCGGCCGCCCTGGCTGCCGCCCTGGCAGCTCCGGCTCCCGCTGGCGGCTCTGCAGCATGCAGTTGTCCCTGGAAACCCGTGCCTCACAGCTCAGAGTGCAGCTCACCTCCTGCAGTCTCGGGTCAGGAATCACTCCAGCTTGTGCTGAAGGTTTTGGCCCATTTTTCAAGCTTGTTCCTTGGTTTGCTGTGCGGGCAACTAAATGCAAAGTGGCCGTTGGCTGAGCTCAGGGGTTCACTCAGAAATAAGCGTTGACTGAACACGTGCGTTCGTCATTTCCAAAAAAATAATTGAATTTGCACACATATTTTTCCTGAGATTACACTCTGGTTTGTCAGGAATCCCGTTATGGCACATGGATTCCATTATTTATTAAACATGTTTTTACCCAGGCATTGGGTTACCTAATTAATTTCCTGCGCTAATCAACCCAAGACTAGGGTTTTGTGCCCTGGACCTCCAGCTCTCTGGCTGTGTCCCCGCCGGCCTGTAGGGGGCTCACTGCTGGCCGGGCAGTGCCCAGCTTCTGTGTCTCACCAGCCCCGCCCTCCGGGCTTGGGCTCTCTCCTCTTCCTCTCATCTTGCCAGGCCCCAAGCACAGGAGGGGCCTTCATGGCCCTTTGCCCAAAACTTGTATTTTCTGTCCTGAGCTGGGGCTTGTGTGTGTGTGTGTGTGTGTGTGCCTTCACTTTTGAAATGTGTGTGTTTCATTTCTCTGGCTTTTCAAACGCTGTACCTGAGTAGATTCTGTGACCTCCTGATTGCTAGTGGACAGTGCTGTGTGGGGGACCCCAGGCAGGTGAGGGGTGGGCCACCGCCCTCCTACCAGCCAGCCAGGTCTTGGCTGCAAGCTCAGGTAGCAAAGGCAGTTCCCACCTTTCCTGTCTCCTTCTTACACACGTGTTTATTTCTAACCGGCACACACGGTACTTGGGTAAGTCTGTGGGCACAGAGTGACACTGATGCCTGCACACAGGACGTGCCGGTCAGATCAGGGTGGCTGGCAGATCCGTTGCTGTGGACCCTTGTCGTTTCTTTGTGCAGAGATCATTTCAGCATTCTCTCTCCCCGTTGTTTCGGGCTAGCCCGTCAGTTGCTGTCACCCAAGGTGACCCAGGGACCTCAGCACTACTTCCATGGCAGTGCTCAGCTCCCTCACGCCCCGGCCGTGGAGGAGCAGGTGACCTGGTGCCCGCTGTGCAGACTCCAGAGACCCCACTGCCCTGTGCCCTGTGTGCAACAGCTCTGCTCTTTCAGGCCTCGCACTTCCTGTCCCAGGGAGGCTGCCTGCCACCTGCCACCTCTAGGAGGCTCCCACGTCTCCGCCTCTCCTGACTTCGTTCTGCAACATGGAGGAAACACCCCGCGAGATGAAGATTTTCCTGCTATTTAAATACGAGTAAAGCCAGGGCATGGTTCTAAAAATTCCCTTCTGCAAAATGCTCGGGACCAGACACGTTTTGAGCTTGAAGTATTTGCATAGACGCTTATATAATGAGAGATCTTGGGGACAGATAAATATCTAAGCACAAAATTTCTTTGCTTCCTGTACACTTTATCCATGTAGCCTGAAGGTAGTGTGCTTGTGTTTTAAGTGCGACCTATTACAAGGTCAAGTGTGGAATTGTCCACGTGGACCATGGCATTGGTGTTCAGAAAGCTGTGAGTTTTGGAACATTTTGAAATTTGTGTTTCCAGGTGAGAATGCTCAACCTATAGAACAGCATATACAGAGGTGACAGTGTGACACCAGCCTGTGTGTATTTGTATGTGTGTGAGTGTGTGTGTGCGCATGTGTGTGGGTGTGTTCTTCCTGAGCTGCTGATATGGGTTTTAGCAAGCATATACCTGTGTTCACGTCCCCTCTTCTCTCCTTCTCCTATTCTCCCCCCACCCACTGATTGTTTTTTTTTTTTAAACACAAATGTTGTACATGTAGTCTGGATATTGCTTTTTAAATGTATTGCTGTTTTGGAAGACACCTTGTGCCTCATTGTTTGAATAGATGGAGCTATGCCACTGATGGTAAACACATTGTAACATGACAAGGCTCTGGTAAAGGGTAGCTGTTTCCAGTCCTTAGTACTCAAAGCCGTATTTATGTGAGCACCTTCATGACATCCAACTCTTGTGCTTACACACAGTGGGGTCTCTGTAAAGGGTGTTAGAAGTAGAATCACTGGCCTGAAGGGTTTGTGTACTTTGTTTTCTGAAAGAGATTGAAATTTTTACAAATGTATTTCTTTGAAGGAAGAGAGAGAGCCAGTGAATGAGCTTCCATCTGCTGGTTGACTCCCAAATGCCTGTAGCAGCCAAGGCTGGGCCAGGCCAGAGCCAGGAGCCTAAACTCCATCCAGGCCTCCTACGAGGCTGGTAGGGACCCAAGTCCTTGAGCCATGTGTGCTGTCTCCCAGGGTGTGCACCATCGGGAATTTGGAATCAAACAGAATTGGGACTTGAACCCAGGCACTGCAGTACGGAATATGGGCTTCCCAACTAGCACCCCAAACCATGTATCAGACACCCACCCCTTTAAAAACTGCTTTTTCTGTTTCTAATGTTACTGCTTCTCCAATCTTTTTATTCATGTGTCATTGATTTCTTAGATTTGTCTTCAGTTTCTGCTATCTTTTTACTACACTTGATCTTAGCCAAAAGGCTGAGAAGCGATTCTGCTATCTTTTTAAAATACTCATCTCTTTTTCCATGTCTTTGTTCTGGGAGAATTTCATTGTTTACATTCTACAGTTCACGGTTCCTGTGATCATTGGATTCCTCAATGTGCTGGTCACTTTCTGTTGCTTTTAAGAACTCGCTATTGTTTTCATATTGTTCTCTTGTCAAGACTGTAGACCTTCTATATTTTGGTCTTTTTATTAAAAGATAACATGTATGCAGAATGTGAACAAGTTTTAATCATTCAGCTTGATGAATTCTGAAAAAGTATTACATGACCAAGACTGTGACAAAGAAGCAGGCAACCCTGGAAGGTTCTTGTTCACTTTCCAGTTGCAGTCTGTCCAGGGGTAGCCACAAGAGTTAACAGCATATTTTCGCTTGGCCTTTATTTTCCTTTCTAATGTTTATTTGAAGTACAGAAAGAGAGATGATGTCCCATCCATTGGTTCACTCCCCAGATGCTTGCACCAGCTGGGATTGAACCAGACTGAAGCCAGAGCCAGGAGCTCTATCCATGTCCCCCAAGTGGGTGGCAGGGATGCAAGTATTTGAGCCATTACTTATCACCTCCCAGTGTACGCATAGGCAGGAAGCTAGAATTGGACTTGACCCAGGCACCCTGGCACAGGTGCAGGCATCCCGAGTGCACACTCATCACTACGCCAAATGCATGTTTAAAAACTTCACAGCGTATAAGTCCCCAGTATATGCTCCTTCTCCCTCCTGTGTACACCATTATGTTTGATGGACACGGCTGTGGTTCGTTTGCAAACTGTTCCACTTCGTGCATGTGCGTGCCATGGTTCTTGCATTCATTCTTCTGTTGGTGGATACGGGAGCGTGTCCCTGTTGGGGGTGTCATGGATGGTATTACTGTGGCTGCTTCTGCTGGTGGATACGGGAGCGTGTCCCTGTTGGGGATGTCATGGATGGTGTTACTGTGGCTGCTTCCGCTGGTGGACATGGGATTGTGTTCCTGTTGGGGGTGTCATGGACAGTGTTAATATGGCTGCTTCTGCTGGTGGATATGGGAGCGTGTTCCTGTTCTGGATGTCATGGATGGTGTTACTGTGGCCACTTCTGTTTGTGTCCTCCATTGCCCACAGGAAGGGGCTGTGAAAAGCTGTGCATTATGAGAAAACCATGAGCAGATTTCAGTTTTTGTACCCTGTTGTCCCATGAGCTGTTTGAAGTAGGCTTGTGGTACACGTATATGCTGGTGTGTGTTTCTGGCAGGAGCATTGCTGGGTCACAGGGAGAGAGTGTGTAAACTAAAGCAGCTGCCTCCTTGTGCACAGCTCCTGGAGTCCTGGCTGTGCTGCATCCTGGTCAGCGCCCATGTCTTCTCTTTGACTTCACGCGTGTCAGGGACTGAGTCACGTTTCAGCACAGCTTCGGTTTTCTCTTCCTGCTCACGTGTCACCTGGACCATGTTTCCATTGCTGCGTCATTCTGTTGGATATCCTCCTTGGCGAAGTGTCTTCTGAAAGTTGTTCTCCCATTTTTTACTTAATTTTTGAAACATTGTTGTAAAGATTTACTTATCTACTTGAAAGAGTTACAGAGAGCAGAGAGAGAAGTCTTCCATCCACTGGTTCACTCAACAAATGGCTACAGCACCCGGAGCTGCACTGGTCAGGAGCCAGAAGCCAGGAGCTTCTTCCAAGTCTCCCGTGTGGGTGCAGGGGCCAAGCACGTGGGCCATCTTCTACTGCTTTCCCAGGCACATGAGCAGGGAGCTGGGTTGGAAGTGGAGCAGCCGGGATACAAACTGACACCCTTATGGGATGCCAGAGCTGCAGGCAGAGGCTTCACCTGCTACATGCAGCGCTGGCCCCTATTTTTTTTTTTTTTTTGGTTATTTTTTAAAAAACCTTTGGACAGCTCGCATTTCACCTCGGTGAACAGAACTCCTTTTGTCTTCCTCCTTCCCGCTGTCTTTTTAAGGTTTTTCTTGGCTCCTTCCTCGGTTGTTACTTATTTTCTAAGAAGTGAGCTTCAGAAGCCGTAAGCCCAGTGCTCCAGAATCTGATGAACCTGCATGCAACACGTCCCTTGAGGAGACACGTCCCTTGATCTGGCCCGTGATAGTCCTCCTCAGAAAGGAAACTGGAACGCTGTCCTCCGGGTTGTGTTGCCACGCCGTATTCAATTCTCATAGTCGTGCCATCTTTGACAAGTGCTTATTTGAAACGAAAAGCTTTTTCATATGCATTTAAAATCTCCAGCTCCTTTTTAAAACAATGTCCACATTTTGCAGGTTCTGGATCAGTATGAGCAGGAAGGATTCGGTTTCCTAGCAAAGGTGTTTAATTCGTCACATTCCTTCCTGGAAGACTTGACCGGTCTGACCCTGCTGCACCAGGAGACCCAGGCGGCCGAGGTAAGAACGGGGCGGGCTCTCTGTCCTGAGGACCAGTGTGTCCGACGCCTGTCTGATACTCAGCTTCGTGGAAAGGGAAGGAACCAACCGGTTTTTTTCCTTAGAGAAGCTACTAGTGACTTAGCCTGCTCCTTATCAGAGAAGAAGGCACCTGGAGGCCTTGCTGGGTGCTCTCGTGTGCAGCTTGCTGTTCGGCAGGTGCTGAGGGCACAGAATCTCTCAGAAGGGCGTGCGGGGTGTTGGTTTCCAGGCCCCTCTGTCCCCGCGGCAGACCTGCGTGTGCCTGGGCTCTGGTGTCCACGTGGCAAAGTGCAGGTCAGCGCGCACACTGGACTCGGCCGTGGCGTTCACCAAGAGCGTGCCTGGCCTGTGTCGCAGTCGCTTGTGTCTGCTCGGGCTCTGAACCCCACCGCGAGCCAAGAGCCGTGCTGTGTGCTGTGTTTCCTGGCTGGAATATCTTGTAGACCTTCATTTGCTGGATCGCTGCACTTATTTGTAAGGACTGAGCTGTTAAAAATGGGTTATCATTTGGCCTTGCCACATGTTTGCTATGCTTAGGAAAGGGAGTGCGGTGAGTGGTGGTCGAGCCACAAGTCGGTGTCTCCCTGTTGGGTATCTGGGAGGAACGTGGCCCAGCATGGCATTTCTGCCGGCCACGTGAGGGAAGCCTGGACTCGCGTGTGTGGCAGGAGCGGTACAGTTGCATTATAAAGCCCCTCCAGGCTGTCCTGCTCGAGGCCCTGCGTCGCCAGTGAGTAGATGGCCAGGCCCAGTGCCAGACCAGCCCCTGGTGAAGCACTCGCTCCTGGGAGGTGAGGGTTGCGCTGAGTTCAGGGAAGCCCCGTGGAAATGCCAGGGCCACACTTGATGGAGCTTCGGGTGGTTTGGGTGATTTTCAGGCATGCTGGGGGGCTGGTAAGTGTCTCTCTAGTGCCAGGCTCAGAAGGGAAGCCAGTTCTGTAATCCATTTGGGGTCCTGCGGGCATTAAGCAGATGGTGTTTTGCACTTGGGGCCAATGGTTGGAGCCGGGGGTGCCGCTCACCTTCAGAGCTGGGAGGTGAGTGGCTTCCGTGCAGGACGTGGACATTCCCCCCAGGACTGTGGGGGGTCCCACCCAGCATGCAGATCTCGGCCCTGATTGTGGCCGCTGTGTAGTCCTTTGTGCCGTGCTGTTCTGCCTGATGCTGCGAGTGACGCGGCCGCGGGACGGGGTAGGCAACGGGCAGACTGCTTGTTTCCGCCTGGTGCACTTTGCACCCTGGATGAGGAACACTGCCGGCCTTTTTGGAGACTCAGGAGATGGAGGAAGTTTGAGAGAGCAACAGGGACTAACAGATGAGGCAGGAGGGAGCGTGGCTGCATCGGCAACCCAGAGCTTTCTTCACGGAACGAGATTGCTGGTTGTGGAATCCTAAGGCGCACGTCACATCTTAGATCGCAGGTGGTCAGCTGGCTGGCCTGTGAGTCAGAAAGACCGTGCGGCTGTGCGTCCTTGGCCTGCCCCAGGTGTTAAGTTTTGAGGGAAGCCAACTTTGGAAATTACGAGTTTTACGTACAAGTCTGAATTTTCCCATTTCCAACTTCTTTGGAAGTCAACTCTGGCAGGCTGAGGCCTGCATTCCCTAATAGCGGTGATCAGCTGCAGCCAAGGCACATATTTGGAAGATAAACAGTGCGGAATTTACAGGTATGAAAATACTCTGTGAATAGATGCTCTTCATCACACACCCCTGAAGCCGCATCTGCCTTCCTGGAGACAGACTTGGGGGCCAGCTTGTTGCCGGGATAGCCCTCAGGCGACACTGTCCACACCGCTGCTGACCCTTGCAGTTCCTGAGGTCTGTAACTCCAGTCTTAGAAAAAGGAAAGTTATTTTTAAATTAAAAAAAAAAATAAAGCTCCAAATAGAACTTTGTTGGAAGAGAAGGGCTTTGGGTTGGCGAACCCTCTTGTAACAAAAGTGATTTTATGCAACTGTGAACATGTGAGTCTTGTAAGAGTTTTTTATATATATATATATATATAAATCTACCATTGTGTGTGGGAGGTAGCATCTGGATTTACATATTTGATTCCCGGTGCATTTATAGATTTTTGATAATAATACAAAACTCTGTCTTCCCTATGGAAAGGTCCAACTTACTTATTTTAGCAATGCACTCAAGATCTGATTTCTCAATTTTGGTATGTTTTCTGTTGCCAGTGGTTGAATTGTAGAAGATTCAACTAGATAAGGTAATGTGACGGTAGCCTTGGATTCCTTGTGGATGAAATAAGTCATGTTTTTACAGACTGTCTTTGGAAGTCTGTTTCCAGCCCTGTGCTAGTGTGTGCATGCAGAAGTTTAAGAGACACTGGCCCTCGGCATGAGAGGCAGACGGAAGCCCTGAGCTCGCATCCCGGAAGCGCTCCTGGGATTTTCACGTGAGGTGCTCTTGAGAGCGCTATTCCTGCCTGCGGGCAGGGGTGCACAGAGACCACACCGGCAGGGGATTCCAGGCAGTTTGAAAGGGGAATGGGCCGTTTCTTAAAGTTGAGCTTGGGGTTTTGACAGGGAAGTGGGGTGTGGGCGTCGTGGCAGACTCAAGGTCGCTGAGGCCCCAGCGTCTGCAGTGTGTCACTCGGAAGCCTGAGCATGCAGCGTGTCGGGGCGGGTTTCCTGAAATCTAGGTAGTGCTCTTTAGTAACAGCTCTACTGAGTCAGGGGTCACAAACCCCACAACTCAGCCTTGTAATGCGGTGTCCAGTTGTTTTCTACTGCATCACAGCTCCCTGCTGTTACCTCTCTGTAAGTCCAGAACATATTTGTGCGCCCAGGAGCAAACTCCAGACCCACAAAGTGGCTGTTCCCCTCTGCTTCCAGCCCAGGGCAAGCACTAGTCGAACTCTGTCCCCTTGGGTTTGCCCGCTGTGAACGCGTCACACAGGTGGGACAGAACAGGGTCGGCCTTTTGTGCCTGGCGCCTGGTCCTCAGCAACACATTTTCCAGACTCTTCTCTGTTGTAGCAGGGTAATTCTTTCTGATTTAAAGGAGAAAAAACATGTTTTGAGGTGATTCATGTTCCCCATATCCTGAAGCTCCCTGGTCTGCCTGCCCCAGTATCTGTTGCAATGACAGAGCCCTCGCCCGAGGCATGGAAGATGAGCGCAGACCCTGGGTAGGGCATGGCTGGCTGGGCCCGCCGGGATGAGTTTGTTTTAGGTAGTGGAGTAAGTGGGTGGACACAGCTGGGTGGTGCTGGAGGTGGAATTGGAGTGGGCCGGGAGGCAGGGAGCAGGATGACCAGCTGAGTGGGCCGGGTAGGGAGCCCTGGCCTCCTCCATTTCACACAGTGTGGAAGCAAGGAGAGGCTGTAGGGCTAGCCTGCAACTTGGAAAAAAAAAAAAAAGAAAAAGAAGGAAATGAAAAATGCATGTGGTAGATGAATTTTGTCTTATCAGTTAGTTAAAAATACCACCTAAATACTTTTTGCGTTTGCTGTTACAGGATGTTTTAAAAGGTTCATGGAAAGTGAATCTGAAAGATATGGGTTTTTGGTGCAGCAACTTTTGGTGTCCCTGTGTCATTTTTGTAGGATACACATTTCCCATGAACTCTGTGAAGACCCCCTCCAGTATCCAAAATAAAGTTTTTTCAATTCCATTTCCACGGAGTTTTTGAGGTACCCATCAGTATTTCATAAAGTGCCTTGGCCAGACATGTGTATTCTTTTTTTAAAGAGATTTATTTATTTATTTGAAAGTCAGAGTTGAACAGAGAGAGAAGGAGAGACAGAGAGAAGTCATTGATCCGCTGGTTCACTCCCCAGTTGGCCACAATGGCCAAAGCTGTGCCGATCCGAAGCCAGGAGCCAAGAGCCTCCTCCAGGTCTCCCATGTGGGTGCAGGGGCCCATGGGCTTGGGCCATCTTCCACTGCTTTCCCAGGCCACAGCAGAGAGCTGGATCAGAAGTGGAGCCGCCGGGACTAGAACCCATGCACGTGTGGGATGTTGGCACTGCAGGCTGCGGCTTTACCCACTACGCCACAGCGTCGGGTCCAGATCACAGGTGGACACTGCCCTGTGGGGAAGGATCTCACGCTGCCTCATAGCCTTGAAAGCATCGCCGGGAGACTCGGGGGGTAAGGCTTCCGTTCTGACGCTGGCCAGGAAGGCCCCGCTGCCGAGAATGGTTTGGGCTATTTGGAGATAGACCCCAACTCCCTGTTCCTCCCAGAACTCAGGGTCCCCGGCAGTAGCCTGCACACTGATGAGCCACAGAGTGTCCAAGTCGGGGTACTCTGGAGGTGCGGCTCACCAGGTGCTTTTTGAGTGCTACATTGGTTGATGACTCAGTCTGAATCAAACATGTGGGTGCCTTAGCCCTGTCTGATAGGATTTGCTGTGACTCAGCTTCCTAGGGCTATTCCTCATCCACTGTAGAGTAAGAATCTGTTCGTGTGTATCTGTTGTCCCAACTTTGGATTCAACTTCATGCTTTAAGAAATGCCCAATATTTTCGGCCGGCGCCGCGGCTCACTAGGCTAATCCTCCGCCTAGCGGCGCTGGCACACCGGGTTCTAGTCCCGGTCGGGGCGCCGGATTCTGTCCCGGTTGCCCCTCTTCCAGGCCAGCCCTCTGCTGTGGCCAGGGAGTGCAGTGGAGGATGGCCCAGGTGCTTGGGCCCTGCACCCCATGGGAGACCAGGAAAAGCACCTGGCTCCTGGCTCCTGCCATCGGATCAGCGCGGTGCGCCGGCCGCAGCGCGCCGGCCGCGGCGGCCATTGGAGGGTGAACCAACGGCAAAGGAAGACCTTTCTCTCTGTCTCTCTCTCTCACTGTCCACTCTGCCTGTCAAAAAATAAATAAATAAATAAATAAATAAATAAATAAATAAAAAAAAGAAATGCCCAATATTTTCAAACTCAGTCCACCTAGAAAGAAACGGATTCACGAGAGGATTAATAAAACAGGCTGTATTGGTATATCCTTGAGAAATTCTAGCTCCCAAATCCCATAACCCTACTTCAGTGAAAGGCTTCATTCTTTTTCTTTCTTTTTTTTTTTTTTTTAAGACTTTACTTATTTGAGAGGTAGAACTACAGAGATAGGGAGAGACAACACAGAGAAAGGCCTTCCATCCACTGGTTCACTCCCCAGATGCCCGCATTGGATGGAGCTGGAGCTTCTTCTAAGTCTCCACATGGGTGCAGGAGCCGAAGCGTCTGGGCCTTCCCCTAACACTTTCTCAGGTCATATCGGGGAGCTGGATCGGCCCCCCCCGGACATGAACCTGTGCCCGTGTGGGATGCCAGCGCCTCAGGAGGAAGCTTAGCCTAGTGCACCCCAGCACCGGCGCCTTCATCCTCATTTTCAAGGGTCTGCGAGTTCCGGGATTCCAGGAGTACTTTCAGACTGTGTCATCTGTGTTGTTGCTGTATTGAGCAGTGATGGCTTCAGGGTCACAGTTACAACACTCTGTTAATAAAATTTACATTTTTTCTCAAGCTTTTGCTCAACAGAACTTCCTCTCTGCAGATTTTGAGGTTAACGCGTGACTGTTTAAAAAAAAAGTTTAGCATCCACGATGACACAGCCTGTGAAATCACAAACAGGCTGGCAGAGGGAGCCGGGCTGGGCTGATGGGTTGGTTCTGAACTGAAATTCAGATTCTGACTCATCCGCTGCGGAGTTCAGAATTCCAGAAAATGAAATGCCCGTTTCTCCCGCAGCAGGAGAGTCGTATGAAAGGCGCTAGTCATGTGATGTGACTCGCTTGGCATGGCAGTTCCCTGTTCTGTAAAGTAAATAACACAATTAGCGAGGGTTCCTGCCAGGCCTTTTGCACTTACTCTGAGCTTTTGGCCTGCCTGCCTCACAGCTGGTTTTGATTTGGTTCCTGTGGAATAGTTTTTGTTTTGTTTTCTATTTAACAACAGTCAGATATTTATGTACAGCTTCATCAAGAGCCTCCGATGACAAATGCGCCTTTGGAGGCCAGTAGGAGCTCTGGGACACCCCTGTGTCAGCACTCAGACCTGTTCCAGTGGAGGAAAGTGCCTGGGGCCTGACCTCGCCTGTGCGGGCCTCCGGCCCTCTTTGCCCAGAGCCTCTGCGAGCTCCCTTCCAACCTGCACCGGCCCCTCCTGCACAGTGCCCTGCCTTGGCTTTGGCCGTGAGGGAGGAAAGGCGGGAACAGCAGGCAGAAAGCCCTGCAGTTCACAGGTTGGAAGCCAGGGCCTGATTTTGGAAACAGCACTTGGCGGTGTCTCACTCAGAACTCACTTTATAAAAGGGGAGCCTCTTTTGTTGGCACCCAGAGTCCTCTGCTTGGGTTTGAGATGTCCGGGTAGGCCGGTGACGGGGAAGGATTCAGCTGGGGAAGGGGTGGTGGGGTCTGGGCTGAGCCCCCGCTCCGCCCCTCCAGGGGCGTCTGGGGTGCTGTCATCTACGTGGAGGCCCAGGGCAGAGAGCAGAGAGGAGAACACAAACGCCAGGAGAGCTTAAAGACAGCTGGTGTTAAGAAAGAAATAGAACATGGGAACGGAGTGCTGCTTCCATTTTGGTCCTGGTTCTGCTGGCGTTCTCATGAGCAGTCTTGGATGGATAATCTCGGCGTTTTGCGCATCAGTTTCCCCACTTAAAATGAGGGTGTCGGACCGTATGTATAGTCCTTTTTAGTTCTACTAACGCAGTGGGTTTGATTCAAATATAGTCCATAAAGAGAAGAAGGGAATAGGTGGCCAGCTTTTGTGTCTAAATGTTTATTTTACATGGAGGCAGGCATTTGGCACAGTGGGGGAGCCGACACCTGGGTGCCTGGGTTCGAGTACTGGCTCTGCTGTTCATCCCAGCCTGCTGCTAATGCATGCCCTGGGAGGCAGCTCGTGATGGCTAAGTACTTAGATAGCCGCCACCCATATGGGAGACCCATTCTGAGCTGCTGGCCGCTGGCTGTGGCCTGGCCCAGCCATAGCTCTTGTGAGAATTTTTGGGGGTGGGGGTAGGGGTGAACCAATAGATGGGAGAGCTCTTTCTCTCTGCTGTTCAAGTAAATAAAATTAATAAATAAACGGCCAAATGCCTAAGTGTTTTTAAATATTTAAAAATCTATTAAAGTTATTACCTTTTACACATTTTATAAATACTCTCTGGTATTTATTTTATCTGGCTGCCATTGCTAGAAACATTTTTGGACACATTGTTTTGAGATCTGGACTTAACTTTGAGCCTTCAGAGAACATTTTTCATACTTTGTCCTTAGAAGTACACAACGCTGCAGTCCAGCCCAGTGACTTAACATTGTTCTCCAGGCTTAGCCACAGGACTGCAGCTTCTTCATCAACACAGGTCCCCCGGCCACGGTTGAGTGGATACGTAAAACACTCTGTTACTACCTCTCAGTACAGCTTCCAAACGGGAGCCTCCAAGCCCCCTGACTTCAAGTAGGATCAGCATCCTTGGAATGCTCATTCACTGGAACCCTCATTCAGAATTCTGCAACTTTGGAAAACATTTCAGTGGTTCATTAAACAGGTAAAGAAACAAGTACTGTGTTGGCCTAGAGAGTGCACATAATAAGCCAGGAGAAGTGACGACCTTGTTCTTCACTCCTATGTTCATGATACGTTTTTTGTGTAGTTATACCAGTCAAGAGGTGGAAACAACCCAGATGTCCGTCAGCTGATGAATGGGTGAACACAGTGTGGCTAGTGTGTTGCAACAGTAGCAGAATTACTGGGCTGAAGGAAGGCAGTAACCAGGATGCGCTACACTGTAGGTTGTGTAACGTTGTAGGGTTTCCTCTTTGTGAGATGTGCAGAATGTTAGAATCCACCCAAGTCGAGGCAGATGAGGGGCTGCCTGGGTGTGGGGTTTAGTGGTGTCTTTGCGGTGAGGAAGTGTTCGCGTCTTGAAGGTGGTGGTGGCTGCACAATCGTGAAACCCTTCAGCAGTACGCTCTGAGTGGACGAGCTGGGTGGAGTGCAGACTGCATGTCAGTGGAGAGGTCTCAGAGGCCAGCGAGCCGCAGCCCCCAGCACATGGCTGGGCACTGGGCGTTTGATCTCCCTTGCTCTCGCTCTGGCTCTGGCTCTTTGTGTGCAGTGCTGGTTGTCTGGGCCGGGCTGCCATGGGATGGCTCCCCGCGGGTGGAAACAGATTTTCGCTTCCGGCAGTGACTGCTGACGTTTGTGCTGTCTTTTCAAAGTGTGCGTCCTTGCTCCCCTCATGGAAGTCTTTCTTGGACTGTGGGTCTCCAGTGGGCGCTGTGGGCAGACGCCTCCTTGCGCGCCTACTGGCTGCGTGAGAGTTGGCGAGCAGGAGGGAGCTGAGCTGCTCCTGTCTGGCCATGTCAGCGAGGGTCTGGACGGCCTTAATCCCAGCCTAGGTGTGAGTTAACACAGTTCCGCTTGATGTCTGGTGTTCCCTTTTTGCCTAAGACATTTTAGTTTGAAAATTCTTAAATATAGAAAAGTTGAACACAGAGTTCCTCCTGGGTTCACCAGTTAACATTTTCCCATACTTGGGTTTCTCTCTCTTTAATTCTCTGTGATTGCTCCATGTACTTGAAAGGCAGAGTGACAGAGAGGAAGAGACAGATCTAGTGTGCACTAGTCCCCTCCCAGGTGGCTGCAGTGACCAGGGCTGTCCGGGCCCAAGCCAGGAACTGGGAACCCCATTCAGGTCTCACATGTGGGTGGGAGGGCCTAGTGCTGCTTTCTGAGGCACATTCGCAGGGAGCGGGATCCAGAGCGAAGCAGTCGGGAATGGAACCTGCACTTGCACCCTGTCGTGTATCCGGTCACACTCACGTGTTTTCCCTTGGGCAGACCATTAGAGCCCGCTCCTGTGCAGCGGCACCGTCCCCCCAGGTGCTTGGCGTGGATCTGTAAGAACGCAGACGTTGCTGGATGTGAACAGAACACAGCACAGTCACAGCCGTGAGTGGCAGCTCCATCCTGTCACTCGTAGTCCAGTCCCTGTCTGCGTTTCCCCCGTACTTGGCTTTGCCCTCGAGTTGGTAGTTTGCCCTTACAAAGTTGTCAGGGTCACCGAGAAGGCACGGTCGCTTGGTGTGGATCTTTTCACCGCCCCCTTCCCAGGAGGTGCCACAGCGGGGCAGCTGCTCCAGGCGGGCCCCTCACAGAAAGGCCATCCTGGCCTGACCAGGGCAGCCCTCCGAGCCGAGCAGCGGCCTGTGAGGAGGAAGGGATGGGACCATGAAGGCTGTTCTCAGTGTTTCAGAAAGCCACACAGAAAGGAAACACTTAAGGCTTGATAGGCTACGTGGAGCAGCTAAACCATCACACGTTCACACGTGAATTCTGTGGCCTCTGTGGCGTGGCACGCCGGACGGCCTCATGTAGCCCGACGCTCTGCTCGGAGCCAGCTGTGTCTTTGCGTGAGCAGAGGGCTGGGCTAGGTTTGCAGGAGAAGAAACAGAGCTGAGAGCGGGCGCAAACTGCAAGAGTTCCTGGGGGTTGGAAGTGGAGGCTCCACGCTGCCCTGGCCACAGCCCTGCCTGACTTCCTGGCTGCCGGTCAGCGTCAGCGTGGGGGCGGCCCCAGGAGGGCCTCTGGCGTCTGCCCTGGGACTGTTTTTTGGGGCTGTGTTTTTACAGCTGACCCTTCTCACTTGCAAACATAACAGCCGCCATGTGTTGAATTTGGGGGCCTTCCCTATTTGGAGGCGGTGAAATTAAATGGAGTCCTGGTGCGGGGCTCTTCGTTTGGATCCATCGTGCTTTTCCACTGTGGAGATGCAGAGCGGAGGGAAGGTGAGGTGTCCAGAGGTGTCTGTTTTTTTAAGAAACAGATCTTGCTGGTATTTTGTGATGACTTCTGTTAGTCAGGGAATATTCACTGGCCTTGTGCCGAGTTCTTGGTCATGTGAAAGTCAGAGAGTTGCTCGCCAGCCTGCAGGGCAGCGGGTGTGGCCGGGGGTCAGGACATCCCGCGGGATTTCAGGAGCACAAGGTGCGAGAGAGGACCTCAGACCAGATGTGGGTGTGGGGAGCTGGTGCTTGAATGTTGGAACCTTGAGCACAGGAGGGGAGTGGGAGGAAGCCCTCAGGACTGGCCCATGGCGTGACCAAGGCTGTGCCAGACAGAGAGCCCCGGGGCATAGCCGCTCATGCTGGACACCTGGGTGCTTTTATACCTACCGGTCTGGCGACTGCACCAATTGGATGGAGTGGATGTTGCCACCCATTACATGAAAGATTGTGAAGGCTCAGCCGAACAAGTTGGTTAGTGAAGTTCGTTGACCACTGTTAAACTTGGCCGTCCGCGCTCACTACTTACCTCCCTCTTGGAGTGTGTAGGGTGATGTGGTTACAGAGAGTGTCGTCCCCCGCAGTTCCCGCCACACTGAACAGTTTCCAAGAGCAGCTTTGCGTGCTGGCTGTTTGGTGAATGCCAGACCCGGGCACGCCGGGCATTCCCACTCTGCACCACTTCCCATAGAATCTGCGAGTGAGGTTTGACTCTCCAGCACATCAGTGGTTCCCTCTCTGGATCTGCCTCTGGGAGGAGGGCAGGTGGTAGACCATTTTTTCTTTCCTGGCTGTTAGTTTTCTCTGCATTAGAAAGGGACATTTTTTTAAAAAGATTTATTTTTTTTTTTTTGAAAGGCAGAGTTAGAGAGGGAGGAAACAGAGATCTTCGAAATGCTGGTTTACTCCCCAAATGGCCACGATGGCTACGGCTGGGCCAGTCCAAATCAGGAGCCTGGAGCTTCATCCCGGTCCCCCACGTGAGTGCAGGGGCCCAAGCACTTGAGCCAACTTCCTCTGCTTACCCAGGCCCATTGGCAGGGAGCTGGATCAGAAGTGGAACTGCTGGACCTGATCCAGAACTGCATGGGATTCTGGGGTTGCAGTGGTGGCTTAACCTGCTACTCCATAATGCCCGCCCCTAGCAGTGGACGTAAAGACTGGCTGCTGCTAGCTTTTGTTAAACGGTCTGGAGAAAATTTAATTGTGTTAAACTAGAAATGTCTGTATCCTGCTGTTACAGGACAGAATTTTTAAAAAGGTTTTTATGTTTTTGTTTTGGTTAGTTTAGTGTATTTGAAAGGGGTGGGAGGAAAGAGAGAGAACTGGTTCACTCCCCAGATGCCTAGGAGCCTATAACTCAATGCACATCTCCCACATCGGTGCTAGGGACCCAAGTGATTATATCATCTCCTGCTGCCACCCAGGGTGCATTGGCAGGAAGCTGAATCAGAAGTAGGGCAGGAACTCAAACACAGGTACAGCAGCAACAGATGCCATGTATCCCATGCTGAGTCTTTTTTTGTTTAAGATTGATTGATTGATTGATTGATTGATTGATTGATTTGAAAGGCAGAGTTACAGAGATGCAGAGGCAGAGAGAGAGACAGAGAGAAAGATGTCTTCTATCTGCTGGTTCACTCACCAGATGGCTGCACAGGCCAAACCTGTGCTGATCCAAACCCAGGCCATAGCAGGGAGCTGCATCGGAAGTAGAGCAGCCGGGACTTGAACTGGCACCGCATGGGATGCTAGCACTGCAGGTGGCGGCTTTACCTGCTATGCCACAGCACCAGCCTCCCATGCTGAGTCTTAATCCCTACACGAAGTATTCTCTCCCTCGGATGAAACTATCAGGTAAACTGCTCAGGGATTGTTTTGTTTTCATTTTGTGCTCGCTTAAAGTATTTGTGTGTAAGCCTCCCTTGGAGAGGCCGTATCTAATTCTGCTTAGCATTTTATGAAAAGGAAAGAAACTTTGCTTTAAAGGAAATTTAAGAAATAAGTTCATTTTCATAAAAGAGACATACATCATTTATGTTAATCTTGTTTTAACTTCAGTCTAAACGAGTGAGAGCCAGTGTTTCAGAAATAGCTGTTCTGAGTTTGTGTGCCCCAGTGTTCTCTGGTTTATTTATGTTCTGTTCCCCGTCCCCGCTTCCCCCCACTTTCCCACAATGACCTGTGGAGCTGGAGCATCCCGCCTCAGGGCCGCGGTAGCCAGGCTGAGACGACCACGGTGAGCCCAGCTCTCCTGAGCACTCAGCTGTGAGGGCTCCGGGAAGGAGCACAGGCTATGCAGGTTTGCGCCTGCTCCTGCCAGTAGCTGATGGCTTCCCCTGTAGACTGGGGACAACCCCTGCCCCCCAGGGTCGCTGTTCTGATGTGCTTTGAGGTCTTTAGCAGGGTGCTACAAATGTAAATTACTGGGAGCTAAATTCTGGGAGCCTTGTGGTGCAGCAGGTTAAACCACCACTTCCTTTGTTTTTTGTTTGTTTGTTTTTTAAGATAGAGATCTTCCATCCGCTGGTTCACTCCCCAGATAATCTCAAAGCCAGGCTCCAGTCTCCACGTAAGGGTAGGGGCCCAAACACTTGGGCCATCATCGCTGCTTTCCCAGGCCAGTTAGGGAGCTGGACCAGAAGTGGAACTGGATTGCCGTTGTGGCCTAGGGGGTTAAGCCACCACCTGTAGTGCTGGCATCCTATATGGGTACTGCTTTGAGTCCCAGCTACTTCACTTCTGATCCAGCTCCCTGCTAATGCACACAGGAAAGCAGCAGCATATGACCCAAGTGCTTGGGCCCCTGCACCCATATGGGAGACCTGGGTGAAGGTCCTAGCTCCTGGCTTCAGTCTGGCCCAGTCGCGGCCATTTGTTGTGGCCATTTGGGGAGTGAACCAGCAGATGGAAGATCTCTCTCTCTTGGTAACTCTGCTTTTGAAATAAATAAAATAAATCTTTAAAAAAAAAAAAAAAAGTGGAGCAACGGGAATGAACCAGGGCCCATGTGGGATGCTGGTGTCACCGGTGGCAGCTTTACCCACTACACCACAAAACTGACCTCAAGCCACAAGCCACCACTCTGGACACCAGCATCATATTACAGCACCAGTTTGACCCAGCTTCCCACCCATGAGCCTGGGAAAGCAGCAGAGGGTGGCCCAAATTTGCACCCCTGCCATGTCTGTGGGAGACTTGTATAGAGTTTCAGGCTCCTGGCTTCAACTTGGCCGAGCCTAGCTCCCAGTGTTATGGCCATCTGGGAAGTGAAACATCAGGCAGAAGATTCTATGTCACTCTCCCTTTCAAATAAATAAATAAATGACTTTTTAAAAAAATTCAGATGAGCCAGTTAGAAAACCACTATAGTTTTTTTTGTTTGTTTTTTTTTTGTTTTGTTTGTTTGTTTTTGTTTTTTATGACAGGTAGAGTTTATAGGCAGTGAGAGAAAGAGACAGAGAGAAAGGTCTTCTTTCTGTTGGTTCACCCCCCAAATGACTGCCACAGCCAGTGCCGTGCCGATCCAAAACCAGGAGCCAAGTGCCTCTTTCTGGTCTCCCATGCAGGTGCAGGGCCCAAGCACTTGGGCCATCCTCCACTGCCCTCCTGGGCCACAGCAGAGAGCTGGGCTGGAAGAGGAGCAGAACCCGAACTAGAACCCGGTGCCCATATGGGATGCCAGCGCTATAGGCAGAGGACTAACCAAGTGAGCCATGGTGCCCCCCCCCTTTTTTCTTTCAATAAAAATAGTTCTTAGGGGCCAGAATGTTAAGCCTCTACCTGCAGTGCTAGCATCCCATGTGGGCGCTAGTTCAAGTCTTGGCTGTTCCACTTCAGATCAAGCTCCCTGCTTATGTGCCTGGGAAAGCAGAAGAAGATAGGTATAACACCTTAGGTCCTTAATTATTAACCATTAAAATTGCAGTTCATATTGAGTGGATAGTAGAGTGTCAAAGAGATTAGTAACAGATAGTTTTGTAGTAGAACATAAAAAATGTGATTTCAGACAGGGTGTATGAATGTACATTATCTTTTTTTTTTAAGTTTTATTTCTTTATTTGAAAGGCAGACTTAGGTAGATATATATAGAGAGAGATCTTCCATCTACTGGTTCACTCCTGAAATGACTACAACAGCTAAAGTTCAGCCGATCCAAAACCAGGAGCCAAGAGCTTCTTGTGGTCTCCAATGTGAGTGCAGGGGCCCAAGTACTTGGGCCATCTTCTGTTGCTTTAAGTACATTAGCAGGGAGCTGGATCAGAAGTAGAGCACAGGACTCAAACCAATGTCCATATGGGGTGCCAGCGCCACAGGTGGCAGCTTTACCTGCTATACCACAGCGCTGGCCTCACATTATCGCTCTTAAAATTCAGCTCAAGGACTGGTGTTGTGGCCCAACAGGTAAAGCTGCCACCTGCAACACCAACATCCCATATTGGTGCCGGTTCCATTCTTGCTTGCTCCATCCCTGATCCAGCTTCCTGCTAATGGCCTAGGAAAAGCAGTGGAAGATGACCCAAGTGCTTGGGCCCCTGCCACCCACATGGGAGACTGGGATGAAGCTCCAGCCTAGCCCACTGACCATTGTGGCCATCTGGGGAGTGAACCATCTAATGGAAGATCTATCTCTCTCTGTCTCTGTCTCTGTCTCTGTCTCTCTCTTTCTCTCTCTCTAACTCCGACTTTATAAAAAAAAAAAGTTCAAGAACTTTGTAATATAAAACAATGGCAACTGCTTACGGCATGATTTTCTTTTTTCTTTTCTTTTCTTTTTTTTTTTTGGACAGGCAGAGTTAGACAGTGAGAGAGAGAGAGACAGACAGAGAGAAAGGTCTTCCTTCTGTTGGTTCACCCCCCAAATGGCCACTACGGCTGGCGCACTGCGGCTGGGGCACCACGCTGATCCAAAGCCAGGCGCCAGGTGCTTCCTCCTGGTCTCCCAGGCAGGTACAGGGCCCAAGCGCTTGGGCCATCCTCCACTGCCTTCCCAGGCCACAGCAGAGAGCTGGACTGGAAGAAGAGCAACCGGGACAGAATCCGGTGCCCTGACCAGGACTAGAACCCAGGGTGCTGGCACTGCAGGTGGAGGATTAGCCTAGTGAGTGGCGGCGCCGACCGCATCGATTTTTTTAGCTGGACATTCTTACCTGATTTGAAATGAACTCATCAGAAGGACGATGGAGCCCGTGCTCCCTTGACTTGAGCTACACGCACAGTACTGGTCCCTTAGTAGCAGGGACAGGTTCATTCTGAGAATGCATTGCGAAGCGATTTCGTGGTGGTGGGAACATCTTAGGGTGCACTCCCAGGTAGCTGTGACGTCACCAGCTGAGGGTCTCCTGGGACCACTGTGAGTGACTGAAAGACGCGTCTGCATCGAGGCCGGACTTCTCCTCAGTGGCTCTTCTCTCTGCCACCTGCAGACTCAGTTCCCTGCTCTTGCGGAAGCATTTCCCTTCCGAGACCCTGCCTGGTGGTCCTCCAAGTCTTTCTGACTTCAGCATTCAATGTCCTTCGAGAAATCGGTTCTGACTCGCTCTTTGCCACTAAGGCTGAGACGCAGATGCGATTGTGTAAGCGCAAGGCTGAGAGCACCGTGCACATTTGGGGTAGTTTGTATTGTGAGCATAGTTAAATGACAGAGATCCAGAACTCCCAGTCACCCACACCCCCAATTTTCCTTTATATTTTAATATTTTTAAATGGCCATAACACATGCAGAAAACGTTTCTCTGGGTGGAAGTCTCTTAGCATTTTTTTTTTTTCACTTTTTCCCCTCTAGAGAGAAAGAATGTTGCTGAAATTTTGGAAATTAGAGTTATGTTAACTAATACTAAAGCAAAGGATTTTGTTGGGTAGGGTGAACTTTGAAGGGCAGCTGACCGTTTTATATCTGAAATTTTGTTCACACGTGGGACATGCGTTTTGACTGCTTTGGGAGATGATGCTACCCCTCCAGAGAATGCATCTTCTGGTTCTTCCTCTGGGGCTGGAACAGTCGGGTGATAGGAAGGGCAATGAGCAGCCGTCCTCCAAAGCAGTGTTACCCATTCAATACTGATACCGTGGGGAGTTTCTGTGGCTCCATATTCTTGCTAAAGTCCTGGTACCTTCCAACTTTAAAACTATTGCTAGTCTGCTAATTGTGTAACAGTGTCTCATTAGATTTCTGTTTTGGGTTTTCCTGATTGCCAGTGATGGTTGACATCTTAGGATTTTTTACTTGGATTCCTTAGATTCCTCATGCCTGATGGCTCATATATCTCTACTTCAATTCTTAAAAATCCTTGTTACACTCATGTAGCCCCTATTAAAAGAAAGCACAGTAGGATGACCTAGTTATTCACTTGAAAAATATGGTGGAATCCGCTGACCCCTGTTCTCAGCTCGGATGAGCTGTTTGGCTTGGTCAGAGCCCTCAACCTGCGGCCTCTTCGTGCTCACTTGCAGATAGGAATATTGGCTTGGTTATAGCAGTGGTTCTCAGATCCGGCCGCCCATAACAATTGCCTGGGGTGTTTCTTCCTAGTTCTGAGGGTTGGACTAAGCCTGCACCAGGAGGCTTGATGCAGCTGGATTAGAGATTGCTAATCCCTTCCAACCTCAGAGCCTGTGATAATGACACAATAGACCTTTCATGCCTGGATTCCGCGCTTCCAGTCATCCTCCTCGTCTGCACCCTGAAATAAGGAAGCTAGAGACCGAGTTCTCTGCGGGCCTTAGTCTATTTTTGTGAGCAAGTCGTGAAAAGGAAGCAGCTCTTTAATTTAGTGCACAGAGGAGAACTTGGCCGCAACACTTGCAGCACGTTTTTGAGGCTGGTTTGAAGGACGAGGTAAAGAAGTCCCCAGTGGCCCTTAAGGAGAACGAGGTACCATGTAGGTCGTGGTGGCTGAGCACAGCACAGGCCCTGTGAGGCTGAGGCAATGAATTGCTGATTTTTTTTAAGATTTTTTTTTATTTGAAAGTCAGTTAGAGATCTTCTACCCACTGGTTCACTCCTCAGATGACCCCAGCAGCAGCACAGAACCAAGCCAAAGCCAGGACCCAGGAGCTTTCTCCAGGTGTGCCACAAGGGTAGCAGGGGCCCCAGCACTTGGGATATCTTCTGCTGCTTTTCCCAGGCCATTAGCATGGATCTAGATCTGAGGTGCAGCAGCTGGGACACCAGCTGGCACCCATATGGGATGTTGGCACCACAGTGGCAGCTTTACCTGCTACGCTGGAATGTCATCCCTGATTTGCTGATTTTTTTACTTTCTCTTAAGATTCTGTCCCATTCCCAGGAGCCCTACCTCACCTCTGTATCCAGTCACTGGTAGAATGGCTCAGGACTGGAACCGTGGCTCCTCAAGGTGAAGCAACTGCGCTCCAAGGGGACTGATGAAAACCCTTGTGCCCTGGGCACAGAGTACTAGGCTGTGTGTGGATGGCTACTGGGGTGAAGAAAGGTGGTGCGAGAGGCATCATATGACCCGTGTACCTGTGTATGACCCGTGTACCTGTGTATGACCCGTGTACCTGTGTATGACCCGTGTACCTGTGTATCACCCGTGTACCTGTGTATCACCCATCTACCTGTGTATCACCCGTGTACCTGTGTATCACCCGTCTACCTGTGTATCACCCATGTACCTGTGTATCACCTGTGTACCTGTGTATGACCTGTGTACCTGTGTATCACCTGTCTACCTGTGTATGACCCGTGTACCTGTGTATCACCCGTGTACCTGTGTATCACCCGTCTACCTGTGTATGACCTGTGTACCTGTGTATCACCCGTGTACCTGTGTATCACCCGTCTACCTGTGTATCACCCGTCTACCTGTGTATGACCTGTGTACCTGTGTATCACCCGTGTACCTGTGTGTCACCCGTCTACCTGTGTATGACCTGTGTACCTGTGTATGACCCATCTACTTGTGTATGTCCAGAGGTCTCCATGACCCAGTGCCTGGCACCAGGTCAGTGGTGCTTTCCAGTGCCCGTCAGCTACTGACAGCTGTGTCTGTGTGGCTGGGACATGACACTGGCTGGTGCCTTGTAGTTGTCAGAGTGTGTTGCCTTGCGTTTACTGAGTTAATCATCAGAGCAATTGTTGGCAGGGAAAAACACTTCGTAGTTGTCTAGACCCTGGTTACGAACTGCAGAAACCAAAAGCTTGAATGAGTTTTAGCATAAATGACTCATTCACTGCTTCATGGAACCAGGCCACAGGGTCCTGGCCCTGAGGGCTCCAGGTTGGGAGAGTCAACGTCTAGACCAGGTTTGTCTTCCTGCTCATCTCTGCTGTCTCTCGGGTCCTTTGTCTCTTGCCAGTGGGGTTTTTTCCCCCTTGTAAGAAGAAGCATGGCCTCAGGCGGTTCCAGATTCTCGCTCTTCCTTTAAGAGCTGCTTTTCCAGTGGCTGCAACAGGAAGACCTCAGGAAAGGTGTGTGCTGGGCCAGGCTCTGGTCGCGTGCCTTCTCTGGACTACTCACAGTGAACAGGAAGGGTTGCATTGATTGGCTGGCTTGGGCCATGGTCATGGGGCAGTGATTGACAGCCCCACTGAGCCGTAAGATAGGAGCGAGGCGGGCAGTCCACCAAAGGAGAGACTGGCACCAGTGCTCCTTCCACGTATGTTCCCATTGTGGTTTTGTTTGTTTGTTTGTTTTTTGTTTGTTTGTTTTTGACAGGCAGAGTGGACAGTGGGAGAGAGAGACAGAGAGAAAGGTCTTCCTTTTTGCCGTTGGTTCACCCTCCAATGGCCGCCGCGGCCAGCACGCTGCGGCCAGCGCACCGCGCTGATATGAAGCCAGGAGCCAGGTGCTTATCCTGGTCTCCCATGGGGTGCAGGGCCCAAGCACTTGGGCCATCCTCCACTGCACTCCCGGGCCATAGCAGAGAGCTGGCCTGGAAGAGGGGCAACCGGGACAGAATCCGGCGCCCCGACCGGGACTAGAACCCGGTGTGCCGGCGCCGCAAGGCGGAGGATTAGCCTATTGAGCCACGGCGCCGACTCTTTTTTAAGATGTAATTATTCATTTGAAATTTGGAATTATACAGAAAGAGAAGGAGAGAGAGAGAGAGACAGAGAGAGAGGTCTTCCACCTGCTGGTTCAGTCTCCAATTGGCCACAACTGCCGGAGCTGCGCCAATCCGAAGCCAGGAGCCAGGAACTTCTTCCAGGTCTCCCACATGGGTGCAGGGGCTCAAAGACTTGGACCATCTTCCACTGCTTTCCCAGGCCATAGCAGAGAGCTGGATGGGAAGAGGAGCAGCTGGGACTTGAACCGGCGCCTACATGGGATGCCGGCACTGCAGGCTGGGGCTTTACTCGCTACGCCACAGCGCCAGTTTCCCATCCTGTTTTAATTCTACTCCTGTCTGTTCCTGTCCCCTAAACAGTTCTGTTTCTCTGTGAACAAGGAGTTCAGTGCAAACCATGAAATTCTAGCCTCCAGATTTGTCCCCACGTTTGCCTCACTGTTTCCCAGATGACCCCGTCCTCTCTGCTGACCACAGACTCCGGATGAGAGCTCCCTGTCCCTCAGTCCTACAGCAGACCGGCTGCATGGCTGCCCTCACTCCATTCCCCCAGAGCAAGGAAGAATGGGCTGTGGGACTGAGCGTGGGGCTTCCTGCTCTCTCTCTAGCACACAGTAGCCTTGCCTCGGGCCACAGGGAGACCACGCTCATGGTATGGGATGCAGCTGTGTGGGGACCGAGCCTGGAGTCAGGGGCTGAGTGGCCTGAGGTCAGCTTGAGGCCACCTGGTTGAGCCTGGATGGGCCTGGTCACCCCCTGCGTACTGCCTTTGGTCTCCTTTGCGTCTAACTCGTGCCCGGCCCTGCTGACCCTGCCGAGCCTGTAATTGGGAACGCGGAGGACGTAGTGCAGGCTCACACAGTGAACACTGTGGGGTATTGTGGGCCCCTGTGGCTTGCTGGGCGGGGAGAAGGAGGGGAGAGCTGGTGGCTGGGGAACAAATTGCAACCAGATGTAGATTGCAGTAAACACCACGCTGCTGTCCTCTGCTCAGAGGTGCCGTGGTTTCTCGAGGCAGCAGAGCGATCAGTAAACTAGAGGCGTTCCAGGCAGAGTGGGCCTCCTGGGGGCTCTGTCCACAGAATGCAAGGCAGAGCCTGGAGCCCTCCCCTACCTGCGATTTTACACCGCAGTAATAGGCTTAGAGTGTAGCACCCAGACCCTGTGGAACCTGGAAGGAGCCTGGGACTGTGGTTCAAAAAGGAGGCGTCACAGGTGGGGTGGAGGTGGGGGTGTCTGCACCCCTTCACGCATATCCAAGAGCCTGCCTTGTGCCGCTTGCCGAGGAGAACCAACTGACCTTCAGACCCCGGGGAGGGCCGGAGGAGCCTTTGCGGGCCGGCAAAGGAAGCGGCCTCTGGGCCAGAAACATGGAGCGGGTGGGACTGAGTGATGCAGGGAAGTGCCAGAGCCTTTCTGCCCAGTCCCTGTTTAAGGGCTCCTGGAAAACTTCCTGGACTGGAATTAGCATGTAAATGAAGAGGGACCAGCACTGTATGGTAGTAGGCTAAGCCTCCCCTGCAGCGCCAGCATCACATATAGGCACCAGTTTCTTTCCCAGCTCTCTGCTATGGCCTGGGAAAGCAGCAGAGGATGGTCCAAGTCCTTGGGCCCCTGCACCCACGGGGGAAGACCTGGAGGGAGCTCCTGGCTTCAGATCGGCTCAGCTTCAGCCACTGCAGCCTTTTGGGGAATGAACCAGCAGATGGAAGACCTCTCTCTCTGCCTCTCCTCTCTATATATAACTCTGACTTCAAATAAATAAATAAGTCTGTAAAGTCTTTAAAATCATCTCTTAAAAAAAAAAGAATATAAAGGGCATGACGCTAGTCCAGGTGAACTCAGCAGCATCAGGGCTGTGCTCCACCCTCAGTTGACCTCTGCCCTGACTTGGGCTCCTTGGGGGGCCTCCCCCACCCCCCTCTCACTGGGTGGGCCATTCCTCCTGGGGCAGTGACATGGAATGCCTGCCTGTGCTCCATAGGCTGTACTGAGCATGCGTGGGGTGAGCTCATTGACTCTTCACAGACGTTGATTTTTCACACGAGGATCACGGCAGAGGCTGGTGGAAGTCACGTGAGGCGCCCAAGGTCAGGTCACTGGTGGGAGCCACTCTGCAGGCCCCGTCTCTAGGCCTTCTGGCACTCGCCCCGGCTTTCTCACTCCTCGCACCTCCGTATTCCAGATAGGCACCCTGGTCGGCCGTTGTGTGCCGTGGTTCCTAGCTCTTCAGGCCAGCAGCCTGTACGGAAGTCTGCAGGGGACTAAGTTCCATGAGCCAAGCCCACAGAGACTGTGTGCCTGGGGAGACTGCAGCTGGGGGGTACACGTTCACTGCATGGAATGACGACTCCTCTTGTACCCCAGAAATCTGCTTTCCAGAGCGCATCTTGCCGACTTCCGGACACTCGAAGGGTCGTTAGCAAGCATGTGCACTTGGAGCTCCCTCTTACAAGCTGTGCCTTGACCCTGGTACCAGCTGTGAACAGTCATCTCCAGCCTCCCAGGGAAAATCCTGTGTCCTGAGGCCACACCTTTCTCCCTGTGCAGGAAGTTGGCAATTCCCGTCCTCCCTGAGGGCCTTTTCACAGATGGCTGCTAAGTTCCAAGCTGTCTCCCTCTGGCCTTGTCCTCCAAGACTCTCCTCGTCCTCCAGACATGCAGAGCCCCAGGCACTGCCCTGTGCTTGAAGCACAGCCATTGAGGAAGAAAACATCTCCCGTCCCTGCCTGGACACCCAGGAAAATACTTTGAACCAAATGGAGTGGAGAAGACAAATTGGCTGCATCTATTTAAGAACAAATCAGGGGCCAGTGCTGTGACATAGTGGGTAAAGCCGCCACCTGCAGTGCTGGCATCCCATTTGTGTGCTGGTTCAAGTCCCAGCTGTTCCACTTCTGATCCAGCTCTCTGCCATGGCCTGGGAAAGCAAAAGATGGCCCAAGTCCTTGGGTCCTGGCACCCATGTAGAAGACCTGGAAGAAACTTCTGGTTCCTGGCTTTGGGTTAGCCCAGCTCTGGCCATTGTGGCCATTTTGGGGGAGTGAACCAGCACGGGAGAGTTCTCTCTCAGCCTCCACCTCTGTCTCTCTGTAACTCTGCTTTTCAAACAAATAATCTTTAAAAAAAAAATCAAGCTTTCTGAATCTACCACCGAGGGCAGGTTGGGTGCAGAGACTCAGTGCAATAGAAGTAGCAGCCCTCATTTCTAGGCCTGATCAGCAGATGAGGTGGAGCAGCAGGTGGCGTGGCCCCAGAGGAGTTCACGCCAAGGAGAGGGTCGGGCTGCTGCCTGCTGAAGCGAGTATAGCTGTTGTGCCCGAGGCAGAACCCTGGGAGTCTGCACTGAGCAGGCATTTGCTGTGGGACCTGAAGGCAGGTGCCAGGCTTCACGCCCATCTGTGATCCCAGCACCTAGCAGAACCGTCCCCCACAGAAAATGCAGCACATATGCTACTTAAGAAGTGACTGAGATCCCCTTTACGTGAAGTGTTCGGGATGGGCACATCCGGAGAAATGTAGCATCCATTACCAGGGATGTGGGATAAATTGGAGTGTCTCCTGGGGGGCCCCAGGTTTCTTGCTGGGGGGATGTGATCTGGAGTTAGAGAGGAGAGGCAGCAACGCTGTGACTGCACTGGGGACCACTGAACTGGACACTGTGATGTGTGCATTAAATAGAAGCAGGGCTGGCATTTTAAACTTGAGCAAGAAGGTGAGACCCCTCAAAAATGCGGGGCAGACCAGAGTGCTCTAAAGGGCACCCCAGCCCTGGGCTCGGCCCTGGTGGGTTGGGGAGCCAGCCTCTGAGGCTCGTGTGCCCAGGCCTGTAGTAATGCCAGCCGTTCTACAGGGTGAGCCCCTTAGGAGCGAGGGCTCCGGGACTGGGCTTCTTAGGTCTTGCAGAGTGAAATGGAAGAGGTGAGCGTTTTTCTATATAGGAGACAAATGCTGCAGATAATCTTGTAAAGACAAAAGATTCTCTTCAGTGTTTTTAAATGCATGGTAATGTCTGCACGTTGCAAATACTGTTCCACACTGCACCAGCATTGATTGAGCACCTGCTGTGTACCAGGCACCAGGCTGGGCATGGATGGATTCTCACTGGCAAGGATGTAGCAGTCTGATGGGGAACAACGGCACTGACCTGAGCCGGCAGTCAGAACCCACAAAGGGTGTTCGAAACAAGCAGTCCCTTGCCTGTTAGCAAGCAGAGTGTCTGTGGCTCTGTCTGCTGTGTCCAGAGAGAACCACACTCAAATGGGAAGATCTGCCTACAGTGGGAGGAGGCAGTAGGCACTCGCGTGGAGGCCTTGAGCGTCCTCTACATTCTCGGGGGGAAAAGAGAGGGGGTTGATGCCTTCCTGCCACGTGGCCCGAGCACCACACGTCCTTGCAGCGTGGAGAGGGCTGTCGGCGAGCTTCCTCCACGTCTCCTCCCTAGAAGTCAGGAGGTTTCCGGGCGATGCCTGCAGGCCCGAGCCACCCTCACAGATGGTGGTACCAGAAAATGCAGAGCAGAGCTGATGTGTTGCCAGTGCACCTCCCAGACCTGTGTGGCAAGGACGCTTCCCAGTACCTCAGAGCCAACAGCAGCACAGGCTTGGTCCATGTGTGTTGAGAACGGACAGCTAGACCAGGGTGGAGGAGGTGGCAGTTTAAAAGACCCTCAAGGACCACAGCTGTTGGGGCTGATTTTTCTCCTTTCGGTGGCATTCCAAGCTCTTTGTCTGCTCTGTGAGGCGAATTCATTCTGCGCCCTCGTGAGTCATCCTGCCCACAAATAACCTCTCGGAGTAGCCTTTATGAAAATAGACAATTCCCATCGCATCGTGTGAGCTGGCAGCTGGTGTGTGCCTTCCGTGGGTGGGCTGTGCTACGTCTGCCTGCACCCACGCATGTCAGGACTGCTACGGTTGGGGGCCACAGCATGCAGGGGGGACGTCTAGACTCAGAGGCCGAGGCCAGCGTGCGTAGGGGAGGCTGGCGAGCACCTCCACCCAGCTTAGTTCTGTGCCGGTTCTTTGGCTGGGTCTAGGAACTGAACCGGCACAAGACCGATGAATAGGAGAAAGCATGCAGGTCGCGTCAGCCATTGCTGTGCGCAGGGACCCTCACAACAGTCGGGAAAAGGCCCAGGCAGAGGCCTTTGGATGTTTTGACGAAAGACGGTAGAATCAAGAAGGCAGGATGAGAAAGGGGGGTCTAGGCCGGGGCAGCGGATCCCAAGGAGCGCAGCGCGCAGAAGCGAGGAGTTCCTTGAGCTGGTTTGTTTCCGCAGCCCACTGCAGTGCCGCTGCCCAGCCGCCGGCGATGGGACTGTTCGCTCCCACTGGCACAGGGAAGGCATCTCTCTGAGCTGGAGTTAAAGGCTTGCTGGAAGTAGGGGAGGCCGAGCAGGTGGCCCCACTTTGTGGGCTGCCTCTTGGGAGCCTTCTGCAGGCCCGAGGAGAGCACGTTGGGGTGGTGTGTCCTCCAGCCCACTGATGGGCAGCCTGGCTGCTCCTGTGCCACCTTCAAGGCTGCCGGCTCCTGTGGCCGCGGGCCCTCCTCGCAGAGGTCTTGTGAAGATATCTCTGGAAAAAAAGACAGCATCGGAGAAGGTTCCCTGGAGAAACCTCGTGTCCCTTCAGCCGGGAGCTTGCTCCTGCAGCTTTTCTTCTGTGTTACCCCGCTTTACTTCTGAGCAGCGTTGTTGTTAAGGTCGCCCTCGACAGAGACTGCGGTGTGTATAGACGCGTCCGTTTTCCTGCCCAGGAACATGGACTCTGCCTGGTGATGGTCCCCCCGGAGCACCTCCAACACCTGGCTGTCCCTGGCACGCTCCTCCAGTGGGGGCAGCGCCGCCTGTGGGTCAGCACCTGAGGTTGGTCATGGAGGCCCAAGACGAGCACACATCCTGGCTGTGACTGTGGTTCAAACGGTTCTGTGACCCGGTCGTGACCAGGAGTTGTAACCAGCAACTCCTGGGACTAGGACCGGGAGCTGGACCTGGCAGTGTGGGCGGGGCTGGGGCAGCCTCATCGTGCAGCTGAGGAGAGCCAGCTCGAGGGTGGGGAGCACACAGGGGAGAGAGCTGACGGGGAGCAGGTGAGCCCAGCCACACTGCCCGGAAGGCACCGTCCCCTTGACCTTTCTGACCGTGGGAACCGTCCACTTGTTCTCCAGCCCTGAGTTCTGGCTCCCTGCAGGGTGGTGTTTCCCCCTCGCCCGGCGTCCCACAGTGCAGAGGCCGCCCAGGCTGCATTTGCTGAGTCAGTTCTCCTGGAGTTGACCAGGCAGTTAGCACACAGCAGAGGGGAGCAAGGCTGTGTTGCCCAGTGCTGCAGCCACAAGAGGCAATCCAAGTTTAAGTTTGAGTTCATGCAGACAAAGATGGAACTTCCTTCCTGGGAGACTACCCACGTTTCAAGTGCTCAGCAGCCACACGAGCTGTGGCAAGGACAGAGGGTGGCTGCAGAGCCATCTTGGCCAGCCAGGGCCTGATTCAAGCTCAGGACTTCCCTCTGTACCGTGCAGCCCCTGGGTTCATTTTCCCATCAGATTACTCTCCATCCAGGGGGAACCATGTGTGGGGATTCACAGAAATCATTAATTCATTCTTCAGAAGTTGAATGGATCCGTACTTTGCCCAAGACGCACAGTAGAAAGCTGAGTAAGATGAAGCCCCTGCCCTAGACTTCAATCCAGCAGGGACTCGGTCATTTAAAGCAATGATTTCTGTGCTGTGGGAACACGAGGGCAAGAGCCCTGTCTGTGCCGGGGACAGGCAGACGGGTCAGGAAGTGTCCTGTTGCTGGGTGCATGGAGCTTCTGACGGTGCGATTGGAGGGCCACGTGGGGTTTTTGTGTCTGTCCGACTCAGAGCGTGTGTGTGTGTGTGTGTGTGTGTGTGTGTGTACGGTGCCACTCTGAGTCAGCCATCTTTCGGAGTGTTGAGGCAGTGACACACCCAGCAAGGGGAGTGCAGCCAGTGTGTCCTGATGAGCCAGTGTCTGAGCAGGTGAGCGGTGAGGAGGACCACACTGTGCAGATGGAGCGTGAGGGCGGGCCATGCCAGCGTTTATCTGAGGCCGTCCAGTGTCCTTAGGGAAGCGTGTTATGTACAAGGATCTGAAAGCGAAGGGAGCAGTGATTGGCATCAGAAATGGCAGAGCTGGGGCTGGGAAACTGAAATTAAAGTTGTTCGGGAGCTGGCCTCCGGTAGGGTCTGACTGCGACCCGACAAGTGTGTGCGGGGAGATGGGGCCTGAGGAGGGAGGTGAGGACCGGCCTGCGTGCGTGGGCTGGCGCTGTTGTCTCGGGAGCAGGTGTGTTCAGACACGAACGTGTGCGCTGCTCCGGCGGTGCAGAAACGGACGAAGGCCCTGTGTCCAGAGGCAGCCTCGCCCTCGTGCTGGTGAAGAACTCCTCACTAAGAGCGGTCAGACCTCGTCCCTTCCCGTGCCCTGTGAGGACGGGCTTCCAGGGTCCCCTTCCGCAGCACACACTCAGGCTGTGTCTCAGCTCCCACGGGGAGGTGAGCAGGCCGAGAGGCAGGCACTGACTCTCTGAGCCGCACCTGCACTCTGCAGTGCTGAGGAGGAGGGTCCTGCTCCATGGCTGGGAGACGGCGGGGAAGCGTTAGCCCGTGTTGAAGCACCTAGAAACAAAGCATGGCAGCTGCAGACACTCGGGAGATCGTCTTGCCCGGGGTCCTCCTCTTCAGGATGGGGGTCTCAGTCTGAGGAGCAGCCCCAGATAACTCGGGGAGCCCTGGTTCTGAAGGCTTCTGTTGCTGACGAGAGGCCAGTGCCTCCAAGTGCCGCTGGCGAGCCCCTGCTGCCTCCGTCTGCACGCGGGGTCAGGACCTGCCCTCCCCCTTGTAAGGGCCCAGCTGTAAGAGGGGGGACAGGAGAGGCTCAGCAGGCAAAGCTGATGATGCTCTCAAGTTCTAGAAGCAGAGTAGGCATGACCTGCACCCAGGGCCATGCGGGGAAAGCCGCCAGGGTGGCCAGGAGACAGAGGGTTGGAGCAGGCGGGTTTAGCTCCAGGCCTCTGTTGGGGTTCTCCTTGGAATGTCAAGGTAAAGCAGGTTGGCTAGGCTGACGAAATCAGTGGCTTCCTTTTTTTTTTTTTTAAGATTTATTTTGTTCATTTGAAAGAGTTACAGAGACAGAGACACACAAAGATCTTCCACCTACTAGTTTACTCCCCAAATGGCTCCAAGGGCTGGGCCTGGCCCAAGGTGAAGCCAGGAGTCCTAGGCATTCAGGTCATCTTCTGCTTTCCGAGTCACAGTAGCAGGAGCTAGAGTGGAAACCAAGCAGCTGGAACTGGAGCCAGTGCTCCAGTATGGCACGCCAGCATCGCCATTGGTGGCTCAGCCTGCTACGCCATCATGCTGGCCCGGCCTTGGATTTTAGGGGCTTCTAGGCTACAGGTGTGGTTTCCAGTTGTCTGATGCCTGGCCATGGGGATGGGTAAGGCAGAACAGCACCACCTCCTGGGTGTTTAGGCCAGATAGAAGTGTGGCTCTGGCTGGTGAGTTTGGGTATCCAAGATGGCTGCAGGCTGGGCCTTTGCCGTCTCCAGGAACTGGCTGGCCTCCCCCGCCCTTTGGCAGTCTCTGCCCAACTAGAAAGAGTGGTTTTATTTTTTGTTTTTGTTTTTGTTTTTTTTTTCTAGTTATACCTTAAATAAGGCTGGGTGGGATTTTTCCCCCATTCCATTGCTTTTATTTTTAATTTTTCCCTACAGAAGCTTTTAATTTAAGGAATACAAACTTCATGCATTTCATTAAAACTTTAGGAACATGGTGATTCTTCCCACAGCACCTACTCTCCTACTCCTCTTCCTCCTCCCTCTCCTATTTCCTTTCTTATTTTTTACTAAGATCTATTTTTAATTAACTTTATACATATTTGATTAACTCTATGTTAAGAGTTCAACAAATACTATGAAAAAAACCGTTCCTCAACAGTCAAAACAAGGGTTGTTCCAAGTCATTGCTTCTCAAAGTGTCAGTTTCACATCTATAGATTGCTTTTTTAGGTTCTCCGTTAGTTATCACAGGTCGTGGAGAACATACGGTGTTTGGCCTTTTGGGACTGGCTTGTTTCACTAAGTATGATGTTTTCTAGTTTGATCCATTTTGTTGCAAAGGACCGGATTTTGTGTGTGTGTGGTTTTTTTTTTTAGCACTATATAGTATTTCATGGTGTACATATCCCATAATTTCCTTATCCAGTCCTCAGTTGATGGGCATTTGGGTTGATTGCATGTCTTAGCTATTGTGAATTGAGCTGCAGTAACATGGGGGTACAGGTAACTCTTTCATACGCTGATTTCATTTCTTTTGGGTGAATTCCCAGGAGCGGGATGGCTGGGTCATATGGTAGGTCTGTATTCAGATTTCTGAGGTATCTCCATACTGTCTTCCACAGTGGCTGCACCAGTTTACATTCCTACCAACAGTGGATAAAGGTACCTTTTCCCCCACATCCTTGCCAGCATTTCTTGTTTGTTGATTTTTGTATGAAAGCCATTCTACCGGGGTAAGGTGAAACCTCATTGTGGTTTTGATCTGTATTTCCTGATGGTTAATGATCCTGAACATTTTTTCATGTGTCTGTTAGCCATTTGAATTTCCTCTTTTGAAAAATGCCTGTTTAAGTCCTTTGCCATTTCTTAACTGGGTTGTTTGTTTTGTTGTGGTGGAGTTTCTTGATCTCTTTATATATTCTGGTTATTAACTTTATCAGTTGCATAGTTGGGAGATAATTTCTCCCATTCTGTCAGTTGCCTCTTCACTTTGCTGAGTGTTTCTTTTGCAGTACAGAAGCTTCTCAATTTGACGTAATCCTATTTGTCAGGCTTTGACTGCCTTTGCCTCTGGGGTCTTTGCCAAGAACTCTTTGCTGGTGCTGATGTCTTGCATGGTTTCCCCAATGTTCTCTAATAATTTGATGGTATTGGGTCCTAGATTTAGGTCATTAATCCATTTTGCGTGGATTTTTGTGTAAGGTGTGAGGTAGGGGTCCTGCTTCCTGCTTCTGCATGTGGAGATCCAGTTTTCCCAGCACCATTTGTTGAGGAGACTGTCCTTGCTCCAGGGATTGATTTTAGCTCCTTTGTCAAAGATGAATTGGTTGTAGATGCTTGGGTTGATTCTTGGTGTTTCTATTCTGTTCCATTGGTCTATCCATCTGTTTTTGTACCCGTGCCAGGCTATTTTGATTGTAACTGCCCTGTAGTATGTCTTGACATCTGGTATAGTGTTGCCTCCAGCTTTGTTTTTGTTGTATAAGATTGCTTTAGCAATCTTCAGGTCTCCTGCATTTCCATGTGAATTTCAGCATCATTTTCCTTCTAGATCTGAAAGAATGTCCTTGGTATTTTGATTGGTATAGCATTGAGTCTGTTAATTGCTTTTGGTTTATATATCCAGGAATCTACCCATTTCCTCCAGGTTGAGAAAGGGCTTTATAGGTGGGCAGACAGCATGATATGCAGAACAGGAGCCCTGGCCCTTGCCTTACTCAGACTCCCCTATTTCCCAGGTCTGCTACATACCTGCTTCCACGGTCATGGGAGGTGGGAACTGCGGCCTCTCTTTCCTGCCCGTGTGGAGTGTTGCATGAAGTCCATGGCTCAGTGCAGAGGTCAGATGCTTTCCACGGCCTCCTGGACTCCAGCCTCATGAAGAAGCCCAAGCCAAGAGTGGGCTTTTCCTTGCCCTGGATGAGACGTCTCTCAGGGCCTCCCAGCCCACTGCTTCTCGTCCTCTCCTGTGCTCACCCTTCGTTCCGTGCACCACTCCTGAGTCGTTCAGGACCCACTGGAAGTGGGCACAGGTGACTGAGGACACCAGAGCAGCGCGTGCAATGGAAGGAAAGTTCATCCGCAGCCGTGGGCCAGCTACAATTTCCACACATCCTCTGGCTTCTCATATTTAACACTGCAGGCCACATGGGGTCTGTTGCTTGTTTCAGGGCTGGCCAGTTGGTCAGGGGGCAAAGCCACAAAGGAGTGTAGAGTAAGGCAGGTGCTGGGGCACAGTGCATTAATCTCCCACCTGCAGGGGCTGGTGCTGTGGCGTAGTAGGCTAAGCCTCTGCCTCTGGCACTAAATCCTCTATAGGCGCAGGGTTGTGTCTTGGCTGCTGCTCTTCCAATCCAGCTTTCTGCTTATGGCCTGGGAAAGCAGTGGAAGATGGGGCCGAAGTGTTTGGGCCCCTGTACCCTTGTGGGAGACCCGGAGGAAGCTCCTGGCTTCAGATCATCCCTGCTCTGGCTGTTGCTGCCATTTGGGGAGTGAACCAGTGGATGGAAGACTCCCTCCCTCCCTCCCTCCCTCCCTCTCTCTCTCTCTCTCTGCCTATCCTCTTTCTGTGCAACTCTTTCAAATAAATAAATCAATCTTTAAAAAAAAGAAAGAAGCCTGTAAGGAAGGAGTCCTAGGGAGGGACAGGGAGCCAAGGAGATGCAGGGGCCAGGCCTGCTGTGTGTCACTCAGACAGTCTGCTCCCTCGGGGGAGCTGACCAGAGTCCTCTTCCCAGAGCAGTACTCAGTGGTGACCTAACCACCTTGCACTGCTCCCGCCTCTTAAAGGGCCTCTCACCTGACCACGCCAGGATCAAGCCTGCGGCCCCAGAAACCTCAGCCGTATCCAAACCATTGCACCCCCTTACGTCAAATCCCAGCTCACTGCTAGCATCCTCCGGCAGGTGCAGAATCACCCGAGAATGCGCTCCATTACTGTCTAATGGAAATAACAAGCATGTTGGGTTATATCAGAATTAAATAAAATAATGTAATTAAAGCATTTGCCAAAGTTCCAGGCGTATCATGTGGCAAGCACTTGGTGACTGTCACGCCTGTTATCATCATATCATAACAACAACCACGGAACTCATTGGTCTCCTGTTAATGTGTTTCATGGTTCAGTAAGTTTAGTTGTTTTAATAACTAATAAAAATGATTGTCCATAAAAGAAAGTAATTTTTTATTAGATGACTCCCTGAAAAGCTAAATCATTTTTGTGTATGTGTGTGTGTTTGAAAGGATACCTCAGGAAAGTTCTAGAACTAAGTGGCAACTTGGCTCGCTGAAATGAGCCTGCAGCGCCTCCCTCTCCCCCGGGATGTTTGGCCGGAAACAGAAAGAAGGGGAGCTCACTGGGAAGTCTCGAGCCGGCTGTAATGGCCTCAGTGTGGCAGGGATCATGCCGGCTCTGTTCACGGCTCTGTTCACAGCTCTGCTCTTGGGAGCAGCGTCCGCAAGCTTGGTGCGTTCTCTGCGTCGTCTTCGCAGAGGGCAGTCACATTTAGCTCTGATTATGTTTGGGGCATCTGGATTCTAGTCAGCATGTTGGCTCCGTTGTAGACCCTAAAGTCTGCGGCTTACTCCTAATGTGGAAAATGGAATAATCCCCCAGGCGCAGGCAGCTGAACTCCAACACGCGGCTGCGTTACCCTAGTGAGAAGCTGCCACAGACATCACAAGACTTGTTATACAAGGAAACATGATTACAGTGGATTAGAGGAGCTTGCCAGGGGCATGAAGGATTTATTACTTTTTGAATTCTGGATGAGACATAAATATGTTTTTCCCCTTTTAATTTTGGACCCCATACGGCAAAGGTGAGAAAATTCCTCCGCAGATTCGAGAACGCTTAGTTGCCGAAGATCGGTTGGGTTTTGTGTCCAAGTCACACTGCAAAGGGCATGAATACTTGCCTGGCAGAGACACAAAACAGTCACTCACTTCTGTCGCCGCTGCCAAGTTAGTTACTGCCTCGTCTCCCAGTGGGAGAGAAATGTAGCTCCTTGGGGAGTCTTTTGGAAGGCAGCGTGGTGTAATGGAAAAAGCAGCGCACTCAGGCATGTGGCCCGGATCGCGGCTCCTGCGATTTGCGGCAGGCCGCTTAGCCTCGCTGAGCCGAGACACCGGGACGGGGTCCCCGTCTCAGAGGGTCGTGTGGGGGGCTGAAGCGTGCTAAATGTCGTGTTTGCGGGGTGCGTCTGCGTCAGACTCACAGATCTGAGTTCAGGGACGTCAGTTTTGCGGATGTTCTCAAAGGAGGAGCTTTTGAAGTCATTGTGAGCGCTCAGGGTATTTTCACAGGTGGTTTGTTTTCCCTGGCAGCTGAGACAGCACAGGGTGGGGGTGGGCTTAGCTGTGGCTTCAGACCTGAGCGGAAATGGACCCCCTACCACTGTGAAGCCTGCAGCAACACACCTCGCCTGCTGGCCTCAGTTTATTCATCCTCAAAACGGACGGGAAAGAGAACCTCAACCCGGCTGTACCCACCTCCTCCCGTTTTGTTTTCTGTGTGGCACCTTCTGCGATTTGAGATTACGTGTTTGTGTTTTTGTGTGCTTGTCTGTCCCCCACCCCAGCCCCTTCTCAGACGTAACCTCCAGGAGGACAGAGTCTCCCGAAGGCAGTGACCGGCACGCTGTTGTTGTTTATGCCTTTGACCTTCGACATCTTAAGTGCTGACTTAATACAGACTTAGGAAAAAAAAAAAAAACTCCCCGAGCGTCGTGGCTGTATTTATGTACAGTAGCTGAGCTAGAACCTGGGCGTTTGGAAATACCCGCGTTTTTACAGTTGAGCTTCTGTTTCCCAAAGGTGCTTACTCAGCCTTGGATGGCACTGTGCGACGTGTGACATCAGAAGTCTGACTCAGGCGTTCAGCTGGGAAAGATCTTGACTTTGAGCCCGGCTCGCCCTTTGAGGTACGGCTGGACAGAGCTCAAGAAGGTCTTGGGTTTCAATTTATCTAGGAAGGTATTTAGCAAATTATTTTTAACCATTTGGATGTGGTACAGATCACCCGAGGAATCTGCAGCCTGTGCGTAAGTGGAGGCCGAGAGCAGAGCCGAGTGGCAGAACACGGACCTGCTCCAGCCTTCCCCAGGGCCTGCGTCCTCCCGGCCTGCCCGCCCGGCCAGCCCTGGGCCCCGGCGTCTCCTGGCCGACGTCTCTTACCTAGCCCCTTGGACATCACTCTGATTCCCGGGGTTTCCTCTCCACGTGAAGTTAGGCGCTGGGCACTCGGGACCAGTGCTGGGCTTTGAGGGTCTCGTTCCATAGCTTCCCTGCAGTGTGGTGGCACTCACAACACTGAGCTGTGACACAGAGAACATGAGGAGTGCTTGGCTGTCCTCCCTCATCCTCTCAAGGGGCTTTGGGGACTTGAGGGAGGGGTTCCTGTACACCCAGGGACTGCTTGCGGAAGACTGCACAGCCTTGTGTCATGGGCAGCTCGGGAAGGCTCAGTTTTCTTCACGCTCTCGACAGATAGCATCTCTGGTTTAAAATAGGCTTGGAACCATTACCAAGTGGACGTAATAGACACTGCACGCTTGCCCTGCTGGCCCTCCAGGCCCTGTGTGCGTGGGTTGGCCACAGAAATGCTGAAGCAGTGTGCAGCTGCCCAGTCTTGTTGGGTTTCTGTGTTGTGGCTCTCCCAGCTCTGCTCGAGTTTGCTCATTAGCACAGACAATTAGCCAGGCCTGCGTAGCCAGGTCCTGACTTGTCAGCAGCAGACGGCCTGGTCCAAGCGGGCACTTGGAAGCTCCACAGAGACATCCAGAACCACCCCGCCGGTCATCTGCCTTTTCGTCCCAGATGTGCTGGCACTCCAGGGGCAGGGGTCTACCCTCGGCCTTCGCAGCTCGGGCCGCACTTCACACGGGGGAGCAGCCCGGTCACTGCAGGGTTGTAGAGACCGTGTGTCCGTGTGCCTTACCTCCCCAGGGAAGTGCCAGAATGAGACGGACTGCAGGACCTGGAAGAAGCCACAGCTGGGTGTGGGTGTGGCCCTGTTTCTAGGCGGTGCACGTGGTCTCACGCGAGCACGCATGTGGTGGCTTCTTGCCGACGTTGGCCATGAATTGGTCGTGCTGAATCCTGTCCCTGTCCCGATGTGGTGCGTGTCAGCATTCCCATTCTGCAGATGGAGAAGCTGAGGCCCCATGGAGTTGGTCAGTGATCAGGTGTGAAGACGTGTATGGTGGCGTTACGTGGGGAGCCGAGGGGACCTTCCCACAAGGTCACTGGGACGCAGAGTCTGGCACAGTGCTGTATTGCCCTTGTTCACTCTTTCTCCGTCACGGGGCAGGCAGTCCCGTCCTTGACCAGGATTCTTCCCCGATCAGCTGCACGACATTCGTGTCCGGCACCTTCCCCACTCAGACAGGGCTTTTCTCCGTCCCACTGCCACCACTTCCCACGCCTGGAGCAGGCCACAGCGGGTCTGACCTCAGCTGTGTCCCCTGCAGCTTGGCCTCCCTGGGGTCCACAGGTCTGAGTCTGTCCCTCAGGGACTTCCAAAGGCTCGTTGACCTCACCTGTTTCTGCGGCAGCCACAGACACCTTTTGCCGCCTGCCTCAGCTTGCGTCTCGCGCTGGTCCTCACCACACTGGCCAAGTCCTGCCTGCTGCCCGCCCCTCACACCTGCTCTCCCTGCTGGGCACTTGACCTCTCAGCCTTCAGGACTTGGTCCCTCCTGAAGCCCTGCCGCCTCCTCATCGTGAGCACCTGGAGAAGAAGTTGCCTGCTGTTGTTACATGTCCTTGCACCTGGCAGGACACCTGGACGTGTGGACAGTGCTTGAACGATCAGGGCTGCTGTGGGGAGATGAAGCAGCAGACCCGGGCGCAGCGTGCATATTCAGCAGCTGTGGGTGTGCCCCAGTGTCTTACCTAGCCCAGCTCTGTCTCTTCAGAACGGGGAATTCTGGCAGGTGCTTCGCCAGCTGCCTTCTCGGATAATGCCTTTAGGGTTAGATTCAGCAAGATGTTTGAGTGAACTCCTTGGGCTGGAAGTGGGACACCAGTCCCAACAGAGGTAAACAAACGTGGGAGTGTGTTTGCTCGAGGACCTGAACGGCTCTCGGCCGGATCGCTCGTTGGGTTGTTAGAACGCGTTAGCTGTGCTGTCTCCTTCTCCTAGCTGGCTCTTTGCTGAATTGCATCTCTCTCAAGCAGACTCTTGGCTCGGGAGAGCAGGACAGTAGCTGGTGGCCCCAGGCTCATGTCCCCAGGCTCAGCGGCTACCATGGAGAGAGCCTTGTTCCCAGTGGCACTTGTTGGCACTGCTTCACTGGTCCACTGGGGACCCAGCCGCTGTGTTGGGTTCAGGGGCCCTGCAGCGCTCACTCCCGGCCCGATCTGGAGCACGTTCCCATTTCAAGTGGGAATGGGGTGCTAGAGCCCCTTCCAAGTCATATAACCTGAGAGCGAGGGAGAGATTGTAGAAAAATTGGGGAAGTGGGGTGGTTATCACAGGCCCTGGCCAGCAGAGCGATACCTGTGCACTGGGTTGCCTCCCTCCCCTTGTTGCCGCTGCCTCTCCTGCTCCCCAGAGCTAAATGGTGTGGTGGGTCCGGGCAGGTGGCTGGGCTCTCCCTCTGCACCCCTGCCACACTCCCGTGTTGGTGTGGGAGCCCCAGGTCCAGATGCGGCTGTTCTCACACAAGTTTTCGGCGAGGATGCATGTTTCTGATGACATCAGTGAGTACTTAAGTTCCCGGTAGTTTTCAAGCTTAAGTCCTGTCCTGAGTTCTCTGACACTGTGTAAATTTAAAGCAAATACCATTCGCAGCGACACGCCTTCCCTCAGCTTGGCCCGTGTGGTCGACCTTGGGTTCCCAAGGTTCGGCAGTCGCTTTGTGACATTCGGCCCCAGCTCCCACCTGTTGCTCTGACCGAGCCATAAAACACGGTGCCGCTGCCCCTGTTTGGGGAGCAGTCATGAACACCGTGGCACGCTTGCCCTTGTTTCTTTCCTTGCAGTCCACAGTTGGGTTTTTCATGCGGCTGTTGGCACACTTGCTTCCCAGTGTGCACTGAGTGTCTGTTTCCTGAAAAGGGCACGGAAGGGCCTTCCCTTTAAACTGGCCCATTTATTTCTCATCCCTTTGCAGCAAGGCTGTCATTGTCACCACTTGAAAGACGCGCAGATGAAGGCTAAGAGGGGAGATGAAATTTAACAAAGGTCTCAGGATAGATGGAGAACCTGGGATTTACTTCCCGGCGTGCTGGGCTAAAGCTTGAAGATTCTGAAGCGTAGGAGCTGGACTTTGTGACCTAAGTCCCGGGGATGAGACTGACACGTGTCACAAGACAAAGGTATTGCCGGTGGCTGTGGGCGATGTTATGTAGTTTATTGTGCTGTTACAGTTCAGAGAACGGTGAATTCTGCCTCCAGGTTCTACTCTGCATCCATGTGAACCTGCCTGGAAATAGGACAGTACTTCAGAAAGTTCACTGAAAAATAGAGCTAAAAAGATAACACACCGTTTCTGCATATGTGTATGTGCACACACACACACACACACACAAATCATGACTTTTTTCTATATTTTATTATTTGAAAGCCAGAGCATCGGAGAAAGAGAATGAGATAGAGAGACAGATCTTCCATGCACTGGTTCAGTCCCCAAATGGTTACAACTGTCGGGGCTGGGCCCAGCTGAACCCAGGAGCCTGGAATTTAATTTGGGCTCCCACGTCGGGAACAGGGGTGCAAGCACGTGAGCCGCCATCTGCTGTCTTCCCAGGTGCGTTAGCAGGAAGCTGAATGAGAAGCAGAGCTGCTGCGACTCCAACCAGCGCTACAGTATGGGACACAGGCGGCGGCGTAACCTGTTGCGCAATGCACACCTCAGGAACTTACTCTAGAGGTCACCCTGCACGGATGCACTGTCTGCCCCTTCACTGCTTTTGGTTTTTCCTTTGAATTTAGCGTCTGTGTGACCTCAGACTTGGTTTGAACCCAAAACATGTGAGAGCCCTAGATATGTTTGCATGGTTTTGTTAGGTTTTAGGATTTTAGGATTCAAAGAAGGAGCAGAGGCAGCTAGTTAGAGAAGACTTTTAGGGGGTACAGGATGTGGGGACAAAGAGTCGGGGTTGAGCCTGCCCGACAGAGAGCAGAGGGTGTGAAACCTGGCTTCATTCTGTGTGAGCAGCTGGCGGAGTCCCTTCCTAAGCTGCTTGCTGGGGGAAGTGCAGAGCGCCCCATGGACCCTGATACAGTGCGGGGGGTGTCGCACACTCTGACAGTACACTGAGCAGTTTGGAACGTCCGCAGGTGCAGGGCTGTGTGGAAAAATCAACATCCCACTAGCCTTTAGATTAACCATCGTGCCGTTTCATCAAGCCTGGGGGCTCAGGCCCAGTGTTCTCCCAGGGTCAGCGCTCAAGTCCCTCTAAGCACAGGTCCCAGTCAGGAACTGACTGCTGTCATCTGATTTGGCAGGACAGTGGCTGGAGGAAATGTTCATCAGGACAGAGGCCACTTGGCTGAATTCAGGTCAGCAGAGGCTTCAGTGAGTGTGCAGTGGGCCTGGTGGCAGTGGTGCAGCTGGGATGTGGGTGCTGGGGGTCCAGCGGAGTGTCCAGTATCTGTGATGTGCCCTCTCTCCAGGTGTGGGGGTACAGCGGTCAGGGCAGACCAGCCAAGGTCTCTGCTTTCACGAGGCTGACACTGTCGCTGTTTTGGCTAGAGAGGACCTCAGTGAGGACTTACAGGGGGTTGCTGGGGTAGCATGAACTGGGGTGGCAGAGGTGGACAGTTAAAGCAAACTAAAAGTCCATGAGGGTGTCCCTGAGAATGAGGCAGGTGGAATAGCCCAGGGCAGGTGAGATTTCCCCAAAAGACCTCAGAGGAGAGCAGGCTCAGCCAGTTCAAGGAACAAGATAGGGTCATAGCCTGCGTGGCAGCAGCATTGCGAGGTGGGGAGAGTGGTAGGAGAGGAGGTCGGAGAGAGGCAGCAGGAGGGGCAGGCTCTCCTGAGCCATGGGCTTGCATTGCCTTCGGAGCAGGAGGAGGGTGTGCCGTGGGCAGTGGATTGGGGTGTGGACAGGTGGAACCAAGGGCATCTGGGGTGAGTGGTGAGCCAGGTCAGTTACGTTGTTACTGATCTTATCATGTGCCCGGCCGGTGATGGCACCCGTCCACCAAGGACTCACTGTGCACATTCCCTCATCATGGAACCCCTGCAGCTGGGCTTCTCGTTAGCGACCCCTCCCCAGGGTGGCAGTGCCCAGGCCCTAAGCCCTCAGCAGTGAGGAGAGGACACACAGCTGCTTGTGTGGTAGGTGGAGTAGGGGCCGGCCAGGCACGCCAAGGAGGGCTCTGGAGTTTGACAGCGACTTGGGGCGTGGAGGGGAGGATGTGTATTAGGAGCGTGCACCCACAGGCATCCTTCCTGTGTGAGTACCACTGGGGTGAAGGCTACAGAGGACTCGGGGAGCAAACCCCAGCAGGGCACAGGCGAGGAGGTCAGCTGCACCTCCCACCCAGCTCCCTGAAGGAGAGGCTTAATGCTCTTAACCTAGAACGTCAGAAAGATATCTTGTGGTCAGAATCGAATTCCTGCATTTTCTCCTAGGGTGGTTTTAAGCCAAGCTGGCCTGGGATCATCTGTCGCCATCTGTGTCCTCTAGCCCAGGTGGTCGGGTGACACTTTTTCCTAACCTGTTAGTCTGTGTCTATCTCTCTATTCATGTTCCACTCCCAGGACCTGGGTATCTGGGGTGTCTCAACAGCACCAGAGTGGTTTATTTTGTCCTGAACGTTTGCCTTGGGGCAAGGGGCAAATGTGGACGCCCCACCTGCCCCCATGCAGTTTTGTTCTCCACCCATATCCACACACACACACGAAGGATCCTCTGTTTTGCTTCAAACATTTATTTATTTATTTAAAAGAATAACAGAGAGAGAGAGAGATCTTCCATCCACTGGTTCACTCCCCAAATGGCTGCAATAACCGGGGCTGGGCAGGGCTGAAGCCAGGAGCCCGACCTCCATCTTAGTTTTCCACGTGGGTGCAGGGGCCCAAGCATTTGGGTCATCTTCTGCTGCCTTGCCAGGTGCATGTGCGAGAAGCGAGATTGGAAGCAGAGACACGGAGACTGGAACCCGCGCTCCGCTGTGGGATGGCAGCGTCACTCACGGCAGCTTAACCCCTTGCACCACTCCCATAGCTCAGCGCACAGAACTCAGACCGCAGCGCGGAGGTCAGGGCCTGCGCCTCGGCACCCTGGGGCGCCCACCTCGGTGCTCACCTCCGGGGACACTTGGTTCTTCTGCTGTCCCTCCCACTCCGTCCCTGAGGAGGCTTGCTGTGTGGCCAGTAGTTTTCTCCCAGCATTCACTGGGGCAGGAGCTGGAGGCTGCGGTGTTGAGCAGGGGCCAGGCCGCAGATCAGTTCACAGAAAATGGCTGCAGTTCCAGGAATCGCCGTCTTCGTGTGTTAGCCAAACACCCCGTCCGGCGGCGGCGGCCAGAGCCGCCCGTTATTGGAGTTTTCTGTGGCGAGTTTGTTGTTTTTCCGTTTTCCCCTTCGAGGAGAACTACTGTTTCCTGAGCTGAGATCTACCAGCCTGTCCTGGTCGGCCGTGTCTGGATCTGAGTCCCTTCCCGGGCTCCGTGCCCCAGCCTGCAGGGCGTGTTGGGGGGAGGGGGTGACTGCCGGCGCAGGTGGGAGCAATGGAGAACTGTTGGTTTGAGAAATCAAATAAAACCGGTTCCTACTTACTTGATTTTATTTTAGCCGAGTATTCTTGTCCAGAAATGAAAATCAGATGTTTGTCTCTTTTTTTTGTACATTTTTTTCCCAAAGCAAATGGTTACAAACAGTTACTTAATATAATTTACTGAAGCTTTTTCCTGAAAGAACATTTATGTTACTTTCTTTTATGCGTGCAGTAACTTTTGATCAAAACAGGACTCCGCTCCATCGTTTAATGTTGAGCGTCTGGATTAAAGGCTTCTTTTAATCTTAAATACAGATTAGGACTCTCTCTCCCTTTAAGCAAACCGCCATAAACCCTGGCGCCCTTCCAGGCCTCTCCATCGCGGCTCTCTGCTGCAGCCATTAAATGATTGTTAGGCACAATGGGCACTTGATTGTAATTATTGAACTGGCAATCAGTTATGGCAGCAGTTGGGTGGTGTAATTAAAAGGGAACGTGTTTGTACCTGCCAGCGTCTTTGAGATCCTGGGCTCTGGCTGAAGGGGGGGAGAGGCGGCACGTAAACACATGGCAGGAGGAAGCGAGCGCGTCCCTCAGGGGGAGCTTTTCGTCTCTCCCCTCCTGCCTCGTTCTTGGCCTCTTTTGTTCCATGCGGTAGATGAACGATGGTGATAATATGAGGGTAAGAATTTGGGGGCTACACACCGTGGAATGAATAGATGCATTCAGCAAGGATTGTCAGGTTTCTCCATGTGCTGAGAAATGCTAAATGGACAGAAGTGTTTTTATATAATTCTTAAAAAAAACACACAAGCATGAGAGTGTTTCCCCTTCTCATGTATAAAGTTCCCCGTGTATTCCCTGACGTATGAATGGGTATGAAATGCCACTGATAGAAGTAGGTGTGAGAGCTCAGCGCTCTGGTTTGTGCACAGATCAGTGAGGAAGGCAGCAGCGACCGGCGCGATGCCCCGTGAAGGTGGCCCTGCCTCTCAGCGATCTCGGCTGTGACGCGTTTTACGCAGCCTAAGCAGAGAAGCCAGAGTCTTGCTCACAGAGCGGGAATGTCAGCAGCAGTGCACATAGGACAAAAGGAGGAGCTGTGGGAACGTGGGCTTAGGGCTGGGAACTGGGATCCAGTGCCTCCCAGGCTGCCTTTGTCTGTGAGCCTGTGTCAGGTCCAGTCTGAGATGAGGCCGGCAGGCTTGTCCCTGTGTAGGAAGCATGGCCATCAGCAGCGACGTTCTGCTGGCTGAGCAGCAGTGGGAATAGCGCCTGTCCTTGTACCTTGTGTTTATCTGTCTCCCATTGGTCCTACCTGGGTTATAAAGCCCTGGACTTAGTCCTGTTGTCACAGAAATGGCACCATGTTATTGGCCAAGCCTAGATCACATGTCAAACCTGTGGGCCGGACAAGGAAGATGGAGTTCTGGGATCATCACTCCTGTTAGAGACATGAATATGTACACATCAGTGGTACCCCAGTGACTCAGGAATAGCCGATGATAGCTTTTAAGAATGAATATGAAAACCTAAAGTACAACTTAAAAAAAAATTCCCTGCATGTTTCCCCAAAGCAGCTCTCTGTCTTTTAGAAGTGTCCCACCTTGTACGACAAAGGCGTAAAAGTGCCCACCTGGGTTTCGGATGATGGCCTGCTCTCAGCCAGAGTCACGCTCGAGTCCCCAGCTCCCCTCCACCCTGTGGACGAAGAGCAGGCTCCTGAAGATGAGGCACGACACAGGCCTCAGACGGCTGCCACGTGGCTGTCTCGTCAGGGAGGGGCGCTGCCCCTGGGGGTGCGGGGAGCACAGCTTTCAGCCACTCTGGGCATACCGAGCCACTCAAAATCGTCAGAGTTGACAAAGTCAGTTCCTCTCTTGCTTTGGTTTCGTGTTTGAGTCTGAGTGCAAAGACCAGACAGTCTATAAGACATCAGACTTTTATCATAAAAATCCTTAGAAGGAAAGCATATTAAAAGTGTAAGAAGAAAATGCCCCTCCCCCAAACATGGTGCAGTCTCACAGAGCAGTTATGAATCAGGCCATTTGTTGAGCAAACAAGGAAGACATTTGCAGTGTGCAAGCTCAGGCTTGAATAAAAATAATTCTCAATCCACTCTTACCCCTGTTAATGCACATGTAGTATTTGATGAGCGTGAGGAAGTCTTCATACAACTCAGAAACAATGCAAATGACGAACAAAGGACTGTGCATGGATTGCAAACTGCCCTTCACACCAAGATAAACCCACCTTTTAATTCCGCTTGTGCACAACTCTTTGAAGTGCGCCAGTTTGTGTGTCCAGCTGAACTCTTTAAGCTCTGAGTGACATGAATGAGTAAGAGGATGCTATTACGTGAGCACAGAGCACTGCTGAAAGAGGTGCGTGGCGCTCACACACGTTCTCTCTCATTCTCTCTGTCTCTCTCGCTCGCTCTCGCTCTCTCATCTAGTTTGTGGATGTTGGCTGCAGCTCGAGGAGTTTCTTGGGAATCTGATCTTCTCAATGGCAAGCTGCAGTGCTGCTGCTGCCAGTAGTTGAGTTCATGTGGACTTGACGCCAGCTTTCTTTTCACGTATGTGAATAACAGTTTGGCACACAGCGAGCACAACAGTGACTCCACAGAGAGAGGAGACTGGGGCTTTTCAAATAGGGAAATGGGCAGGTTCAGAACTCATTTTTTTGTAAGGTGAACTGAGCTTAAATTGAATTAAATGTTGCGAGAGATTACCGTATTTGTGTGCATCTCAAGGAAGCAAAGGCCATGGCAATAAAGTATTTTCATTTTATGGAGTTTTTCTTGGAACGGCTGCACACCATATGACAGCAGAGGGCTTAAAACTCAGAGCCTGGTGCCAGCACAAAATCCAAACATCATAAAGTTCCTTCCAAAGCCCAGATGCTTATCGGTCTCCTCTCTCGATGGAGAGAGTCTGTCAACTCGCCGGAGTCCACCAGCTCAGAATCCCCTTCCCGGCCTCGGGTTCGAATATGCAGCCTAGAGTAGGGCAGACTCTCCAAAGAGGAGAGCCAAGCTGCAGCACCACCACTGTCAGACATTGGAGTGAAAGGGAGTCCAGGGCATGGCCCCGTTGCTGTGGTGCCCGTGATTCTGTGGTCAACCAGGTGCCCACATCTCGCCCGCTCCACGTTCCGCCAGAAGAGAACGTGCTGACGGGAAGGTGCCGTTTGCCCAGGCTTCCCAGGCTCCTGCAGTGCTCTGGGCTCCGTTAAAAATCTTCCTAATCCATAGCTTCTTGTTCCCCAACTTCTCGTAAAGGGTGTCAGGGAGCCTGGGCCCCCTCTCCGTCCTGGATGTGTGCATACGCCTTGGACAGCTGTGCTCACCAGCACTTGACTCCCAGACTGCTCAGTGAGCTTCCGGAGGCATTCCTGGGAGAGGGAGGGCCATCTCTGAGTGACAGCCCAGCACGCAGCGGGCTGGGCCTCCTCCTCCTCCCCGCTCCCAGCACCTGCTGCGGCATCTGGTAGAGTGCGAGGTGGCCGGCACACCAGTGCTCAGCGCTGGCGCCGAGAGTGTAAGCGTCCTAGGGGACCCTTCATTCTCCTGCAGTGACTGCCACTAGCGTGTAGTTCTGTGACAAACACCCCCTTCACCTGTCGTATCCATGTAGTAATTGATAGTCTTGTCTGACTATAAATTCTAGTTTTCCTCCCCACACACCTCTTTAGCGTGTGCGCTGTGCACAGTGTTGGACACAGCTGCTCCTGAGGACAGTGTGCTCTGTGGGCAGCTGACCTGCTGCTGCCCCCCAGAGCACACATGAGCAGCGGCTGGAATTGGGAGTGGAGCCAGGACTCAGACCCAGGCACTGTGCTGTGAGATGCGGTCCCCACCGGATCTCAGCCCCCATGCCAAATGCCCACCGCTGCACTGTGCTTCACTGATGGCTAATTGTGCGCTTGCTGTAGCTCACAAGTTCTGCCTGTGTTCCCTGGCGGAGTGTGAGTATACGTGACCTACCGCCAGGACCTGGGCTTGTCCTTTCTTAGAGTCCATCTAGCAGACGTTGAGGTCGTCATTCTAGCGATTTCTCCGATTATCAGGACGTAGCAGAAGATCCTGTTCCAGTTAGAAAGGGTTGTCCTTTGCAACAGACGTGACCACAGAATCTTCACTCCTGAACTGTGTTCCCCTCCCCTGAGTAGGGCCCCAGCCCTCACACCAGTGCCCTGGTGCCAACAATGACATGTGCTCTGTTGAGCTTGGGGCGCGGGGCTCCAGCTCCTATCTTGAGGTGTGCGAGCAGGCCCCAGGCTCCACTCCATGCCCTGCCCATGCTGGGGTGCGACCGTGGGCCAGTCTTCATGTTGTGGGCTGTGGTGGCCCTGTCGAAAGAGTGGAGTGCCATCTGCCCTGGGCCTCAGTGACAGAGGAGAGGAGTGCAAATGACCACCTGAAACGGCCTCTTCTGGGCTGGGGGCTGAGGGCCAGGAGCCCCCCTGCTGATGCACAGGCCCCCCTTCCCGTCTCCCCGCCCTATGCTCTGTGACTGCTGTGGACTGGCAAGCTCACGAGAGGCGTCCATTGATGCTGTGTGCAAGGAGGAAGGGCCCGCCTCGGAGCCCTTGGCCTGATGCCCGCAGCAGCTGTGGGAACACAGTGGTGCTCATTGTGGCACGCGGCTCGGGGTCTCCCAGCTCAGATGCTCCGCCACCTCCAGCTCAGAGTCTCTTCCTCCGGGTTTCTTTGACCTCTGGCCCCTCAGTCTAAAGCCCCTTTTCCCCAGCAGAACGGGAGAGGAGCCCACCCAGGCCCGAGGCCCCGCTGGCCTTCCCCGGCACCTGATGGTGGTTGCGTCCAGGGCCCTCACCCTTCCTTCCCAGTCGCTCCGCCCTGGCCCTCCTGGCTCTCGGCCTGAGTCTGGCCTGGCACAGGGCCTCACCAGGAGCCGGGACCCAGCTTACTGGGAGACTAGAGGATCTTGACTGTGGCAGAACTTGGCAGCCTCCCCGACTGACCAGCATCGTCTTCGGCCTGAGACCCAGCAGGAACAAAGCTGAGCACGCTTTCCCGGGCCTCACTGAGAGTCGCAGGGGAAGCCAGCGCCAGGCTTCCCTCTCTAGCATTTTCCTTGTTATTTGTGGACCTTTTTGTTGAATGCTGCATTGTTGATGTACAGTTAAGCACAAAAACCTTGTCTGTGCACCGAGCAAGATCTACAGCATTTCCCAAGGCCCTGCACCTCCCTGACTCCTCCCCGGCATTGCCACCGGAGAGCACTCCGCTTGTGACCTCTGTCCCCTCCATCACTTTGCATTCCAAGCCTCTTCCCCCCATACCCAGCCCTCGGCCCCACCTCTCCTGTGTTTGGAACGCGAAGTTCATTCTGGCCCCAGCCCATCGTGACAAAAAGAAAGCATGTGATGGAGTGGTGCCTGCCGGCTCCTGTCTCCCTGCCAGAGCTCTCCTCTGCCCTCTGCCTCATCTCCACCCACCAAACCAGATTGTGCGGGGCAAGGTCAGCCATGCTGCACCCCAGAACCTGGAGGCAAAGAGAAGCGGGCGCCAGGGGACCCCCGTCCCATCTTCCAGGTGCCCAGGCCTCGCAGTGTGGGGTCTTCTGGGCTGAGCCAGGCTGGTCCCTGGATCCTCAGACATCGCCCTGAGCAAGCACCCAGCGTGAAGGGATCTTGCTTTCCTTTTCCTGTCGCCGTCCTCAGATTTTCTCTGCCCTGAGTGCCTTTGGATTTCCTCGGGCGGGGTTAGGCCCCCTCCTACCGTGCCCCTGTGTGTGAGCTGAGTGGGCAGCAGTGAGCATGGCGAGGAGAAGGTCGTTGTCCCGGGGCGCACAGAAGCCCCTGCTCTGGCCAGGCTGCCATGTGCAAATCCTTGTATTTAGAAGTGGAGCTTAATCTGTTTATCCAGCAGCAAAGATAATCTGCAAGAAGCTGTTACTGTGTGGACACTGGAGCCAGACGGGAAATCGGAGGACTTGCAGATGTCATCTGCTCTCACGCAGCCGATCAGGACGGACCCTGCACTGGGGTTCACGCCGCGTTCCTGGGCTCCGGGGGGCAGAGAGGAGGGTGCTGAGAGGGCACGTGAGCCAGCAAAGAAGGAATTGGGACAGAGTCGGTCATTACCACAAGTGTGTGATTACAGCGTTCTCTGACGGTGGGTGGATGCGCTGTAACTGAGCCGCTGTGAGGAAGTGTTGGTTCCATGCACAGAGCCCGTCGGACCAGCCGCAGGCAGAGGTGATGAGCCGGTGGGAGGGCTTCCGGAACACCCCTGATTTGGATTGGGACAATAGGGGCACGTCCAGCAAATTCACGAATGGCGCTAAGCTGGGACAAATTAAACGAGGATGTAAGGAGATGAGGACAGACAGAAGGCGCAGCGCAGTAGGCGCAAGTGCTCGGATCTTGGAGCTTCCTGTGAGGCCAGGACGCGGAAGCAGCCCTAGAGGAAGAGGCTGTCCACTGCGGCAAGCACGGCCCGAGTGAGGCCGTGGCCTGGAGGGGCATCGCGGACGGCTGCTGCACTGTTGAGTTGCGTTTCCAGAAGCTTCCCGAGCCCAGGCCCCGTGTCTTGTCTCCACCTTAGCGTTCCTTGCCTGTGAACACTGAGCAGCTCCAAGGACCGAGGAGGGGAACCGTGTACAGAGGAACGTCTCAAGAATATGAGCAGTCAGGCGGAAGCAGAGGCGACCAAAGCGAAGCTTGAATTCCATCCTCAGATGGGGGCGGGCGGGGGCTGTCCCACGTGAGAGCGAGGGTGAGGACGAAGTTGCAGGGAACAGCCGGCCTTTGGTCCTGTTGGGCCAGGTCCTCGCCTGGCGCTGGGAGCCCTTGAGGCCCTGTGGAGGACACACTCAGGGAGACTGTGTCGCCCGCAGGGTGGGCATCTTTGTCTGAGATACTGGGGGCGAGAAGCGTCTCAGATGTCTGAGCTTTTCAGGTTTTGGAACGTCTGCATGGATTTTGCCATTTGATCATCCCCAGTGAATAAAATCAAATAATATAATCGGGTTACAATTTGAGTATCATTGCTCGAAGTTACAGTTCTTGCAGTGTTTTAGACTTTGGGTTTTGGGGTTAGGGTGCCCAGCCTGTGCTGGGCCCAGGGACTCACCAGCCACCTGTCAGAAGCGGTAAGCAGAGAGTCAAGGGCACCAGAGCCTTGTGAAGCCGCATTAGCCTTGTTGGTCTGTCCATGATCGAGCCCACAGTCGGGCCCCAGGGGAACGAGGCAGGGCTTGCCATGTGGGCAGAATTAGGAGTACCAGATAAAGCTGCAGGCTGTATGACAGGGTGGAGCTCGGGAAATGAGAGAAGTTGTGATAGGGTGGGCAGCAGCGTGGGAACCCCAGAGCAGGGAGTGGAGATGCAGCTTCCTGCACACAGGGATTTTCGGTGGGGGCAGGGTAACGTGCTTCATCCTAGGGGGACGAGGGGCCCTGAAGTCCTGGGACACCCTCACTCTGCAGGTGTCTCCTGCAAGGACACCAGACGCCAGCACAGCCAAGTGCCGCCAGCACCCCTCTCTCCTGCTGCAGAAGGGCCACGGGCAGTTTCCCAGAGTGTGTGAGAAAGGGACCTAGCTAGGAGGTGAAGACGCGGGCTTCCTATCCACCTGTGCTTTTTGAGGTTGCGTGTCTCTGCTCTCGCGGCCTCTCAGGCTTGAAGTCGCCACAGCTGCCAGGGATCCCGAGCTTCCATTTTGCCGTGTTCCGTGCCGCAGTTCGGGGTACTCTGGCATAGCTCCCCCCTCAGCACGTCCACCCAGGTTTCTTCAGCTTCCTGCCTGATTTGTCCTTTGTTTTCTTAGGCAGTGGAAAGAGGCAAAGGTGGGCATTGACAAGGTTCACTCACCCCTCCTCGCCAGTGCCAGCCTCTGCACTTGCCTGAGCCCCCCCAGCGGGGAGGCTCCTGCAGGGGTGGGGAAGCGTGGCAGTGAGGGCAGGCCCCTACCGTGCCCAGAGCAGTCTGGTTCACGGGAGAAAAGGGCCCTGGAAAGAGGAGGTTATCCCTCCTTAAGAAAACATGCGCAGAGAGTGGGTTTGTCGTTGCCAAGGCCAAGTTAAACAGGATGCAGGTTCTCTGTAGGCGTTCCCAGGCCCCGGAGCCTCTCCGCCTGCCTGCCCGCCCATGCTGTGGGTCGCTTCCTAATCCGTGACCGGTGCGCTGACCTGTAGGGAGGTGGGGTTCATGCTTGTGCAGCTTGCTGAGGGAAGTGACCCCGCAGGCTGCCCCGCCCTTCCCATCACCACCAGAACAAACACATCCCATCCCCACCTTGTTCATCACAGTCCTCCCTGGAGCCAACGCTTTAGGGCGAGGGGCCTCGGAAGAGGCCACACTGGCCAGGGCCATTTACGAAGTGCAGACTCCTCCCCAGACCCTGAGGTTTCATAATCTCACCACTCCGGGCGTGGGGGTCCCCAGTACCATCTCGGTTGGTCTCAGACTTGGCTTGAGTGAACTCATTCACTTGTGCCCGGATGTTTTATGGGCTGGTTCTGCGTGATATGTTCTGCCTTCTGAGGCTGGGAAGCAGAAATAAAGCTGTTAATACTTGCATTCGAAAAATAATAGATGAAAGTTCACAGTACTTTCCCGCTGTCATTTTTGTTTTGTTTGAAATCTGTATTTATTTTCATTTCATTTGAAAGAAAGAGAAAGATCTTCAACCTGATGGTTCACTCTCCAGATCCCCACAACAGCCAGGACTGAGCCAGGCCAAAGCCAGGAGCCCAGGGCTCAGTCTGGGTCTCCCCTGTGGGTGGCAGGGAGGGACCCAGGTAGTTGAGCCCTCATCTGCTGTCCCCAGGGTGTACATTAGCAGAGCTGAATCAGAAGTGGAGTGACTGAGACAGGAAGCAGGCCTTCCAACGTGGGATGCAGGTGTCTTAGGCAGCGACTGAACCACTGCACCACACACCTGCGCCCCGATACAATTTTTTGATGAAGATTATATGGGGGTGGCCGTGCGTGGTGTGGTGGGTGGGGCTGCCGCCTGAGGCACTAGCATCCCATGTGGGCACCAGTTCAAGTCCTTGTTGCTCTGCTTCTGATCTCGCTCCCTGCTATGGCCTGGGAAAGCAGTGGAAAATGGCCCAAGTGCTTGGACTCCTGCACCCACGTGGGAGACTCGGGAGAAGCTCCTGGCTTCATATCAGCCTGGCTCTGCCTGTTGTACCCACTTGGGGAGTAAAAGAGCAGGTGGAAGAACTCTCTCTGTCTTTTCTTCTCTCTCTCTCTCTCACTCTTCCTTTCAAATAATAAATCTTTGTAAAAAAAGAAAAAATTTTATGGGGTGTTCATAATTATTTCAAGTTCTAAGTAAGAGACTACTTCAAAAAAAATTCATGGAAAATGAGTTTAAAAATAACTTTTTTTTTGACAAGCAGAGTTAGAGACAGACAGAGAGAAAGGTCTTCCTTCTGTTGGTTCACCCCGCCCCCCAAATGGCCGCTATGGCTGGCGCGCTGCGCCAATCCAAAGCCAGGAGCCAGGCGCTTCCTCCTGGTCTCCCATGCAGGTGCAGGGCCCAAGGACCTGGGCCATCCTCCACTGCCCTCCCAGGCCACAGCAGAGAGCTGGACTGGAAGAGGAGCAAACAGGACAGAATCCAGCACCCCGACCGGGACTAGAACCCGGGGTGCCGGCACTGCAGGTGGAGGATTAGCCTAGTGAGCCGGGGTGCTGGCCTAAAAATAACTATTTTGATACAAAGCAAATTCGGTATGCATGCGGTTTTGCCTGGAGGACACACTTTCCCTGGATTTCCTGAGGACCCTCCTGTGCGTACACTTCACATGTATTTAGCTTCACACATATTTAGCACCATAATTAATTTGTCTTTGAACTCCACTTCCCTGAACCTGGTAACCCAGGCTCGCACGTTGTTCCGTCCCCTGGTTTCCCCTGATTTCCATGGTCTCTGCCCCGCCGTGCCGGGACCTGCTGCGGTCTTCAGGTCACACCGTGCTTGTTCAGTGCGTTGAGATACACGGCAGAGCCGGCGTCAGGGGCAGCTGTGGTGCACGGGGCTGGGCTTGTTCCCCGGGAGGCCGTGCCGTGCTTCCTCCTGTCGTGTGTGATCCCTGCTCTGCCAGTGGCCACAGAGATCCGGAGCCCAGAGGGGCCATGCAAGCACGTGGGCACTTCGTGGGCTGAAGGAAAACATAGGCATGAAATACTCAGACTTGCTTGTGTGTATCGGAACGCGGAAGGAGCTGACCTGACTCGGACAGGCACAGACGTGACACTTTCCTCGCACCGCAAGTCGTGGGGCCTCACTTCAGGGGAGCAGGTGAGGCCGGCGTGCGCTGGCGAGGTCTGACTGGGACTCAGCTCCAGGTCTCCTGCCTCTGTTCAGCGCCTTCCCTCCTGATCCGCGATGCCCCCTGCGCAGGGTGCTTACTGAAGCCGGGGCTGTGGCCTCCGTTAGAGGGAATTCTGGAGCAGCGAGCCCCCCGGCACTCAGGGTGCAGTCCCCCCACAGGGGTTGTATGGCAGCTCTGCGGGGGGTTTACAGGTGGTGCTGCAGGCGACAGGGGGCCCAGCCCCTACCCTGAATTTATCCAGGCTTTCACTCTGCGCGTATATTGCATTTTTGGGTGATAAAACCTCTTTCGTGGGCCTAGCTGGCTGCTGCCTGTGCCTTCTCGCCCCTGCCGTCCATCCATAGCTCCCGCTGGGATTAGTCTTCCTGAGACACAGGCATTCACTGTATTGCCGCTGTGACCAGACGCCTCCCTGCTGTCCCCAGATCAAAGCTGCAGACTCTCAGCCTGTCCTCCAGGAGCCTGGGGCCGGAGCCCAGGGCCGGCACCCTCCTTGTGTCCAGAACAGACCACTTGTGGTCCCCAGTCCTCATCACTCTCAGAAAAGCTATATCTCTTCTCTGTGGCTGGGCCCTGCCCACTGTGCAGGGGCCAGGCCTGGCCCACTCTTCTAACTCTGTCCTGGATGTCCTCCAGGCCCTGTGGGCTTGCTCCTCTCTCTACTCCCGAGGTGGCTGACAGCCCCGGAGAGTGAGCCCCTGGCCGCCCCCCTCCTCCCTGCACTGCTGCTGTGAATTCTGCTCCCTGAAGCTCGGCCAGGCTCCCCTGCAGTCTGAGAGCCACTCCACAGAGCCCTGGGACGGGATGCACTGCGGTCCCTCCTCTTAAGTAATTCAGACCCAGCAGTTCACTGCGTGGTTGTGTCCCAACAGTTCAGTAGCCACTTGAAAAAATACTGTACAGAAATACCCAGTTATTTGCTGATAGTCTGTGTGCTCCTGTTGGGCACCGCACAGCTTCCAGCAGTGTCGGGGCACTCTGGAGCACCCCGGGTGTGTCCCACTTGCCTCCCAGTGAGGCTGTCCCCACGGAGGAAGCCAGTGGGTGCTCAGGAGCATCTTACAGACCACCCAGGGCACAGACCACTCAGCTCAGCAACGGGCTGGGTACTGTGGGTGACAGCGGTTCAGATGGACTCCGTGGGCACCTCTGGGGCAGCTGGCAACGACTTTCTGTACCAAGAGGAGGTTGGCTGGGGGGCCTTCCAGGGCAGAGAGTCCTTGTTTTTTTTGATTATTATTATTGTTTTTTTTTAAATGATTATTTGACAGGCAGAGTTACATAGAGGGGGAGAGGCAGAGGCAGTAAGAGAGAGAGAGATCTTCCATCTGCTGGTTCACCCTCCAGATGGTTGTATCAGCTGGAGCTGGGCCAGGCCCGAGCTAGGAGGTTCATCCAGGTCTCCCACGTGGGTGCAAGGGCTCAAGGATTTGTGCCATCTTCGCTGATTTCCCAGGCACCTTAGCAGAGAGCTGGATGGAAAATGGAGCAGCCAGGACTTGAACCAGCGCCCACGTGGGATGCTGGCTCTGCAGGCGGCGGTTCCGCCCGCTGTGCCACGGCGCCAGCCCCAGTGCAGAGATTGCTTAGCAGCAGTGACGCTGACCCTGAGAGCGGCGTGAGCACAGTTGTGTGACCGAGATGATGGCGCCATGTCTCCAGCCCCCACGTTTGAAGTCCAGCGTGTCGACGCTGCCGCTAAGGAGTGGAGACGGAAGACCTGTGCTTTCCTGGTAAGGTAACTCACTGGCTACCTCCTTCCAGCACTGGCTGTATAGGAGGGCCACCGAGCAAAGAAGTAGGAATACCCCCGAAAACCTAGCTGTTCACTGTGCCATACAACTGGAAAATACAAAAATAAAAACTGGAAAATAAATCCCTAACATGGGCGAGTTTAAGAACTCCTCTTGGATCCATGAGGAAACCGAAACCACAGTTGTAGGCTGCGTGAACAGTGTGGAAATTCCGCACGGGAGTTTTTCTGAGTACGGCTAATACAACTCAGGAAAACTTGCCAGCCTTGGTTCCTATATGAATGCCAGAAATGAACAGGCATAAAGTGAATAATGCAATAAACCTAAGAAGTTATAGAGAGGCCAGCGTTGTGGAGTAGTGGGTAGAACCGCATGCGTCCCAGTTCGAGTCCCAGCTGCTGCACTTCTGATCCAGCTCCCCGCTAGTGTACATTGGAAAGTAGCAGAAGGTGGCCCGAGTGCGTGGGCCCCTGCACCCACCGGGGAGACCTGATAGAAGCTCCTGGCTCCCAGCTTCTGACTGGCACAGCCCTGGCAGCTGTGGCCATCTGGGGAGTGAACCAGCAGATGGAACATCTCTCTCTCTCTCTTTTTCTCTCTCTCTCTCTGCAACTCTGCCTTTCAAATAAATTTTATAATAAAAAAAATTACAGAAAAAGAACAAGAAAATTGGCTCAGGGATGCCAAAAGCACCTTGTGGGAAGGGTGCCTGACAGGTAATAACCACCGGAGACCGTACCTGTTAGGCGTGTTAGTTGTCAGACAGATGGAGGAGTTCCTGTTGAAGCAGCCACAGACAGCGTCCACGATACAGGGCTGTGTTTGAGGCACTGGGGGCAGATGAGTGTGGCCGTCGTAGGTGATGTGATCAGATTGAAGGCCACGTTCTCGGGTGTGCTGCTGTTACGGTTGTGTACACATGATGTCTCTGAAGGGATGCCTGGAAACTGAAACAGCAGGCGCTACTGGGAGGGGAACTGGTTAGCTGCGGTTCAGGCCCAGGAAGACGTAGCCGCTGGGTCTTGTACCGTGTGCTTACTCTTCATCCAAAGGTGCTGCATGGTGTCTTCTACTCCTGAGCCCTGTGTCCTGTGCTCGGGTCCGCCATTGTGCCCTCGTTCATGAGATGAGAGCGTCCAGGGGTTGGGGGGTCCCAGGCATAGCCTCCTGTCCGGCCACTTTCTCGGTGGCTCCCTTTCTGACTGCCCAGCAAGGCTGTCGTCCTCCGGAGTGAGCCGCCCATCACCCTTCCTGCCTCAGCGGCCCAGGGACCAGAGCCGTTCTCTGGCCTTGGCTGTCTGGAGCTTTCCTGAGGGCGACTTGACAGCTCACGGAAGGGGGCGGGCACAGGGGTGGGCCTCGGCAGAACCAGTTTCTGCTGTGACCCAGGCCCGTGGGAGAGCGCCTGTGGTGCTCAGAGTACACAGCTTGTTGAGGCTGGCACCAGGCAGAGTCCTGGTGTTGGGGTTGGAACTCGAGGAAGGAGGCCAGGCGGCTTCCAAGGTGAGTGCCAGACTCATCAGTCTCCGGATGTGGCTCGTGGGCCGAAGGGTCCAGAGCCGGGAGGGTCTTCATCCAGGCCGCTCGTTTGGTGGATGCAGACGCTGCAGCCTGGTATCCGCACAGGCAGTAGGGAGCCCTGCGTCCCCTGAGTCACGTGGCTTGTGCAGGCACTGGGCCCCTCCACGTGGCAGCTGGTGGTGGAGCACACTCGAGCCTCGCTTGCCCTCAGAACAGCCGCCACAGTGCAGGTCGGTGCTGGAGGGAGGGGCGTGAGAAAGGAGGAGAGAGTCACTGAACACCATCACTGGGTTTTGCCCGTGCAAAGCCTGGCGGGAACCAGGCACCTCCCCCTAGAAGGAGCCGGCAAGTTCGGAGGCTTTCACCCTCGGCCCTCACAGCACTGGGGCCGTGGCCCGCAGACTGGCCTCGGCTGCCGAGTTTATGATGAGTGTGATGAAACCCTGTGGGCCAGCACGCAGCCGAGTGACCCGAGATCCGGAGCTGGAGGCCCATGAAACTGCTCTCCCTGCGGAGTAGCGGTCACGAGCCGGCCTCCCCTTCACCTGGACTGGGGAGGCCTGGGCACCATTGCTGCTCCCGTGTCCCTTGTTTGGCTGTTTTGACACTTTACACGTTGGTGTCAGGTTACACAGACCCTTGCACAACTTGCTTTGCACTCGTGTCTTTGAGATTTCTCCATGTTGCTGGGTGTGGCCGTAGTGCAGCCATTTCTACCGCAGCCTGCGCGTGGGACAGTCCATCCGTTCTCTGTCAGAGACACTGCGGTTCTTTCCAGGCCGTTAGAAGCAGTGCTCCGCGCTCCACGCTCCGCGACTGTGCTGGGCCTCGTACCCGCTGTACCCGGAGGGTCTGCACTGAACGATGTGTCGGATCACTGTTAGCTTCCCGGATTCGTGACGCACAGAAGTGGGCGTTTATCTGAGAGCCAGCACATGGGTTCACTGTGGAGTCTGTAATCTGGGAGTGGTATGCTAAAGTCGCCTGCAGGTCCTCCCGCCGCGTTCTCCCCAGCGCAGCCCAGCCCAGCCCAGCCCCGCCAACGCACACACCAACTCGGGACCTTGCCTTAGACCTGGAGGCGTCAGTGGACGTGTCTTGGGAGAGGGGAGAACGCCGTTTTTCTCTCTTGTGACCAGCGCCCTTGCGATTGGCTACTCAGCTGTGTCTTTGGCAGGCCGCACTCTGCCCACAGCTCACCAGCTGGCCCTGAGAGTGACCGGTTCCCGGGAGAGGGCTGCTGGGTGCGGCAGGAGGTACGGCGTGGCCTCCCGCCGTGCCTTTGACCCCTGGCCTGTGAGAGGCCTCACGAGTCCCCAGAAAGAGCGTGTTATGCGGAAGCTCTGCATGGATCTCAAAACATTTTTCAGAAAATAAACATCTTTTTTAAAGATTTATTTATTTAATTTTTATTTGAAAGCACAGTCACAGAGAGGAAGAGAGTTACAGAGAGAGGCAGAGAGAGAGAAGTCTTCCCTTTGCTGGTTCACTCCCCAAATGGCCTCAACACCCAGAGCTGTGCCAGTCTGAAGCCAGGAGCGTCTTCCGGGCCTCCGATGCGGTGCAGGGGCCTCAGGCCTTGGGCCATCGTCTACTGCTTTCCCAGGCCATGGCAGAGTATTGGATTGGAAGTGGAGCAGGCAGGGCTAGAACCGGTGCCCAGATGGGATGCCGGCCCTGCAGGTGGCGGCTTCACCCACTGTGCCACAGCACTGGCCCCATAGACGTATCTTTTAATCCCGTTTCTCCATGCACTTTCTGAGCCACACTCTGTCTCATCTCTTTTGGGCACTGTTTTGTGAATGGTGGGAAGAGGAAGTAAAAACAGCTCTCTTCATGGCTGTTTTATAGAAAATCTGAAGAAATCCATAAAAAAAGTATTAGAATTACTAAATGGGTTCAGCAAGGTTGTAGGGTACAGGATCATTGTGCAAAAATCAATTGTGTCTCCAAATACTTGAAATGAACAAATGCTGAAATTAAAAAAGGAGTTCTGTATACGATAGCATCAAAAAGAATAAAGTATTTAAGGTTAAATTTAACCAAAGTATTATACTTGCATACTGAAAACTATAAACCACTGACTGAAAGAACTTAAAGAAAATAAGTGGCAGACATCTCATGACCACCTTGAATTGGGAGAATTAATATTAGTGAGTTGGTAGACTACCCCAAAGTGTTTGACAGATTCGGTACATTCCCTGTGCAAATCCCAGCTACCCCTTTTGGAGGAGTTGGCACGCGTTTTGAACGTCTCTTGGAAATTCAGGGACTCAGGTTAGCGGAAACCATCCTGAGTGGGGCAGGAACAGACTGCTGGTCTCGCGCTTGCTGGGCTCGGTGGTTGACACACACCATGCACACCCCACGTCTGTGTAAGGATGGAAATACAGGCCAACTGGTGAGACTTGAGAGGCCAGAAGTAAACCTGTAAACCTAGAGCCAATCAATTTTTGACAAAGATTGACAAGATAATTCAGTGGACAGATCATATAATGCCTATATAATAAAAGCAGAAATTAGCAATATTCAGGATTTTGTTTGTAAGCTATTAAGTGACACTCATTACTGTGTATGAATTAATAGATGAATAATTAAATGAGCACATACATGACTGAAGACAAGTTGAATCATATATGACCTAATTTTGAGAATGTGTAATATAGTCATACTACTAACACATTTCTGAAACAGTTCCAACATAAATTGATTAAATGTGTGATACCTGTTTGCGTGGGGAGCATAATGAGACAAGTACCTAGAAATCCGTGTTTTTGTCCTGCACTGTTGAAATGGTGCTGGTTACTTGTCAGCAATACAAATATTATCTACTTGTTTAAAAAAAAAAATGTTCCTTTCAACAAATGGTGCTGAGAAATTTGGCTATCCACCGGCAAAAAGTATCGAATTGGATCCTCAATTCATTCCATTTATAAAAATTAATTTAAAATGGGTCATAAACCTGATGTAAAAGGTAAAACTATGAAAGTTCTTTTTTTTTTTTTTTTTTTTGACAGGCAGAGTGGACAGTGAGAGAGAGACAGAGAGAAAGGTCTTCCTTTGCCGTTGGTTCACCCTCCAATGGCCGCCGCGGCCAGCGCGCTGCGGCCGGCGCACTGCGCTGATCCGATGGCAGGAGCCAGGAGCCAAGTGCTTCTCCTGGTCTCCCATGGGGTGCAGGGCCCAAGCACCTGGGCCATCCTCCACCGCACTCCCTGGCCACAGCAGAGAGCTGGCCTGGAAGAGGGGCAACCGGGACAGAATCCGGCACCCCGACCGGGACTAGAACCCGGGGTGCCTGCGCCGCTAGGCGGAGGATTAGCCTAGTGAGCCGCGGCGCCGGCCCAAACTATGAAAGTTCTAACATAGATGTGAATCGTCATGACCTGCCTTACGTAGTGCTTTCTTAGAAGGGACACCACAGGCAACTAAGGAAAGAGAAATAGTGTCTGTTGAGGGACAATATCCAGAACTTATAAGGAGCTCTTGCACCTTGCTAGTGAAATGCAGCCCAAGAAAACAAACAGAAAATAAGCAAAGATTTGAATGGATTTTCTTCCAAAAAAATATACAAAAGGACAGTCCAATGAAAAGGTGCTTAATATCATTAATAACTAGAGAAATGCAAATCAAAACTAGTATACACACTCTAGGGTGGCCATATAAGTTGGACAGTAACAACTGCCAGTGGGGTGGAGGGTAGCTGGAGGCACACAGTGTTCGTGGGCTGTTAAATGGTGCAGCCATCGGGCATTTGAAGATGTTTGAAATTCCCACAGAGGACTAGAACTATAAGAAGTCTATTGTGGTGCAAACAGAAAATTGAAATCCATGGATAGTTTCCTCTCATACGCATTTGTCGTGGATTTTTGAAGGCCCTTGTATTAAATAGGCAGTCCTAACATATGAGCCGTAACTCAACTCCTAGGCTTCTGACAAGGTAACTGGAGCATATGTCCACACAGAAGCTAGTGCATGATGTTACAGCAGCATTGTTCATCATAGCCAAAAGCGGAAACGAGCCATACGTTCACCAGCTAGGGAAGATTGAGTGTTTCAAAACGTGCATATCTACAGTAAAACACTGGCAGTCAGCTTGGCCGGCTCTGGCTGCTGTGGCCGTTTGGGGAGTGAACCAGCAGATGGAAGATGGACCCCTCTATTCTCTTTCTCTCTTTGAAATAAATAATTTAAAAAAAAGATTCCATGCATTTCCATCAGCTGGGGATGAATTGCAAAATACTTGCATTTGCCATGACGTGGTATCTGAGACTTGTACTAAAATAAATACTCCAGGGTCGTCCTCCAAAGCAGGATTAAAGGAACGTGTGGATGACTGTTGAAGCTGTGCGTTCGTGGAGGTTCCTTGCACTGTTCCCTCGATTTTGTGTGTGTTTGAGCTTTTCCTTACTAAGTATGCAGGAAGGAAAAGAACCGTGGCTAAGTCAGGCCAGAATTTGAGCTGTCTGGCTTACTGGAGCAGCAGGTACTGGCTGCCCTGGCTTGTCTTCACGGTGGCTTGCCTTGCGTCCCTGAGAACCGTCTTCCAGTTTTCAGCGTGCTTACCAAGCACTCAGCAGTTTAGGAAGTGGACTTGGTGACCTTGAGTTATAGGGAGTAGAAGTGACTTTTATTACTCTTTTATTTGCATTTTAGATTTTATGAACCATAGAAATGAATCAATATAACTTAAGTTCCTCTCACAGCACCAGCATTTCCTTTGTCTTTTTTTTTTTTCCTGCCTGGTCTCTGTTCATAATCACCCACTAATAATGTGAATACGTCATTGTTTGCCTATCACAGGGCATTTCCACTGCTGTTTTTTAAAATGAGCACATGTGCCGTGCTCAATTAGATCACTGAGCTTATTCAACTCAAGGCATTTTAGGGCTCGCCGCATTTACGGCTGCAGGCTGATCGCCCCTGAGTTTCACAAGGACAGAGATTTGTGTGTTTCACTCCCTGTTCCAAGAATAAATTTCCTGTGCATGCAGTAAATACTTGCAGAATGAATGCATGAGTTTTATTTTGAGCGCTGTGGGTAATAGTATATTTTCCAACATTGTGGACGTTATCTGCAGAGGCAAAAGCTACAGCAAGTGTAACAAGAGGCTTACACATTGCCTGCCACAGAGGAGGTGCTCACTAGGTGCTGGGTGGTCAGTGTGTGGTCAGTGCACCCTCTGGCACGGACAGTACTAGTGGGAACGCGGTGTGGCCAGCCCTGCACATTCTCCCTTCAGACTGGCTGGGCTCTAGCTCTAGGCGTGTTAATGCCGCAGTTAGCACTCGCCTTGATTGGTGTGTGACTGTTCCTTCTCCCCAGCTCCCTGCTTACAGATGATGTCCACTGAGCTATGCCACTCTGCAGTGGGCTAACCTCACTCACCGCCTGCCTCACTCCACCAGGGTCCTTCATCCTGGAAGCTTTAATCCTATGACTTTAACAATAGTGTGAATGCACATTCTTGGTAGGAAAAGGGAAACCATTTTTATCATTTCTTTTAGATTTGTCTATCTCATTTTTATTCCCAACCCTGATTTATTTATTTCAAAGCTATATCTGGTACATGTTTAGGATAGTGATATCTTTCTGTTGAAATGTTTATTGTAAAATGTCTCCAGTTACATCTCGTAATCCATCTTAATTTAACATCTATGAGTATTTATCTAATGATAACATAGGCATCATAATTTTCTTTTAGTTGTTGTTTGCCTAGTATCAATAGCTTAGATCATTTACTTGGAGTCTGTTTGTGTATTTAAAGTTTATTTCTTATAAATAGCATATAGATGGATCTTTTTTTAAGTCAGTTCTGCAAACTTTGATCTTTTAATTAGCATGTTTACTGCATTTATCTTTGATGTGATTACTGGTATAGTTAGGTATGACTGTCTTGTCATTTGTTCCATATGTGGTCACTCTGTTTTTCTTCCTTAATCTCTCTCTCTCTCTCTAAATTGTTTAAAGATACAGAGAGGGGGAGACAGAGAGAAAGGTCTTCCATCTGCTGGTTCACTCCCTAAATGGCTACAACTGGTGGAGCTGGGCCAATCCGAAGCCATAAGCCAGGAGCTTCTTCCGGGTCTCCCACGTGGGCGGATGGGCCCAAGCGCTTGGGTCATCTTCCACTGCTTTCCCAGGCCATTAGCAGGGGGCTGGATCAGAGTGGAGCAGCTGGGACTTGAACAGGCACAAATATGGGATGCCGGCCCCTCAGATGGAGGTTAACCTACCATTCCATAGCGCCAGCCCCTCTTTGTTTAAATAATTCACATGCTTTTATTATGTTTTATCTGCATATTAGTTTTTTTTGTTGTCTGGCTTAAATAATTCTTCTAGTGATTACTATAGAAATTTCCAAATTAACCTATTAGAATTTGCCTCATCAAAAAAGTACAGGAATCTGGCCAGCGCTGCAGCTCAATAGGCTAATCCACCCCCTGCAGCACCAGTACCCAGGTTCTAGTCCCGGTCGGAGTGCTGGATTCTCTCCTGGTTGCTCCTCTTCCAGTCCAGCTCTCTGCCGTGGCCCGGGAGGGCAGTGGAGGATGGCCCAGGTGCTTGGGCCCTGCACCCCATGGGAGACCAGGAGGAAGCACCTGGCTCCTGGCTTCGGATCAGCACGGTGCGCCGGCTGCAGCAGCCATTGAGGGGTGAACCAACGGAAAAGGAAGACCTTTCTCTCTGTCTCTCTCTCTCTCACTGACCACTCTGCCTGTCAAAAAAAAAAAAAAAAAAAAAAAAAAAAGGTACAGGAATCTTAGTATATTACATTTACCCCTTGGCAAGTTTTTTACTACAGTTGCCTTGTGTTTTATTTCTGCAGAAGTGATAAAGTCCACAAGGTGTTCCTGTTGCTTTAAGCGTCAGTAGTCTTTATATTATCAGCATACTTAGCCTTCTGAAGCTATCAATTTTTTGGAATAGTTCTGTGCCTCCGTACCAGATCATTTGTCTTTGAACCTGAAGATCATTCCATGGTATGTTCATATTAAATATCTTACAGTATTACTTGCAGATAAATGCTCCATAGAAACTTATGAATTCTTTCAGTTTTTGTCTGACAAAATCTTTACTGTTCAGATTCACTTATTTTTGTTTTATTTGAGAGAGGAAAAAAACAGAGAAAGGTAGGCAGACTGGGAGATCTTCCGTCTGTCAGTTCATTTTCCAGATGTTCACAACAGCCAGGGCTGGGCCATCACGAAGCCAGGGAGCTGGAACTCCCTCCCAGGCTCCTGCGCGGAGGGCAGGGACCCCGGCACCTGAGCCCGGCTGCTGCCTCCCGTGGTGAGAGCTGGAGTGGACGCAGAGCTGGCTGGTGTTCTCGTGGGAAATGCCCACGCCTCACGTCCATTGTAAAGTGGCATCCTCCCTGAGTGTAAAATACTGAGCTATCATTTTCCTTCCATAACTTTTTTTAAACATTTATTTATTTGATAGAGTTACAGAGAGAGATAGAGAGATCTTTTTATTCACTGGTTCACTCCCCTCGTGTCTGCAATGGACAGCACTGGGACAGGCCAAAGCCAAGAGCCAGGAACTTCATCCAGATCTCCCAAGCATTTGGCAGGGGCCCCAGCATGTGGGCCATCTTCTGCTGATTTTCTCAGGCCATCAGCAGGGAGCTAGATCAGTAATGGAGCAGCCAGGACACAAACCAGCACCCATATGGGATGTTGGCATTAAAGTGGTGGTTTGACCAGCTATGTCACAGCACCAGCCCCCCTTTTACAACTTTTTTTTTTTTTAAGATTTCTTTATTTATTTGGAAGACAGAGTTAGAGAGAGAGAGAGAGAGATCCTCCATCCACTAGTTCACTCCCCAAATGGTCGCAGTAGCCGAAGCTGCGCCGATCCAAAGCCAGGAGCCAGAAGCTTCTTCAGGTCTCCCACACGGGTGCAGGAGCCCAAGGGCTTGGGCCATCTTCAGCTGCTTTCCCAGGCCATAGCAGAGAGCTGGATCAGAAGTGGAGCAGTTGAATCTAGAACTGGCGCCCATATGGGATGATGGCACTGCAGTGAAATCTTTATCCACTACGCCACAGTGCTGGTCCCTCCACAACTTTTAAAAAATTTCGGTCTGTATGTTTTGTGGATATTTTCTTGAGAAGTTGACATTCACTTTAAAAAAAAAAAAGTTTAATATATATTTGAAAAGCAAAGCTGCAGAGACAAGGAAGAGGGGAAGGGGAAGAGAGACAAGAGAGAACACCCTTCCATCTGTTGGTTCACTCCCCAAATGGCCACAACAACCAGGGCTGGGCTTCTTCTGGGGGGCCCATGCAGTTGGGCCATCCTCCACTGCTTTCCCAGGAGATTTAGCAGGGAGCTGGGTTGGAAGTGGAGCAGCCGGGACTTGAACTGGCGTCCATGTGGGATGCCGGCACTGCTTGTGGAAGCTCAGCCCACTGCGCCACCGCACCAGCACCCGACCTCCACTCTGTGGTTTCCCTGATGATTGTCTTTTTTTTTCCCCTGCAGTATCTGCTTTTGAGATTTTGCCGTTCGCCGGTTTGACTGAGGTGTGCCTAGGTTTGGGCGTCAGAGCTTCTTGAGTCTGTTTGTTTAGATTTGAAAATTTATTTGCCATGATTTTTTTTTTCAAACATAGCTTTGTTTTCTGTTCTTTCTTTCCCTTTGATTGCAGTCTCATTACCTGTATATGAGATCTTTAGACCATGTCCCAAATCTGCATTACTTGTTTTGCCTTTTCTGGTTTTTTTCCTCCGTGCTTTCTTTTGAATAATTTGTACTGACCTGGCTGCTGGGTTCACTCATCCTGCCTGCCGCTGTGCCTCCTCTGCCGTCAGACCCCGCCAGTGAGACCTGGATGTCAGGAATTGCGTTGGGAAGTTCTAGGAAGTGTTTTGGATCCTTGTTTGTGTTGGTCAGCCTTGCATGGCTGCAGTGAAGTGCCTGGGAGGGGCTCCCTGAGAGGAAGGTTGATTCCAGCTTATAGTTGTGGAGTGTGCAGTGTGGGGGGTGGAGGGTGGAGGGTGGAGTGTGGAGGGTGGAGGGTGGAGGGTGGAGTGTGGAGGGTGGAGTGTGCAGGGTGGAGGGTGGAGTGTGCAGTGTGGAGGGTGGAGGGTGGAGTGTGCAATGTGGAGTGTGCAGTGTGCAGTGTGGAGGGTGGAGGGTGGAGTGTGGAAGGTGGAGGGTGCAGGGTGGAGTGTGGGGTATGGAGTGTGCGGTGTGGAGTGTGCAGTGTGGAGTGTGGAGTGTGGAGGGTGGAGTGTGGAAGGTGGAGTGTGCAGTGTGGAGTGTGGAGTGTGCAGGGTGGAGGGTGGAGTGTGCAGTGTGGAGGGTGGAGTGTGGAAGGTGGAGTGTGGAGGGTGGAGTGTGGAGGGTGGAGTGTGCAGGGTGGAGTGTGGAGTGTGCAGTGTGCAGTGTGGAGGGTGCAGGGTGGAGTGTGCAGTGTGGAGTGTAGAGGGTGGAATGTGGAGTGTGCAGGGTGGAGGTAGAGCGTGCAGGGTGGAGTGTGCAATGTGGAGGGTGGAGTGTGGAGTGTGGAGTGTGCAGGGTGGAGTGTGGGGTATGGAGTGTGCAGTGTGGAGTGTGGAGTGTGCAGGGTGGAATGTGGAAGTGGAGTGTGCAGTGTGCAGGGTGGAGTGTGCAGTGTGCAGTGTGGAGGGTGCAGGGTGGAGTGTGCAGTGTGCAGGGTAGAATGTGCAGTGTGGAGTGTGCAGGGTGCAGGGTGGAGTGTGCTGTGTGCAGTGTGGAGGGTGGAGGGTGGAGTGTGGAGGGTGGAGTGTGCAGTGTGGAGGGTGGAGGGTGGAGTGTGGAGGGTGGAGTGTGCAGTGTGCAGGGTGGAGTGTGCAGTGTGCAGGGTGGAGTGTGGAGGGTGGAGTGTGGAGTGTGCAGGGTGGAGTGTGAAGTGTGCAGGGTGGAGTGTGGAGGGTGGAGTGTGGAGTGTGCAGGGTGGAGTGTGCAGTGTGCAGTGTGCAGGGTAGAATGTGGAGTGTGCAGGGTGCAGGGTGGAGGGTGTCGTGGCCTCCCTGCAGGCACCCGGGTTCGGCGTCTGATGCTGGTGTTCCTGCCGGCGGTCTCAAGGCCACACGGGCATCACACAGCAAGAGTGAGCACGTGTGTGACTGTGACTCTGCTTGGAGAGCCACCACGGTTTCATCATGTGGCCTCCACCCAGCCAGATAATGTAGCCTGACACTCCCCACTGGTCCCGCCTCTAAACACCGTAACTGGGTTAATTTTTTTGCCCTCTTCCATTGGTAATCTAAGACTTCGGAATCTAGGCTGCATAATGAGTAGACCTTTGGCAAACTTCCAACATCTAAACTGTAGCACTGTTAAAATACTGTGTCTGTTTTATCCAGTTCATCTTTTTCTCTTGTTCATACATCAGTTACTGTCATCCCTGCTGCCACATCAAATATTTGGCTCCCTCTGACCTACATGTACTCGCTGTTCTGTCCCTTGATTGGTCACTGTGACAGCTTTGTTGAATGTTTAGTAATTTTCATGGTGCGCGGATGTCGTCCGTGACAGATGATCGAGGCTGGATCTGGTTGCAGAGGGGAGAAGGGTGTTAAATTCTGTTCCCACAGTAGCTAAGTCCCTTCTCCACAGCCTGGCCCGGGCTTCTTGGGGTAGATCTGCTCCGCCGGCTGCCCGTGGTCTCGCGGCTGGCCTTGCAGGAGTTTGCCATGTGCCGTGTCTTCCACTCCGACTTGACCTCAACGGCAGCATCTCCTGGGTGCTGGGTGATGTCTGCATCTCTGTGGAGCCTCTATTCCCAGCAGACGCGTCCTGTGAGGCTCTGAGGCATCTCTCCCTCTACCCTGCAGCCCAGGGTGCGGAACAATTCCCATGCAGGTTTCTGGATTCCGTGCCAGAGCCAGATCTGTCGCTGGCACACTCTGGGTCCTGCCGCCTCCCCTTGTCGAGACGCTGTCCTGCCTGTGCCCTGCGCGGTTTCCCTCACAGCTCTGGTCGTGAGTGGCAAGGTGGCTGTGATGCCTTCTACGGTATCACGGCCAGAACCGGAAGTTAGAATCGTGCCGGCTTGGTTCCAGTTCCACTTCCTTAGGTGCTCCTTCTGCAAGGCGGTAGTTACGGATTGTTTTGACTTTGAGTTTACACTTGCTGCGTGGGGGCCTTGTGATTTTTCTCAGCACGTGGACCTGGGGTCCCTGGGTCATCTGGAGAGAACACGGCCGTCTGCTTTTGAGCCGTGCCTTTGTTAACAGGCGAGTGCTCTCACTGCCCGGCCCCGCCTCTGCGCATGCTGTGTTATGAGAAGCTGCTTTGGTATTCGCTTGGCGCTGAAACCTGTCTGCTGGTTTTCGTCTGCTCCGGCTTGACCCCATGTTCCTGGTAAGCAGGGTCCTGGTAAGAGCTGATCTTGGCAGACGGGCTCCTGCAGAGGCAGCCGCGGCTTTATCTCCCATGTAAATCCAGCTGCTTCGGGCTGGGCTGCTCTGGTCCTTGACACCTCTGCGTGAACAGTTTCTCGGATACCGTTTGTCTGGCTAGTTTGACGACAGTAGCTGGGATGAGGACCTCTGTGGTCGCTCCTGGATGGCTGCGGTCGGGCAGGGTCGACGAGAATGGGTCTGGAAGAGAGAAGAGATGGTGTAAGTGAGCCTCATCACCATTTCACTCCTCCACCCGTTCCCTGGAGAAGTTCCCGGTACAGTGTGCTGGGGGCACGGGGCCTCAGACCGTTCAGAAGCACTGAGGAAGCTGAGCAAGAACCACAGTGGCAAGGTGGGCCGAAGGGGCGCCAGCAGATCCAGGCAGGGGCCCGCAGCCAGTGCTGACGGTTTCCTCCTCCTCGGAGACCTGGGTAGCTGACGGCTCAGGGTGGGAGCGAGACTTGTTGTATATTCTTTCTACCTTTTGAATATTTCTTTTTTAAGTTTCTCTTTTTAAAGATCTATTTGTTTATTTGAAAGGCAGAGTGACGTAGAGAGGGGGAAAGACAGAGATCTCCCACCCACTGGTTCACTCCCCAAATGCCTGCAGCAGCCAGGGCTGGGCCAGCCTGAAGCCAGGAGTTCTATCCGGTCTCCCATGGGGTGACTGAGGCCCAGGCCCTGGAGCCGCCATCCGCTGCCTTCCCCCGCACAGGAGCAGGGAGCTGATCAGACACAGGGCTGCCAGTGCTTCGGCCAGCACTCCAGTAACGTGATGCTGGCGTCACAGGTGGCAGCTTAACCAGCCGTGCCACAGCGCAGGCCTTACCTTTTCAATCTGGAACCTCACGAATGTGTTACTCCTGAACCCTGTGAATATATTACTCAAAAAAAAAAAAAAAAAAAATAGTGACCAAAAACCAACCTGTACTTTTGATCCCTCCCGAAGCTTCCCAGATTGACAGCGAAGATGTATCTTCTTCAAAACCGTCAAGGAGAAGGCAGAATAGGAAAGGAAGCAACAAACTCGGAGTGTTGAAGCTGGACAACAAGAAAGCTGGCCAGGAGAGAAGGCCGCCATCTCCCAGATTTCCCCTAAGACCTGGAAAACAGGGCTCCTGGGTGCCTCCGAGCGGGAGAGGTCAACAGGAGGCTTCAGGCAGACGCAGCCACATCCCAGCTCCCACCCCAGGTCTGTGCAGCAGGACAGAGCTGTCCTGCCGTCCTCTCTGGAGAGGCTCAAACAGGCCTTCTGGACTAGGCCACACCAGCCCCCAGCCAGAGACAAGGCAGAGGCAGAGCCCTGACGACACTGCGGTTCACGGCGGTCAGCAAGCACGGAGACCTCCAAGTGTTTCTCCAGCCCAGGCCCTCAGCCCAGGCCGTCAGACTTCCCCGCCACGGGGCAGCCCCCAGAGACGACACTGGGGGCTCTGTCGCATCCGAGCGCAGCCAGGTGACCTGCGGTGAAGTTCCAGAAATACCTGCAGCATCATCTGTGTTCTCAACAAGAAGAGAGACGCGACTTTGATGAAACAAGCCCAGAATGCTATAAAAAGGAATGTGCAGATGACTTAAAAGGGCTCTCAGTTTTTAAAAGCCACCAGAGGAGATGGCGCAGTGAACTCCAGAGTATCTTGCAGAAACCAAGCAAAAAGACCAAGGCACGGAAAGTTGGGGAGAACACGTAAGCGGAAATGTAGGTCACGCTGGGAGCACGACACCCAAATCAGAGTCTGCACCAAGAGAAACCGGAGAACATGGAGGAGCAGTTCTGGACGGCTCACCAGCACTGAGGAACAGAGTGTCTGGATGTGAAGGGTCTGCTGACTGGAACAGCGTGGAAAATAGACCAGCGTTAGGGTCCTGTAGCAGAAGAGACTTGCAGCTTAAAGAAAATACACAGGTCTCGTGCAACTAGTCAAGAATCCGAATTATTTTGGATTTCTCAGTAACGACACTGCAGACCAGAAGTCGGAGGAACAGGGATTTCAGCCCACAGGGGTAAAGTGTTCCTGCTCCACACTTCCATGAGGGGACTCAAGTGGAATTAAAAGTGCAAGCTTGGGACCAGTGCCGTGGCGTTGCGGGTAAAGCCACTGCCTGCAATGCTGGCATCCCATGTGGGCACCGGTTCGAGTCCTGGCTGCTCCACTTCTAATCCAGCTCTCTGCTATGGCCTAGGAAAGCAGTAAAAGATGGCCCAAGTCCTTGGGCCCCTGCACCCACATGGGAGACCCAGAAGAAGCTCCTGGCTCCTGGTTTTGAGTCTGTGCAGCTCTGGCCGTTGCAGCCATCTGGGGAGTGAACCAGCGGATGGAAGACCTCTCTCTCTCTCTGCCTCTCTATAACTCTGCCATTCAAATAAATAAATAAATTTTTTTAAAAGTGCAGGCTTATTTTGGTGTAAAAAATGTTTTAGATGAAAAATATTTTTTCCTGTTATGTAGAATATGTCTGTTAAGGAAAAAGAAAACTACATAAGGATTCCGAAATTTATTTCACCACAGTAAACTCATCCCTTCAGTTCATCATTCCACAAACGCGCCCCAGAGCCCAACCACGAGTGGAATTTGACAGCAGGGTGAGGATGTGCAGGTGCTCCAGAGGAAAGCGAGCCAAGCAAGAGGAAACATGGGATGTAGGAAGCAGTCCGACCGGGGCATCGAGGCAGTCCTGGGGTGATAGCCAAGGGAAGTGTTGGGGATAGGCCTGGAGTTGACAGTGGGCCTGGAGCCGGGCGGCTGCAGGAGACCAGTGAGGTCAGGATAGGCCTGGAGTTGACAGTGGGCCTGGAGCCGGACGGCTGCAAGAGACCAGTGAGGTCAGGAGGCCCCAGGACAGGTCTGTTAAGAAGATGGAATTGCCAGTCTCGGAGGATGTCCTTCTGAAATGCAGACAACCGGTAGAGAGAGTTGGGATTAAATTATCGGTCAGTGTAGAGAAACAGTATCAACACCAGAAAGTCGGTTATGAATTCCAGGGAAAGCAGTTCTGCACGAGACTTGAAAAGTAATCCCGGAGTGGGGGGGGGAGGGGTAGGCGTGGTGATACGGTGATAAACACGCCCACATCCCATATGCGAGTGCCTAGGATGGAGCCCCACTTCTGCTTCCTGCTGATGTGCACCGGGGGAGGCAGCAGATGGTGCCCAAGGTACCTGTTCTCTGCCACCCATGTGGTAGAGCTCCAGGCTCCTGGCTGCAGCCTGCTCCAGCCCTGGCTGTTGGATTCGGGGAGCGAACCCATGAGTGGAAGATACTCTCTCTCCCTGCCTCCCTCACTCCCTCTCCTTCCCCTCTGTCCCTCACCTCCCCTCTCTCCCCTCTTCTCTTCCCCCTACCCCCGCCCCCTGTCCGCCTTCCAGTAAATAAATAAATCTAGAAAAAATGAAAACTTCTTTAGAAGACCGAAATGACAGAAGGGATATGAGAATTGGTAGCGTGGGTTTTTAAGCGTGAATGTGAGTCCTGTAGGCCTGGCAGGTGGAGGGTGTGGAGGTGAGCAGGGCCACAGCAGCCCAGTGTAGCCTGCGTGTGTCAGCTCGGATAAGAGGTGCAGTCACACTCAGGCATAGGTGTTTCCCCTGTGTTGTGTCAGTGGGGTTGAGAATTTATGGTTTTTTAATGTCTTTATTTTGCCTGAAAGGCAGAGATACAGAGAGAAAGAGGGTTTAAGACGTGGACCTTTTACGTGGTTGGTTTCTGTTCAAGAATACTGTTAGCCCTTGCATTGATTTCAAGTAGAGGACAGTGAGCTGTCCTTGAAATGGCCTTTGTGGGGATGTTCGCTGTGAAGGCAGCGCCCTCTCAGACCCACCACGTGCAGCCCATAAGAGTCCTTGCACGACAGTGGAAGGAAGGAAATGAGAACTTTCCTGAGAATTATGGCCATAGAAGGCGTATGCCTGTCCCAAACCCCTACAGCCAGAAACAGGATGTGGCAGACACGTGGACAGATGTTTGGCAGATGTCCAAGTGCTAGTTCTAGGTCTCCTGCAGTGCAGTCACTTCCCACCTCCCTGGGACACTCAGACAGCTGGAACCCGGTCATGGTGGGATCTGGAGTTGACCCTTGTTCTGCTATCTTCGTGACCGCAGCAAAGTCGCCCATGCCTTTGGAGAGAAGACAGGCAGTCCTAAGGGACATCACAGGCGTCGTCAAATACTGACCTTGGGAGTGGTGTGTAAATGGACAGTTCCTGTGCACATCTCATTGACTTTGTCTCTCTACAAATGTACCTTAAAGTATAGGGTTAGGTACTACCACAGACCCCGAAATACGGTGATTCAAACACGTTGGAAATTTGTCCTGTAACCTGATAACAGTAGCCGTGGGCACGTGTGCCAGTTGAACCGTAAATTAGTTAAAATTCAGGAACACAGCAGGCTCGTCTCTCAGCTACACTGGCAGCGTGGCCGGAGCTGCTCTGTGGGCTTCCAGATGGACCGTTGCCAGGGCTGCAGAGGGTTGTGCCGGGAGGCCCCGGTGGAGTCGGCGGCGAGGTCCCAGCGCGCTGGGGGCCCTGCTCTCCAGAGTCCCCCGGGAGCCCGAGTTCTTCCAGTGTTTCAGCTCTGCCGGGCCCTCGGTGTGAATACAACAGATCTTCAAATAAGTAATGGAACATTTGTATTCTGAAAAAAACTGAGGAGTTCAAAAAATGTTTGCATAGACATGGACTTATCTTTCAATTCCTGTTTCTCTACAATTTTGAAGTAGCACCGTGGATACCTTTGGCAGTGTGATAGGCAAATACGTTTTGATGGTGACAGTCGTAGATACTGTTAGCAGAAACAAAGTTAGAATTTCCTTCCCCGTCCACATTTACAGACCAAAGAATGTGATGTGCGGAGCCCTTGGCGTCTGTGGCCTCCCGGGTTAAGGAGGCCTGCTGTTTGATGGTGGCTCCGCCAGCTCCATGCTCCACAGTGTGGGGAGACAGAACAGAAATGGAGGACAAGTGCTTCCTGCTGAAGGTCACGACCTCCAAGTTACTCACACTCCATTGGTCAACAGTGAAGCCGCATGGCCTCAGGGAGTGTGAGGCAGGCTGGGAAATGTAGTCCCTAGCTGGGCAGCCCTGTCCCTTGCTGCTTCAGTACTGGGGAGTTCATTAGAAGGAAGAAGGGAAGAATGATGACCCTTAAGATAGACATTCTCTGCTACAGCTCGGTTCTTCCTGTGGAATTGAAGCAAAAAGTGCCGGTTCAGAAACGTGCTGTTACTGTCTGTCGCTTTGCACTGACTCTGGGAGCAGTGGTCAGGCCCCTCCCCCCAGGGAGACCACTTCCTGTCAGAGGGCAGTCCCATGTTTTGGTCTGACATTCCCGGATAGTGAGAGGCTGCCTCTGCCTGGATCTGCTGGCAACGTTGAATAATTCACACAGAGCCCGCGTTTCCAGCGGCGTCTTCTGTGCGTGTCCCCCACTGAAAGCAAGCCGAGCGTGCCACGGTGTGTGCCTGTGGAGCTGACGGCAGCCCAGGTCTGGATCCTCGTGCCAGGGGCTGACAGCCTGCGTGTGAGGGAGGGTGAGCGGGAGACAGACTGGATCCAGACACACGGATCTGAGCAGCTGCCCTTTCTGAAGGTTAAAATAAGAGCCCCTTGTGTTCGCTCTCACTACCTCCCCTCTCCTTACTGAGAGCGCCCAGGTCAGGGGTTTGGTGTGTTGTTATTTTTCCTTCTTTCCAACTTAGTTAAGTAAATAGACGATGATGAGGAAGTGTCCCATGGCCAGCGGCCTGTAGGTTGTAAACCTCAGGTTTCAGAAGCAGCGCTAGGGGCCCGCTGGGTTGGCTTCTGCTGCCCGGGATGGGCCGAGGCAGCACTCACAGGGCCAGGTGAGCCCTTGCACATCTGTGTGACGCAGGAGGTTTTTCTGGTGCAGCGAGGAGTGTCTGGAGCATTTTCCTGTGAAATGCCAGATCGCGAGCTTCTAGCTGGCTGACACTGGGGTCTTCACGGCCCCCACAGGGACTGGTCATCCCGGACACTGCTGCATTTGCTGACCGGTCATTTGTGTGTTACATTTGCGAAGGTCTTTTAAAGTGAGTGACACTTGAAAGTCTGCTGAACCAAGGGTCATCTTTTTTTTTTCTTTCCTTTTTTTTAAAGTGTTAAGACCAGAGATGTTTGTTTCTGTAAATGTTTTTTTGGGGGGTACCCGCCCTTCCCCCAACCCAACTCTAATTTTGAAATATGATTCACTAGGAAAATGTGGTTTTGTTAACTGTTTGCTTCGGAGCCGGCTTTTCAGGAACCTGCCTGTTGGTGTGGCGCCGGCCCTCGGAGCGTCTGACTCAGTTGCTCCAGCGCTGTTTGGGCATCTTCCCGTACACCCGTACACGGCAGCCTCCCTGAGAAGGGACTTACTGGGTCTTGTGATTCATCTCGGATCCTGATAGTGATCTTGGACGGGGATATAAATAGGCCAGGACCTGCCAGTGGCTATTTTTGTAAGGAAAGCTTTCTTTGAACTTCCGCCCTCTGGTTTCTCCCCCACCAGGCGATCCTATCTGTATTCTGCTGCGCTGTCTCTTGCCCTCTCCCAGCTGATGTGTGCAGAAATGAGAAGGACGCAGGGCTGCCTGGGACCATCCATCTCCCCGTCTGCAGGCTCTCATTCTCTCAGACTGGTGGTGGCGCTGACCCGGCCATGAGGCTGCCCAGTCTCCGGGCCCGCTGCCTCATCTAAAGTAGGCAGCACCCAGCTCCCAGGCAGACACTCAACCACGTCCACGCTCAAGGTTCCGGCAGGTGTGTGCCTGCCCCAAGTGTTAACAAATGAACGTGTAACACACTGCCTCATCGCGCCCGCACCAGCCGCAGAAGGAGCCCAGTGAGGCAGGTGCTGGGTTGCCTGTTCTGGCCTTCAAGAAGGCTTGTCCACTGCCCGGAACTCTTGCCACTGCCCTGCTTGCGCCCGGCTCCTCCCTTCCCCCGTCCACCACAGCCCCGGTGCTGTCAGTGAGGGGCAGGCAGCCTGCCGTGAGGGCAGCCCTCTCCTGCGTCCTTGTCCCAGGTTTCACACTATAAACAGCACATTCTGTCCTGGAATACAAGGTGATGCTGCTCTGTCTCACCTTCTGACTTTGACCCTGTGAGTCACGGCGCTCAGACTTGTAGGCTTGTGGTAGAATGGACAGCTTAAGGTATAAGCGGTTAAACTGGTCAGTGGTGCCCCGCTGTGGCCTTAGCGCCCTTGTGCAAATGGCCAGTGCCTGTGGCTTCACCCACTCGGTGGCCTTGAGTAACTCCCTGACTCCAGCTGCCTTGCTGTGCCAGGACCCCTGCACCCCCGTCGGATCCTAGTGCCGCAGCCTGGCCAAGGGGACCGCGAACCCAGGGCCTCGTTCCGCACTCTGCCTTTTCGTAGGATTCAGGTGCAGTCCCACCGTCCCTGTGAAGAACCGTGAGACTGTGCACTGATGCGGGGGACGGCCTGTGGGAGGCGGGGAGCCTGGCACCAGCAAGGGTGGGAGGAGCGCTGCGCTGTGTGAGCACCTGCTGTGTGCCAGGCCCGAGCCTCGTGGCTGCTCTGTTACGTAGACAGGGAGGGTCGGTTCAGACAGGAGCCGTCCCCGGCCCAGGATCGCAGTCCCAGGGAGAGTGGCGGCATCAGGATTTGAACCTGGGCTTGTGCTTCCCTTCCCGGGACCTGCAGGGAAGCAGAATTGTCTTTGGAAACAGGCGGGACTGTGACTGCCATTGCGTTCTTTTCCTCCTCGGATGCCTGTCTTATCTCCTACTCTCGGATCAGGATCAGCGAGCAGAGCACTTGCTGTCCCAGGCCTCATTCCCCTCCACAGGACTCGATGGCTTTCCCACGGGGAGCGGGGGCCATGAGATGTGGCTGTCCCACCCCGCTGCCCACTCTGAGCCGCCCCAGCACTGGCTGGACAGTGGCTGCCCCGCCAGCGACTCGTGTCAGCCCCTAGTGGTGCAAGGCCAGAGCTCAGGCAGTGCGTGCTCCCGCTTCCCTTGGTGCTGTGCAGGAGGCTCAACCCCGCTTGCTGCAGACCTCGAGGAGGTGTGGGTTAACGGGGTCGCTGGCACAGCCCCTTGCTGCCCACAGAAGGACTGGAAAGAAAGACAGGACAAGTGTCGCGACTGCTCGCCCAGTGTCTGTCTGCCCCAACAGGAAAGCATCCAAGGGTATGTGGTCAAGAAGCTCCGTTCTCAAAAACAGGACTTTAGTTTTAATTCACAGAAAGACGTGAGGTGTGTTCCTGGCTTGGCCGACACGTGCTGACGGTGCCGCATGCTCTGCTGCAGCCACAGCTTCACATGGCGCAGTCCCAGTGGCAGCGAGGGACTCAGAAGCAAGTGGCCATGTGGCTGTGGTCAGAGAAATATTCTGCTATGCTAAAAGAAAGAGCCAGTTTCATTGGGCCGGCGTTGTGGTATAGTGGGTAAAGCCGCGGCCTGCAGTGCTGGCATCCCCTGTGGGTGCCGGTTCTGTTCCCGGCTGTTCTTCTTCCCATCCAGCTCTCTGCTATTGCCTGGGAAAGCAGTGGAAGGTAGCCCAGGTCCTTGGCTCCTGGCTTCAGCCTGGCCCAGCCTTGCCTGTTGTGGGCATTCGCAGAGTGAACCAGCAGATGGAAGACCTCGCTCTCTCTTTCTGTCTCTTTCTGAAAATGTGCCTTTAAAATAAATCTTTAAAAAAGTTTTATCATATGTAAATTTTTTAAAATATTGACTTCAAAGGCAGAGCAACAGAGAGAAAGAGAGAGAGAGAGAGAGAGAGAGAGAGAGAAAGAGAGAATCTTTTATCTTCTGATCCACTCCCCAAAAGGCCTCAGCAGCCAGGTGTGGGCCGGGCTAAAGCCAGAAGGCTGGAGCTCCATTTCCTAGTGCTGGGGCCATCATTTACTGCCTTCCCAGGTGCATTAGCAAGAAGCTGGATCTGATGCGTAACAGCCAGGTCTCGAATTACACTCAGATATGGGGTGCCAGCATCGCAAGCAAGCGGTGGCTTAACCCGTTGCACCTCTTGTCAGTCCTGTCATATGTAAATTTTTTAAAAGATTTATTTTATTTATTTGAAAGGCAGAGTTACAGAGAGTGGTAGAGACAGAGAGAGAGGTCTTCCATCCACTGGCTCAGTCCCCAAATGGCCACAATGGCCAGAGCTGAGCTGATCGGAAGCCGGGGGCTTCCACGTGTGTGCAGGGGGACAAGGACTTGTGGGCCATCCTCCGTTGCTTTCCCAGGCTGCTTAGCAAGAAGCTGGATAGGAAGTGGAGCAGCTGGGACTCGAAACAGGGCCCATGTGGGATGCCAGGGCTTTAATCCACTAAGCCATAGTGCCAGCCCCTGTAATACGTAGATTTTTTTTTTTTTTTTTTTTTGACAGGCAGAGTTAGACAGTGAGAGAGACAGACAGAGAGAAAGGTCTGCCTTCCGTTGGTTCACCCCCCAAATGGCTGCTATGGCCAGCGCGCTGCACCAATCCGAAGCCAGGAGCCAGGCACTTCCTCCTGGTCTCCCATGCGGGTGCAGGACCCAAGCACTTGGGCCATCCTCCACTGCACTCCCGGGCCACAGCAGAGAGCTGGACCGGAAGAGGAGCAACCGGGACAGAACCGGCACCCCAACCGGGCCTATAACCAGGGTGCCAGCACCTCAGGCAGAGGATTAGCCTAGTGAGCCATGACGCCGGCCGTAATACATAAATTTTAAAAATGACTTTTAATGTGTCTGAGATGGGCTGTTTTCCTCAAAGAGCTCACAGTTTAATGGGGAGTAAGATAGCACATTGTCTTGCTTGACTGAAAAAGCTGGAGAAAATAATGCTGTGGTGGCTTGAAGCCGGCCTGTGCCATCGCTGTGGTGGGAAAGGCTGGGTTGAGCAGGCAGCCCCTGGGAAATGAGGGGTGGCCGGGGTACCGGCAGGGGAGCAGGAATTGTTTCCCAAAAGCCTTCCTCCCCCCCCCCCCCCCCGCCCGGCCCTCTGGCCCTCAACGTAAGACAGTTTCTAAGCCGATGTTGGTTGAGCACTGATGCATTGCCAGCAGTGTTAGGTGCCGGGGATTGTGGGGTGAAATGAATACATTTCCAGTTCTCCCTGGAAGATGCACAGATGAAAACCATGCGATAGGAGCCGGCACTGTGGCGCAGTGGGTTTAGCCACCACTTGCGTTGCGGCATGCCATGCTGTATAGGAGCGCTGGTTCTAGCACTCTGCTTCCAATCCTGGGAGAGCAACAGATGAGGACTCAAGTGCCCTGACATTCATGTTGGAGACCAGTGGAGCTCCTGCATCCTGGCTTCAGCCTAAACCCAGGCTGGACTGTTGCAGACATTTGAACCAGTGGATAGATCTCTCCCTCCCTCCCTCTCTCTTTCTCTCTCCATTACTCTGCTTTCAAATAAATAAGCAGGTCTTAAGAAAGACAGTCACGTGAAGAAGCGTTGCATGTCATGTGCCATTAGAGAATCTGACCTAGCCTGCAGTGAGAGACCAGTGTGTGGCTGTTAGAACGGGCAGATCCAAGACACAGCTTGCACTGCTGGCCACGGGGAACCGTAGAGGCTCTCAGTGCAGGAGGGGCTGCAAGATGGGTCAGCCACTTGGGGCAGTTTCTTCAACAGCTCTGTGTACCCTGACCATCTGATCCAGCACTTGTGTTCACCGGCTTTTACCCGAGCCGGTAGAAAACTCAGGTGGACTCTGAAAGCTGCCCTGAGTGCTTCAGGCACTGTCTGGACTCAGAAGCCACCAGGTGTCCTTGAGGAGCTGAGTGGATGGATACACGGTGGATCGTTCAGACGGGAATATTAGTCTGTGATAAAAAGAAATGAGCTGTCAAGCCGTGAAAAGACTTAAAATGCATGTGCATATGACTGAGAGAGCCTGTTGATTCCAGCTCTCTGAGGATCCTGGAGACAGGAGAGAGATCGGCCAAGGGCCGGCGGGGCCTGGGGAGGAACAGCCAGGCAGAGTGCAGAAGACCTTCAGTGCTGGGATCCTGTCCTTGAGCGTGGCTGATCCAGCTTGGGGGACAGACACGCAGCACAGCAGGAGGGGAGCGGAGGCCCTGGCGGCTCCTCTGAGGCGCAAGCGGGAAGAACGTCCTGGGCCCAGGTGACTGGAGAGCGGCTCAGCTGGGCGGCTGGGGTCCTGCCAGGCTCAACCTCCCAGGGGAGAGGTGCAGAGGAGGCGGGCACGCTCGCAGACGGGCTGAGCGACAGGAAGAGGAGGGAATGGGGGGGAGGTTGATGAGAGCTGTGCTGGGAAGGTCGCCCTCCAAGTTCAAGCCTTGGTATGGAAACGTTGGACGGGCCAGGCAGATCACCGTGGTCACTGCCCATTCCTCTGGCACATCAGACTGCCCAGAACCACCTTCTTGAACTGTTAGATTCTGGAATAAACGTTGGCCAGCCTTTGCATTCCTGGAGTGACCCACACCCAGACGCACAGAGAGAAACCCGCTGTGAGCCCAGCACTCGTGCAGTAGAGCTTGGCAGGCAGAGCTTGGCATGGACGTGACCTAGGATGCCGGTGTGCCAGGAGAAAGGGCCCCGCCTCCCCCGGCCTCAAGCCTCTCACGTGGCGAACGCGGGGACAGGACCTTGGATCTGAAGTTTTCCTTCCAGCGCTGCCCCTCTCATCTAATAAAATGTTTCATCAAGACTTGAAAAGATGGCCGGCACCGGGGCTCATTGGGCTAATCCTCCTCCGCCTGTGGCACCGGCACCCTGGGTTCTAGTCCCGGTGGGGGCGCCAGATTCTGTCCCGTTTGCTCCTCTTCCAGTCCAGCTCTCTGCTGTGGCCCGGGAGTGCAGTGGAGGATGGCCCAGGTCCTTGGGCCCTGCACCCGCATGGGAGACCAGGAGGAAGCACCTGGCTCCTGGCTTCAGATCAGTGCCGTGCTGGCCGTAGCGGCCATTTGGGGGGGTGAACCAACAGAAAAGGAGGACCTTTCTCTCTTTCTGTCTCTATTTCCAGCTCTGCCTGTCAAAAAAAAAAAAAAAAGACTTGGAAAGAAAACCACGTGTGTTCCTAAGCGCAGAGTACGCCCTCCCCTCCCGAGCTTCCCCTGTCTTTTCTCCCAGGATTTTCCTTCTGAAAATCCAGCTCGCCCGATGTCCCAGAGTGCAAATCCCCGGCCCGCTGCGCTGCTCTTGTTTGAGGATACTGCAGCTTCTGCATCCCTGACTTCATCTTAGAAAACCAAAACCCAGCAGAGGAGGTCCCATACCTACAGTCACGACTCTCCTGACCGCGCCAAAGCAGAGCTGCCGTGTGCCGGGGCAGCAACCCGCTGCTGGGATAACCCCCCTTGTGACGCATAGGATGGATTGAATCAAAAGAGAATGAACTCAGCACCCATGTCTCCTCGCTGGCGAATTTCTGGGAGTGTTTTTTTAAAGATTTATTTACTTATTTGAAAGGCAGAATTACAGAGAAGCAGAGGCAGAGAGCAGTCTTCAACCCGCTGGTTCACCCCCCAGTTGGCTGAAATGGCTGGAGCTGGGCCGATCCAAAGCCAGGAGCCAGGAGCCTCCTCCGGGTCTTCCCATGTGGGTGCAGGGGCCCAAGGACTTGGGCCATCTTCTTCTGCTTTCCCAGGCCATAGCAGAGAGCCGGGTTGGAAGTGGAGCAGCTGGGACTAGAACCGGCACCCATATGGGATGCCAGTGCTGCAGGCGGCTTTACCTGCACTGGTCCCATGACAGTGTTACTCCAGTTTTATCTCCATGCTGTTCTTAGAATTGGCCCAGGAGGCTGCTTGTCAGCCCCCTTCCCAGGGCAGAGGCGTGCGAGGGGCTCGTGCGAGCTGCCGTCCATGGCCTCCACCACATTTGTCGTTGTCATGGGGGCCATTGCTCTCACAAACGCCTTTGGTTTCCACGCAGATGGTCTTCCCTCTCCCCTTCCTTACCCTGCTTCCTGGTGTCGAGGCCTGTGTCCTTGGCGTGTCCTGCCGGGAGCCGCGTTCACACAGCTTGCGCGGGCTGGTCTCGCAGTAAGGAAGGGAAGGCACCAGTACTCACGTGGCAGTGCCGTGCGTGGCACTCCTGCACGTGACGTCAGTTAGTTTTCACAGGCCCCTCGTGTGGCTCAGAAAACTCAGTAAACCCGCCCAGACGCGGCAGAGCTGAGAGCTGAACCCCACCTCCGCACCCCGGCGCTCCCTGTGCTCCTGCACCGTGACCGGCGGCTCCAGCACAGACGCCAGCGTGCCAGTGCCGCCCTCCACCCGCTGTCGGCTCTCGGCCTGTCGTCCGGGGCTCAGTAAACAAGCCGGGGTGATGTCGGCATCTCCCTCAGGCTGCTCTGAGGCCTAACGGGCCGTAATCCACGGAAAGCTTTGGGCTTACAGCTTGGCAGGGAGCGCCTGCCAACCAGTAGCTCTTGCGGCTGCTGATGGCGGCGGCTGCACGTGGCGCCACGCCAGCCGGGCTGCAGGGGTGGGGATGGGAAGGTGCCCCCCTTGGGGCGTGAGAGCAGGGCCTTGGGACCACCTGGGGGACTCGGTCACAGCCGTCATCCTGGGACCAGGGCCTTGGCTTGTCTGTGGCCAGCAGTGTGTTCGTGAACTAAGTTTTCCCTCTTTCAAATGTCAGTGCAGAATATAATTCACAAAGCCAGCATTGACGAGGAACTCGCCCCAGGGTGTGGCTGGCCTGGCGCAGCCAGGGCGGCTAAGAGGAGCCTCGCCGAGGGGGCCCCCCATCCCAGTGCTTAGGGCCTGAGGTGGCGAGGAAAGACGGGGACAGCCCAGCCGGGGGCCGCTGAGGGCCTGGCGTGGGGCCCGGCAGCCAGGTGGTCTCTTCCTCGCCTGCTCCCGGGGCCTGTGCTGGGGTCCCGGGGTGTGGCCAGCCAGGAGGCTTTGTGGGGGAATTTCCCACACATGTGGCCGTGCTGGATGGCCACTGCTGACCGTGCCAGTGACGACGTAGCTAAAGCGTTTGCGTGTCTGCTCGTGTTGCTCCGAGGAGGTGGGCCACCAGTGGTGTCCTGGGGGGCACAGAGTGAACAGGCCTCGTAGGGAGTGGCCGAGCCAGAGTTCACTCCAGATCCGTCCGTCCCCAGAACACAGGCCCCTCCCCACGTTTCAGGGCAGTTCTCAAAGGACAGAGACGGACGCGGCCCTGTCTTCACCTGCTTCCCTGTAGTCACCTTGTACTGGGGACGGTGACAGGGAGGGGCCAGGCCACCGCGGCACAGACAGCACAGCTCTTTGCTGGCTGCCCAGAACCCTCGCAGCCTACGGCCAAGAACCGTGCGTGCTTCGGCTCCCCGCCCGCTCGCCATCAGGCCTCCGGTTCCTGGGCCGGTGATCCGTGCTCCCTGGGAGCTGTGGGGAATTCCTGAACGAGCTCAAGGCTTACTCAGCCCATGGAGCAGTGTCCAGGCCCTGTGAGGATCGTAGTTCCACAGGGCGCTGAGTGGGTCCCACCCCCGGACCCCCAGCCGCCAGGAGTGCCATGCGGGGAAGGGGTCGAGACCCCAGGAGACAGACGTCACCCTTGGTGGAATTCAGACCTAAGTTCTGGTGCTTGTTTGTATGCAGATGGGGCGCCCAGGTCTAAGAGCGTTTCGTGGGTTCCCTGCGACTCTTGGGCCTGGGGCTTCAGGGGTCCACGTTCAGCCTGGGAGCCCCCCCACCCCATCACAGAGTGGTAAGCAGCTATGGAGCTAGCACGGCCCCAGCCGCCGCCCGCCGGCCACGTGGCCCCGGCCACTGGCTGCAGCTCTCAGCTCGGCTTCCCCGTGTGTGAAGTAGACGTGCCGATGGGCTGATGAGGGGTGCGTAGAACACCCTGTGGGTGTGGTGACTTGACGTCGGTCAGAGGAAGTGCTTCCTGCACGCTCCTGACGAGTCCTGGCCCCGTGCCGCCTGTGAAGAGCCCCAGGAATCAGGACGAACGTCGGGCCATCGCCTGAACTCCATGTCTTCCCTGCTGTCCCCGTTCTTGGTGGGCCCAGGCACTGCCCGGCTCTGTTAGCACGACCTGCGTAAAGTCCCTGGGGGGAGTCCTCCTGCCCTCTACTGCGGTGCCCCCCTCATCTGAGATTTGCCCGTCCAGCCCGTCGGAGGCCCAGAGTGAGGAAGGGGGAGATTGTGGTACCTTGTCCCACACGTGTGACCTGTCCCGGGGTGGGAGTGGAGGGGCCGGAGCTGCCAGGCCACAGGGAGCCCTAAGCCAGGTGTCTGTTTAGGGGCTGCCACAGCCTGACTTACAGCCCCGCCCTGGGGCTGCCTTCCTCCCCTGGGCCCCACGGGAAGTGCTCTGCTGCTGCTGGCACGGGGAGAAGCAGCACAGGTTGTAAAACGTCAGCTCTGGAAACAGAAGTAGGCCTTGTGATGTTAGAGTAATTATCCCACACTTGATCTCTGATTACAGCCAAAACAGCAGTGGAAGAGCTAGAAACAGAGTGGGGGTCAGCAGCCAGACTCCGGGGGAGGGGCGGGGCCCGGGCTGCACACCTGATCTCAGGTCTCTGCCTGCCGGCTCCTGACTGCAGGACGGCCGGCCCCAGCCCCCAGCCCCCAGCCCCGCTTCCCGGAGCCCTAAGCCCTGTGCGTGTTGCTGCGCGCTGTGGGAACTCTAACTGGAAGCGCAGTTCAAAGAACTGCTTTTATCATCGCAAGTATGCAGCCCCAGGCCAAAACCGAAAAAGCAGTTTTTAAAAGTCTCACTTCAAAGGCAGCTCGGAATCCTCCCGTTTCTCCCACCAGGACATCACTTTCAAAAGGGACCCCAGCTCCCTCCCTGCTCTGTGGGCTCTCAACCTGCACGCTCCCCTGCGTGGGGGAGTCCCCAGCAGGGAACACGGAGGAAGGCGTGGCTCCCATCCCACTGCACTGTCCCCTGGGAAACCCAGTTCAGAGGTCTGGAAAGTGGGGCAGTGTGGTGCATGCACAGGCCACATGGCAAGCAGGGCAGTGTGGCACACACGCATGGGACACGCATAGCAATGTGCGTGTACACCCCTGCAGTACAGAAGGGCACACCTGATGCTTGTGTCTCAGGAAAGCGGGATTACGGTTCAAAGTACGCAGTGCGTTGTTAGTGCACTAACAGCAGGCTCCCGTTGTCCTGCCGTCCTCCAGGTGAGCCTCTGTACCTTACGTGACCCTCGGGTCAGACGTGTGCTGCCGTAGGTTAAGTTGTCCCCTGGGACCCCTGTGTGCACAGTTGAGTGTCTGGTGCCGGTCCCCCCTTGCCTGCCGTCCTGCCCGCTCTCACGTACAGTCCGGGAGGCAGCAGGCGATGGCTCAGGTACCTGGATCTCTGCCACCCACGTGGGAGACCCAGGTGCAGTTCCTGGCTCCTCACTTTGGCCTGACCCAGCCCTGGCTGTTGTGGGCATTTGGGGAGCAGGCCAGCAGACGGAAGGTAACCCTTTGTCTCTGTCAGTACATGGAAGACACGTCGTTCTTCCTCTCTGCCTTTCGATTTTTCTTTATTTTTACAAAGGCATGTTCAAAAAAGAGAAACTTTCAGGAGGACAAGCCTGTTGTACAGCAGATATCCGAAACAACACAGGGGCACCCTTTGTGTGCTTGTGTTTTCCCCAGCTGCTCTGCTGTTTGGCATGAAATTTAGGGGCGGATCCCCCGTCTGCTCGAATCTCACATGAGTGATTTCTTGAGAGGTAGAAACGAAGCATTCTTCTTTAGCGTGAGCGTTAACTTTACTCCTCATCGGCCTGCAGTAGCTGTTTTACTCTGCCTGTGGGCAGGTGTGCCGCCGTTGCCCGTGTTTTTGATAAATGCCTCTGATTTGATTGGTTTAGCGACTTGTATTAAGCCGGTGTTAATGTGTGACTGAGTCAGGAGACCATCAGTCTAGAACGTGGACTTCCTCCTGTCCAGGGAGAAATGCGGAGGACGAACACGGGGCCGTCGCCTGAGCTCCATGCCTTCCCTGCTGTCCCCGTTCTTGGTGGGCCCAGGCACTGCCCGGCTCTGTTAACACGACCTGCTGAGCACCCCTTCAGCTGAGCCTGGAACTGGACCTTTCACAGCCTGAAGGTGTAGCTTTCTTACTGTGACTTCATTGGCCACTTAGAGACAACAGGACTGTGAAGAATGCCCCTGCTTCTTACTACGTTTTTTTCCCCAAATTCTTCATGAGTGTAGAGCAAGCTGTTTGATTGCTGTGTGTGGACTAGATGGCCGCGGCAGTGGTGACCAGTTGATTGTCGTGTGTGGCTCCAGCAGTGGTGACCTGTTGGTTGTGGTGTGTGGACTAGATGGCCCGCAGCAGTGGTGACCTGTTGGTTGTGGTGTGTGGACTAGATGGCCTGCGGCAGTGGTGACCTGTTGGTTGTGGTGTGTGGACTAGATGGCCTGCGGCAGTGGTGACCTGTTGGTTGTGGTGTGTGGACTAGATGGCCTGCGGCAGTGGTGACCTGTTGGTTGTCGTGTGTGGACTAGATGGCCCACGGCAGTGGTGACCTGTTGGTTGTGGTGTGTAGCTCCAGCAGTGGTGACCTATTGGTTGTGGTGTGTGGACCAGATGGCCCGTGGCAGTGGTGACCTGTTGGTTGTGGTGTGTGGACTAGATGGCCTGCGGCAGTGGTGACCTGTTGGTTGTCGTGTGTGGACTAGATGGCCCACGGCAGTGGTGACCTGTTGGTTGTGGTGTGTAGCTCCAGCAGTGGTGACCTATTGGTTGTGGTGTGTGGACCAGATGGCCCGTGGCAGTGGTGACCTGTTGGTTGTGGTGTGTAGATTAGATGGCCCGCGGCAGTGGTGACCTGTTGGTTGTTGTGTGTAGACTAGATGGCCTGTGGCAGTGGTGACCTGTTGCGTCACTTTAATAATCTCCCTGAAAATCCTCAGATCCTCCACGGAGACAGTCCTGCTTTCTGCAAATAACAGTAATTTGTGCTCTTTCCTCCACACCATTTTGTTCTTGTCTTATTGCATTGGCACAGACTTCCTAGTAATGTTGCGTTGACCCCTAATGCCAGATTCCTTGAATTCTTCCTGAATTTACTGAGATTGCGTCTTGTTTTACCCTTTCACTGCATTGCTCCTGGAGATCTTACTAAGAAAGTCAGTTACCCTTTGTTAGAGATTTTCTGTTTCCTTAAAACTATGAGCAAAAATTAAAAACTTCTACATCTCTTGAGATGTTTAAATTCTTTATCCTTTTAGAAACTAGTGGTATGGGCTAATTCAATGGCTAGATTTTATTTTTGTTACATTGAGCCATCCTTGCATTCCTGATACGCTGCCACTGTTTCACCTATTCCAGGTTAGCCTTTTCATGCCAGAGTTAAGGATTGGCTTTTTGAGAACTAATAGGACATCAGCGACACTGGATGACCTTCCATGCCCGGTGGGTCTGTGTCAGGATTGTTGGGGAGGTCATAGGCATGGTGGTCACAGTGTACGACCCCACAGAGCTGTACAGGAGGTGGCTGTCACTGTTGGAGAAGCTCCTGTTCTAGAAAAGACCTCAGACAGGAAACAGGACAGGACTCCATCCCTGCCCCACCTGGTCGCTAGAGGTGGCTGCTGCCCTGGTCGCCGCAGAAATGCAGGAGTGGACTGAGCTGTGACACCGCGGCTGCCCTGCCTGTGGCTTGAATCAGTAAATCTTCCCTGCCTTTGCTGCTCTGCGATCACCCATCACCTCTCGTGTTCTGTGCCACCTCTTCCCGTGGGGCACCACGGACGCGGCTCTGCTGTGACAGCCGGCGTCTCAGAGCAAGGTCTCCCGGGGTCAGCCGTGTGTAGCCCTCGGCAGCTGTTCCTGAGCTGCCCTTAGGAAATGAGCACGTTTCCCACCCTTGGCCAGCCCAGGCACATCGCAGCGAGGGGGCGCCCATCTGCCTTTAGTGGGAGAGCCGCGGGTAGGAAGGTAGACTGCCGGGAGGTGAGCCATCAGTCGAGACTGCGAGACTCCCACAGGCCGCAGGCCGTGTCTCTGGCAGTGCGGTCTAACGCACAGCCCAGCAGGGGGCCCGATAGAAGTGTGTGGAGAAAGTTAAAACCAACATTACACATGTCAGGACAGGGCGGAAGAGAGGTGATGAACAGAGCCGCTCGGCGGTCAGGCGGAGGCAGGGAAGGGCTCCTGCAGGACGCCTGCGGCTGCTGACGTGCCAGGGAGGCAGGTGAGAGGCCCATCTGGAAACCTGGTGTGGCCAGTTCTGGTGGCCTGAGGGAGTGGGCACGCTCAGAGCCAGCTGGGGTGAGGAGGTCTGGTGTGTGTGTGAAGATGTCATGCACCACAGGTACAGTCAGGGACAGGCACAGTCTGCTACAGGTACAGCCTGCTACAGGTACAGTCAGGGACAAGCACAGGGACAGGCATAGTCAGGTACAGTCTGCTACAGGCACAGTCAGGTAAAGGCACAGTCAGGTAAAGGCACAGTCAGGGACAGGCACAGTCTGCTACAGGTACAGCCTGCTACAGGTACAGTCGGGTACAGGTACAGGCATAGTCAGGCACAGGCACAGTTAGGCACAGGCACAGTCAGGCACAGGCACAGTCTGCTACAGTACAGTCTGCTACAGTCAGGTACAGGTACCGGCTGGGAGGGGGACTCTGGGGCCTGTCATTCCCGTGCCAGTCGTGTGCATGAAGGGACTCGGACGCACATCTTGCGCCCCTACAGAGGTGGTCTCTGAGCGCCCAGGTGCATGTCACGTTGCCGCCACCGGGGGAGCGAGGCCCAAGGGTATGGCGGCCACGGCAGGGCGAGTCCCTCATCCTCTGCCTCCCAGCTCTCACCGTGGGGGCTGGGGGCTGGCATATCACTGGGCGTCCCCCACGTCATGCTGTTGGTGGAAGCATTCGCAGAGCAGACCAGGCAGAGGGCAGGGCGCCGAGATGGCCCTGTGCCGGCCGCCGGCCCCTGAGCTCTCTGCTGCAGTTCTCACCAGGCCCCGGCCCGCCTGCCCCTCCTGAGGACCCAGGAGTGCGGGCGCCTTCCACCGACCTGTGCCTCTGGAAAGGGGGGTGGGTCTGCCCCCACCAGCCAGTGTACCCTTGGCTTCCGGGAGGCGGCCTGCTGTGTGTGCCTGGAGCCTGGGGCGTGGCCAGCCGGCTGGGCCCTGGATGAGCCCCGCGCACAGAGCCAGCCCGTGTGTGGTAACTCCCTCCCCGACGCAGACATGACCCACTGTCTGCCCTGAACAATCGATTCCTTTGTGAGGGCGGCGGCAAGCAGGGGCAGGATCCCGGCGTGTGCGACCCTGCGGCTCCCCACGCAGCCGGCCGGTCCCGGGAGCTGTACCTGGGCACGGGAGGGGGTTCCAGAGTGCCCCTCTGCTCCGTTTTTGGCACTCCCGGATGATAAGCTGGGAAGTTGTGGTTTGCTTTTGTTGAAGAGCGAAATGCAAGAAAAACCCGGATTCTTTGCACCCAGCACCCAACCAAGACCTCAGAGAGCCCCGCGGCAGCCGGGGTTCGCCGTGACCCTCCTGTCCGGGTCTCCATGACGAACGATGAGTCTTTGCGTTTGTCTCACACCCTGGCTTGAGGCTGCCTTCTTCCCTGGGGCCTGGCTGGGCGTGCGTCTCCTCACCCAGGGCCGTGCAGCGTTCTCCATCAGTCGGGTGCCAGCGGCTGGAAGGTCCTACCCCAGGCCTGACCCTGCAGGATCTGGCGGGGTGTGTGTGTGCGTGCCTGGCTAAGCCCGGGGCCCAGGAGGGAGTGAGAAGGAGTCAGGGGGTCAGAGCCAGTCACTTTTTTTTTTTTTTTAAAGATTTATTTATTTATTTGAAAGAGTCGAGAGAGGAAGAGAGGCAGAGAGAGAGAGGTGTCTTCTGTTCGTCTGTTGACTCCCCAGATGGCTGCAATGGCCAGAACTGCGCCAATCCAGAACCAGGAGCCAGGAGCTTCTTCCGGGTCTCCCATGTGGATGCAGGGGCCCAAGGACTTGGGTCATCTTCCACTGCTTTCCCAGGCCACAGCAGAGAGCTGGATCAGAAGTGGAGCAGCTGGGACACAAGCCGGCACCCACATGGGATGGTGGCACTGCAGGCGGTGGCTTTACCTGCTGTGCCACAGCCCTGGCCCTCATAGAGCCAGTCACTTTGAGAGGTGGGGGTGCCCAGGAACAGGGGCACTTGGCTCTCCCCTCTGGGCTCTTTATTTTTTAAAGATTGTTTTATTTATTTGAGAAGCAGAGTTAGGGAGAGAGAGAGAGGCTGGCCGGGAGCCAGGAACTTCCGGGTCTCCCACCTGGGTGCAGGGGCCCAGGCACTTGGGCCATCTTCTGCTTTCCCAGGCCACAGCAGAGAGCTGGGTCGGAAGAGGAGTAGCCGGGACTTAGCTTAGCCCCCTACACCACAGCACTGGCCCGGCTTGCACTGGAGGAGCCCCTTCCCCGCTGGGTGCCCCCCTTCATGGGCTGCCCCAGGAACGCCCGGTGTTTGTAAATTTCCTTCCATGCCGGCAGGCTTGTTTCCATAAATTCCACCCTGACAGCAGTGTTAAAGCACTCTGATAGTCAAGCAGCTACACTTAGTGAGCACTTACTGTATGCCGAGCGCTAAGTACTAGGTGGGCCTTGTTTTACTTAACCTGGCCCAGAATCTCCTTAATAAGTGACCGCTCGTTTAAACTGGAAGATTGCATCTGATACCAGCAGCCAGGTCCGTCCCTGATCCCTGTGCTGGGCGCGGCAGGCCGGGATCCTCGGCCCCAGGTGCTCAAGTCACGACGGTGAGGAGGAGACGGGCGCAGGCGGAGTGGAGCCAAGCGGCGGCCTGTTCCTGAACCGCTCGCTGCAGCCGTCTGCGGAGGACTCGCTGACAGCCGCACGCCGGGATTTATGGGACGTTGGTGGGTGCCGACCCTCAGGAGCTGGCATTCCGGGGAGGCCGGGGAAGCCCGAGGTGCCTGGGGCAGGTGGAGTGGCGGAAGGTCGGGGCCTCTCTGGGGGCTGAGGAGGGTCTGGGCAGCGTGTGTGGCGTGGCTGGCACAGGCCTGGGGTGACAGGTCGCTCTGTTAGCGCAGGCAGAGCACCGCGGAGGCCCTGAGCCTCGTCCTCGTGTCCCTGTGGCCTCCCCGCCTCCAGCATTGGTCCTGGCTCCGGTGCAGCCCTGGTGGCGTCACCGACGGGCGCAGAGGGAGTGAGCCCCAGCCTGGACGGGCAGGACTCAGGGAGAGGCCTGCAGGGCACCCAGGGCAGAGCGGGGGCAGCGATGCAGGGGCAGCTCTGAAGGCTGCCAGCGGGGGGGGCACACCGAGCCGTTTGCCCCCAGCCCTCCTCGCCTGGCGCCTTTTGGCGTCACGGCGAGCGGTCACTTAAACGCAGCAAGCCCCGTGCCAATGAAGACGGCAGCTCTGAGCGGGCTCTTGTCGGGGTGCAGCCGTGCCCGCTCAGCCCGCAGCAGAGATGGGGGAGAGAGTGAGGTTCAAGGGCGGCGTCACAGGCGCTCTGCACGTCCCCCGCTTTTGGTTCCTCTCGGGTTTGCTTCGGCCTTGTGGACCGTGTGAGCTGGGCTGACCGGGGGATGCTTCGGGAGAGAACCCCGCTCTGAGCACCGAGCCCCCGGGGCGAGTCGCTGGGAGGGGTCCGTGCGGTGACTCCGGGAAGCGGGGCTCTTCTGAAGCCTTGTGAGCTTCGCAGGCTGCTGCTTGTCTGCGCAGGGAACGGGCACGGAAGAGACTGGAGCAGAAGCTGCGTGGTTTTTAATGCGTCTTAGAAAACATTCATGAAGAGCACGAAGTGCCCTCTCCTGTCTGCGCTGAGGCCCGAGCAATGGCCAGTGCACAGCCCAGGGCCCGGCGCAGGGCCACGCTTCCCTGCATCCGGGCGGGAGCAGTGCGGGCAGCACAGAGCCGCGTGCCCTGCGCCTGCACCTGTGCTGGCCCGGCCGTCCTCCGTGGCCGAGGCCGTTCATGGAGGCAAGGGCGTGTGAGACCAGTGGCAGCCAGAAGAGCCGGCCCGTCTGGCCCGAGCTGGCGGGGCTGTGGCGGCAGGCAGAGGCTGGCTCTGCAGAGGCCTGTGTATCGAGGCGTGGGCAGGAGAGCGCCAAGGTAATGCGAGACGCGGTCGGTGTGGCCTGGGATCCCTGCTGGTGTTGGAACAGACGACCCCAGCCCAGGTGGGTCCTGGGCTGCCCGGAGGCAGCAGCTTCCCACGGCCTGGCGGTCTGGGAGCTGCATTCAGAGCCTCCTGACAGACCATCCCTCACGCCGGTGGCCGGCTGCACGCCGCCAGGCGGGGACCGCGCACTGCGGCTCCGTGTCTGCCGGGTGGGGGAGCTGCCGGGCGCCCGGGGACCCCAGCATGGCCACTGGCTCGTCCTCTGTCAGAAGGCCGAGTCCTGCTCCTCCCTCGGCCTCCTGGGCCTGCTGACCGTTCAGCGACAGTCACTGCCGCCGTGTCCCGGCCACCACAGGACTCCGAAGCGTCAGAGGGGGCGGCTGTGCCCAGATGCATGGCCGTCTTGGGCAGACGCTTCCGTGCCTCTGCTTTGGCCACTACCTGGTGGGAGCCCTGCCGCCCCAGGCCTGGGTTAGCCCCCACCCTGCCGCCTGGCCCAGCCCTGCTCCCTGTACCCGCCCTTCAGGTTTCTCCCTGAGACCTCTGGGGTGGGGGGGGGGTGTCCTCTGGCATTTCTACTGGAATGTTCCAGCCTTAGGGCCTGGAGCAGACCACCCATGGCAGAGCCAAGCTGAGCGCCAGCCCCATGCCCCTCCTCCCCAGCCCGCCTGGCCGGCCTGAGTGCTAGAACGAAGGGCCAGTAGCCGCCTGCTTGCGCGGCCCCTAGGGTGGAGCCCCAGCTCCCTAACCCCGCGTCTCCGTCTGCAGGCCACGCCTCTGGGCACTGCAAGAACAGGCCGGGGGCGGCCCTGAGGAGCGAGCCCGAGAGCTGAGGGTGTGGCGTGGGGCTAACCGGGCCCTCAGCTCTGTTTCGGAATATGTGACTCCCTGGGGAGCCACCAGGCCCCCTCAGCACCACCCCGGCCCCTGGCCCCCCCAGCCTCAGCCCGCGCCCTCGTGACGAAATGCCCTGTGCATCCCATGGAGCTCATCCTGCTCTGAGGCATCATGGGAGAGGGCAGGTCCCCTGCCAGCCAGCGCCTACACTGTCCAGCCGCGCGTGCCTCTGGGCCCCCCGCTCTGGGGGGTCAGCAGGGAAGGGGCGCCACCTCTGTCCATGAGGGCAGGGTCCCCTCCCAGGAGCAGGACTGGGGCACCCTGGCGGCTGCCAGCCGTGCTGTGTTGGAGCTGCACGTGGGAGTGCAGCTCCTGTAGGCCCGGGGCAGCCACTGACCCTGATCAGCCCAGCCGGGGCTGTGAAGGCAGGGGGCGGGCCTCGGGTCTCCCCCTGCCGTGAGTGCAGTACACGGAGCAGACTTTCTAGAAGGAACTACGTTGACCATCCGTGGCGGGATGAGGCAGAGAAAGCTGGGACCCCGTGTCCCCGGCAAGGGCGGTGCAGGGGAGGCAGGCGTGCGGGTAGACAGGTGCCGCCAGCATCCACGTTTGTACTCCTGGCGGTGATGCGAGGGACGTCCACACGGACGGTCTGGTGTGGACGTCTGCTCTGATTTCTCGGGCGACCGAGCTGTTGCATGTGGTAGCTCCGGACGCCACGTTAAAGCTTTTTAACAAGAGCTCAGTTTGAAAGACAGGGTGACGGGGAGGGGGGAGGGGAAAGAGCAATACTACCTGCGGGTTCACTGCCCAGCCGGCCACACCAGCTGGAGCCAGGAGCTCCATTCGGCTCCGTGTGGCTGACGGGGCCCTCTGCGGGGCCTACCCCACCCGCGCGCCACGCCTCCAGCCCCACGTTCTGTTTTCTTTAATGAACTGCCGGACACTCCCGTCCCTGACAGCACCGTGTGGGGTGTGCGGAGCGAACGACATGAGGATGTCGAGGGTCTCGTCGTGTGCTTGTCGGCAGCGGAGCAGGCTTGTGCCACAGCGAGCGGAACACGTCTGTGTTCCAGACGGAAGCCGGTTAGCTCCCTCCTGCGCGTGGCCTGTAGAGCACACGCGTTTTTGATTTTGGCGAGGTCCGATTTCCGTGGCTGCTCGTTTTTGGTTATTTAGCTTTTCCGATGTATTTGGCTCCAGGGTCAGGGGCCCGTGTGTGCTCCGTGCACACCCAGCCCTCTCGTAGGTGTGTGAAATCATTTCAGATGGATGATGCCTGTGTTTATTTTCAGAAAATCAGTTGTTTTCTTTCCGCTAACACAAAAGGTGACCTACCACAGGCATTCCATTTTCCCGTGGCTCTGCAGGTGAGCCCTGGAGTCAGCCCCTCTGCCCCGCGCTCACCTCCCCACCTCCCGCTCTCGCTGCTCAGGCCTCCAGGCTTTTCTGCTTAATCCCAGACCCCGCGAAGCTTCCAGGGTCACCAGGAAAAGCCGTCATGCTGGGGCGGTGGCGGCACTGGCTTGGAGGCTCATTTCCTGTGTCCTGTGCACTTGACCATGTTCACCACGTCCTGTTCTAACCGGATGATGCCGTTGGCTTCTCTGGCAACGAGGTGTTCCCTGAGGAAACTCGCTCAGTAGAGGAAGGGTTCCCGCAGCTCACGGCTTTGGGGGTTCAAGTGGTGGCCCTGTTGGCTTGGCCTCTGGCCAGCTGGGAACACTCATCACTGCAGAACCCCCGCCTGCCCATCAGCCCTGCCTGGGCTTAGTGCTCCCCGGAGGCGGGCAGGCGGTCTGTAGAGGGCCGCGTTCTGCAGGGCTCGCCCTCTGCCCCTCACCACTGCAGCCAGCGCCAGCCCCTTCCTCCGGCATGAGCCCAGGCCATGCTGCCTGCCCCCATGGTGTGGCAAGTGCAAGTCGCCCGCCCACGGAGCACTCCACGGCTGTGTTCCATGAACTATGGAGAGGGAGGGACCAGGGTTCCCCCCCACTCAGCCGTGGAGAGCCAAGAGGGCCCACACCGAAGGTGGGTGCGCAGGGAGCCGGGCTTCAGGGGCGGTGCTCTGTGCTCGAGTCTGGGGCCCCGGGCACGCGCGCTGCTATCTGCATCTCACAGCCCCGTGTGAAGTCCGGAGACGGCCGAGCTTGTGCAAAACCGGGATGCCCCCTACTCCCACCCCTGGCTCGGAGAAAGCAAACTTGCTTCTCACTGTTGCCACTTCCTTGACTTTCAAAGCCAGAGTGGTGTTAGTATTTACCTTGACCGGGCCCGCCGGCTCCCCAGGCCTGCCTCAGGTACACACAGCGTTTCTCCCCGCGGCCAGGCCAGTGTCGCTGCAACCTGTCCGAGGGTGGAGGTCCACGGGGCCAGGGTATGCAGGGCCCAGAGACCTGCGTGCTGCCCTGGCCGCCTGCGCCGCGGGGTCTCCTGTCGAGGACCTGTCCCGCTCATCTGTTCCCCTCATAGTGGCATCCCCGTGCTTGCCCCAGGGGGGTCAGTCTCAGAGGAACCTTGTGTGTCCCCTCCCCCCAGGACACACACTTGAGATCCTACCCCAGACCCTCTACAGCCAGGTGGAGCAGGCTTGCTCTGGCTGGACCTCACCAGGTCCTGCCTGAGTCCTAGTGTTGGCACCTAAGATAGAGGTCAGAGCGGCCCAGTGAGCGGGGAACTCACAGCCAGGTGACAATGACGTGCAGGCGCGCCCCGCTCTGCACGGGCTGGGTCGCTTACCTGGGGAGTTTCTCTTAGATCCGGTTCACCGTGCAGGCATGCCCCGCACCCTCGACACCTGCACAGCTCTGGGTGACTGCACCTTGGCTGTCTCCGTATCGCAGCTGTCTCCACTTTTCCACACAGATCTGGGACATGAGCGACGAGGAGACCGTCTGAGTGCGAGACAGCCACCAAGGAGCGCTTGTCGTCGGCCCCAGCTGCTGCCCCGCCCCAGGACTCCACTGCCCTCCACCCAGAGGTGCTGTGCGTTTCATGGCTCCTCATTCCGCCAGCTCTGAACTCAATAACAACCTTGGCTTTGGTCTCGCCACTGATCCAGGGCTAGCTTCCACCACGCACTGTTCTTCGCTTCTTGTCACGGGTGTGTGTTAAGCTTCCAGGGGCAGGGGCCCAGCGGAAAAGCTCCTGGTGGGAGCTGCTGTGGGGGGCATCACCCTCAGCCCCCGCACTGCTAGGTTCCCCGCCCACGCTGGGTCTGCCCTTCTCTGAGTCGCCTCTCAGCGCTGGGTGGAGAGGGTGCCTAGTGACGCCAGACCTCCCAGCTGTCCTTAGTGGTGGGTGTGCATCCGTGCCCCCCACTCAGGGCCCGGGGAGAAGCTGCAGCCCTATAGGCTACCTCCCCCGCCCACGGCACTCCGTGCTGAGAGCCAGAGGGCACGTGGTGGCTTCTGGAGCCGGGTGTGGAAACCCAGGTAGCCTGTCCTTGGCACCCGTGGTGACCCTGCCCGAGGCGCTCCCTGGAACCCAAGCCCAATCCAGCCCGGGCTGCCTCTGGCACCAGGGACGCCGCTCCTCGCTCCCTCCTGCAGCGCACACAACCAGGCCGTGGTTTAAGAGCACTTTATTATTGTTCTTAAGGCTACTTTTAAGTACAAAAAAAAAAAAAAAAAAAAAAAAGATGGCCTGCCAAACCTTTTTTTTTTCTTCTTCTTCCAGGAAAAACAGGCCACAGAGAATGGTATATTACAGATGTAGAGGGGGCGGGGCAGCACGCACCGGGCTCGGCTCTGGGCAGCGCCTCCCGAGGCCGTGGTGCGCACACAGAGAAGGGTGCAGGGTTTGCTCCTCTGTCACCCCTCCTGGGCACCGCCTATCCCAGATAGGTGGGTGCGCTGGGGCCCGGCCACCAGCACCGCCGCCCCCTCCACTGACAGCCGCGCAGAGCTGGCCGGCAGGGGTGCTCCGGGGACGCTCAGTAGCCTGCAGCAGTAACAAACTAGTGGCTATGAATGCAGACGCGGTGTTCTCAGATACCTGTGCTCCTGCACTGGACAGAGACATCTACGGTAAAAAAAAGATCAACTTTTTTTTCCAAACGACAAACAAAATGAATGATTACAATAGGAAAGGGGGAAATTAAATAGCTACATATCATTAACAAATTAATTGTTCTTCAAAAATACCTACAAATGTCTGTACATTCTTTACGCGCAGCGTAATGATGGTCTTAGTTACCTATATAAAAAAGGGGTCGCAACGGCATTTTTCCTACAGAAGACCCGGGGCCTGGATGCCCAAGCCTGGAAGCCCAGGAGGGTGGGAGGGAGACGTGCGGGCAGCCGGGTGTGGCTCTGCTTTCTGGAAGGCTGCAGCCGCCCTGCGACCGCAGCGGGAGCTCGGCCCCTCCCGGTGCCCCACGCGGGCCCTGTCCTGGGTTTACCAGCGACCCCGCGTGTCCCTGCTCTCTCATGCAGGGGCGGGGGTCCGGCAGGGGCGCCCTCGTTTCTCGTTAGTAGCTGTTAGTTCAGCGAACGGTAATAGACGCAGCAGTAACGGGGTGGGGTCAGGAATGTCTCGGCGTGGGGCGCCCGGGGTCACGCAGGGATCCACGCGTCTCTCAGCACAACTGGACCAGCAGTCAGTCTGTCGGGCTGCAACTCTCGAAAGAGGCCACTCTGCTGCCCGGACACCGCACCAAGATCAAGGCCCGGGCCGGAGTGCGGGTCGGCCGCCAGCGCCCGGCGTCCACACGGAGGAGGCCTGCGGCCTGCACGGAACGGCGCCTCCGACCCGCGCACACGGGGAGCGCGCACGGCGTCCTCCTCCGTAGTGCAAAGCAGACCCGACAGTTCTCTTCAAGTAGACGGCCACACACGCCCTGCCCTCGGAAGGTGAGAGCGGAGCGTGCGCGGCGGCGCGTCTCCTCGGGCCGGGCGGAGGTTTCTTTGGTAGGAGGCAGGAGGACAGTTTCCCACGTCGCTCCTGCGGTCGTATCCGAGGCCCACGAACAAATGCCAAGCGAGAACAGAACAGAACAGTCATCCCAGCAACGCGGCTTTTGCGAATAAACCAGCCCGCTCCCCCCTCCCACCCCCATTTTTTTCCTTTTTTTTTTTTTTTTTTTTTTTTTTTAAGCACTGACTGTTCGAAGCTCTGGCAAACCATGCAGATCCGCGGGTCACTGGAGGCGGCGCCCCGTTCAGGAGACCACGGAGGGGGAGTGGCTGTGGCTGACCATGTGGGCCGAGGGGCTGGCGGGCTGGCCCCGGCGTGAGGCTGACTCGGGGCTGCTGGACGTGCCATCCTTGGCCGCCTTGATCTGAAGCCACGTGTCACCCAGAGCTTTGGCAAAGTGGTCGTCCACGGAGCCAGTGATGGACACGGAGTTGGCCGCCGGCTCGGGCTCCTTGTAGTTCTTGCCCAGGCTCCTGCGGAAGTGCTCCTCCACCACTGGGTCGCAGGAGGCCGCCGCTGCAGGGGAAGTGGGCCAGCGGTCAGCACCAGCTCGCGGCCAGGCCGAGGCGCAGGTTCAGGGAGGAGGTAGGGCATCAAATACTAGTAACGGTGGGGCCCGGGGGTCTTGGGGGGCATGGGCAGTGGCCCAGCACTCACCACTGGGTGGCCTCCGGTAGCTGGCAGGCCCGGGTGCAGCACAGCCGCTGTGCGCGATGGGGCAGTGTGAAAGGTTGCAGTTGCGGGCGCCGGCAGAGGCGCAGGTGATCACAGAGGGCCGGTTCTGCAGGACAAAGACTCGGTGAGCTCCCCAGGCACCCAGCCCGCTGCCCCTGGGGAGCCATCTGTGCCTCTGTTCAGAACTGGAGTCTAACTGCTAAGCGACAGCAGTTCCGAGGGAGAGCCGGCGGACGGATGTTTGAGCAGCGACGGTCCTCAGTGATGGACAAAGGCCTGGCTGCAGACAGCGGTGTGTCCCCTCCTCACTAGGCGAGAGGAAGGCCCACGCTCCCACTGTTCAGGGTCCTGGAGTGGCCTGGCCCCCGAGTGTCTTGTTCTGTCCCTGGGACCACCCTGTACCTGCCTGCCAACTCTGGTGTGGGGCTCTTGGGGAAGCCAGCACAAGCCGTTTCCACGGTGCCCAAAGGCCCTGTGACGGAGGCAAGGACCACCCACTGCCCCAGGCTGCTCTGCCCTGACCCTTCCAGAAACAGCTTCCAGGAAGCCCTCCGGGGCTGCGGGTTCAGCAGGCCCAGAACCATGGAGCTGAGCCCCACCCCGGGCGCAGTGCTGGGCCAGTAAGAACCTGGCATCAGTCAGAGCGTCCCGTGACGCCGGAGGCCAAGATGGGAACACTCCGCACTGCAAGTCACCAGGGAGGACCAGGGCCGAGGCTGACGGTGGTGCCAACCAGAGGGAGGGGCTTTCCTTCCAGCCCTCTCCTCTACAGCAGGCAGACAGGAGGGTAGGGGGACGGCGGCTCTGCGTCAGCCAAGCCCCTGTGGCACCACAAGGGCAACGGACTAAAGGGCGGGCCGGCCTGGTCACGGGCTCCCTGGCTCTCAACTCCCCCTCCTCTGTGTGGGAGACAGGCAGGGGGCATGGCGAGGGCTGAGGTGTGCCCCTCACCTGGGGGGCAGCCATGCCTATCACTTGCACCTGAAGCTGGCAGCCCGCGCCCAGCCTGCCCCGCGGCTGCTACACCACCCTCAGGTGAGCACAGCTGAACTGCAGCCCTCAGGAGCCACGCAGCACCCACACCCGGCCTGCCCTGGGACTGCAGGTGCCAACAGCAAAGAGTATCAGGTCCTGCCACTGCCCAGCCTGCTCAGGCCAGGGCGGGGCCCTCCTTGGTGAACCTTGACCTTGGGCGCTGGGGACAGTCCACAGTCTGCCACTCTCTGCATGCTTCTTCATCTTCAGATTGTGTCAGAGAGACAGGGCATGAGGGGTAGTGTCACAGAAGCTCCCCCCCAAGACATACATGCTCAGCACCCGGGTGCCCCCCTCTCCTTTCCCCACCCAGGGGAAGCCAGACATTCACAACTCAGGCTTCCAGACAGTGCCGAGGACGGTACATCTGCACTCCCACCATGTACCCTGGCTGACGGCTCCGATCCCAAGGTGCCCCGGGTGTACAATCCCTGGATCTCCTCCTGGCCCAGGCCACCCTCGTGCTTTCTTTGTCCTCTCCTTAAGAGTGAACGGGTTGGCTGGCACCGCGGCTCACTAGGCTAATCCTAGTCCTGGTCGGGGCGCCGGATTCTGTCCCGGTTGCCCCTCTTCCAGGCCAGCTCTCTGCTGTGGCCCGGGAGTGCAGTGGAGGATGGCCCAGGTGCTTGGGTCCTGCACCCGTATGGGAGACCAGGAGAAAGCACCTGGCTCCGGATCGGCGCAGCACACCGGCCGTAGCAGCCATTTGGGGGGTGAACGAATGGAAGGAAGACCTTTCTCTCTCTCTCTAACTCTGCCTGTCCAAAAAAAAAAAAAGGAACGGGCGACACTTCCTGCTGGGAGTGTGCTGGTCCCACTTCCCAGGGATCTGAGCACAGCGCTGCTGGGGCTCCATGTCCCTGCTCGGAGCTGCGTCTGGGATGGCGCATGCGCCCCACCAGCACCAACACGGGACTGTGTCCTGGGAACGGAGGAACCTCTGAGGGCTGGCCAGCAGGGCTGTGGACCCCACGTCTGTATCCCAGGAACAGCACGCGGGCCCGCCCACACCTGCTGGTGCAGGGAAGAGCTCAGCACAGGGCTAGGAAGCGAGGGCAGCATGGCCAACCAGCAGCCAGTGCCGCTGGGATAGGTGCCTGCTCCACTATGTTCCATGGCCAGAAATCCCCTCAACTCAGGGCCCCAGGGCACAGAGTGCAGGCTGTGTGCAGGGACCAGCCAGTGCCTTCACAGGGCAGCCATGACAAACACCCAACCGCAACACACCCGGGAGCCTGACCACCTCCTGGAAGCAGTCGGGCCAGAAAGCCCAGAGGGGAGACAGGGCCACCCCGTGCCCAACCTGTCCCACCCTGGGAGGCTGCCAGGGCCACGTCCCCAGACACCACAGCCCAAAGGCTACACATGGAGTCGTGGAAGTTAGGTTCCAGTTGGGTCCTGCACCACTTCCCAAGGCGATCTGTACATCCCAGACAGTTCATGGGAAACATCCCACAAACTAACTGCCGATGTTGTCAAAAGTCTGCGAAGATCTCCATTCCTTGTCGAGTGCCCCATGGCTTGCACATTCTGGGCCCTGGCTGATGGTGTCTCCACTCACTCAGCCTGGCCTGAGAGCCTGACACCCTCCTCCTGCACCCATTTTCCTGATGGGACTCCATGTCGCTCAGGGGCCACAGCTGCTCCCTCCCAGCCCTTCCATATCTCAGGATCCCCAGAGCTTTGCTGAGGGCCTGGCAGACACAAGTGAACAATGAGCAAATGAATGGTGGCGACAACCCAGCCCCAGTTCTGTCTGATCAGAGCAAACCAGCACCCTTGTCGCCACAAGGTGACCAAATGACCACACGGCAGCCGCCTCTGCTACACAGCGTGCCTGCCAGGCTCCCAGCACGAGACCCTGTGCAGCAGGCATCCGCATCGTTGTGTTAAAAGAACAAATCAAGGAGAGGGGGCTGTGAGGTTGGGCTCCCCCGCAGAGTGGGCAGCTGCGCATCAAACCGCGGTGTCCACCACGTCTCTGTGCAGAAGCAGGCAGACTGTCTCCTCGCTGTTCTGACCATCACCGTCCACCCTCCTCATCTCTGCACAGCTGCCCAGACCCCACTCACAAGACCAGCTGTCTCCTCCCTCCCAGGAAGCCTATCTTTAAGAGTGTGTGTGTGCCAGGCACAAGTATCTGACCAGCATGAATGAGTAAGCTCTGCCACCACTGACCTCTGACCTACACCACTCCAATGCTGATGCGCAGAGGGAGGCACGGAACTCCTAACCCAGCTCCACTGTGTGGCGTGGACACAAGCCTGGGCGTTCACTGTGTCGTCCCAGGCCAGTGGTCCTGAGCAGTGAGGCCCAGGCAGGGGTGGGGTGGGGCCCTGGTATCCCCTCCCCACCCTGCTCCTATGCTCGGCTGTCCAGCTTAGTCCCGCTCTCTGACACCATTCCACCAAAACTGGCTCTAGGTGTCCTGCACGGGGCCTACCTGCTGCCGCTCCACGGGCGTCAGGGTAGGCGAGAGGCCTGCTGGCCTGCTGGCGTCCACACTGCTCTTGGTCAGCGCGAGGGGCTGCTCCATGCTGAGGCTGGGGAGGGACGTATACAGGTGGCCACCATGCAGGCTCACTGCAGGGGCCACGGCACGCTCGATAGGGCTGCGGCTCCGCTCCCGGAAGTCCTTTCGGCAGTCTCCGTTGGCAGTGGACTTGTTCCTGGAAAAGAGGACAGAGCACTCAAATGGGTATCACTGGCACCTTCTGAATGGCAAAGGGACCCTGACGACGGCCATCACACTGGTGGCTCCACTTCTTCCCTGCAACCTTGGACCATGGACCTGGCCTGCCAGCCTGACTCCCACCACCTGCAGGGGGCTCTGCTAGGGACCACCAGAGGAAGACTGCGCCGCCCTGAGCAGCACACAGCACCATCCTCTGTGTCCCTTACCAACCGGCTGCCTGCGCTCACAGCCTGGAGAACCGACCCGATGGCCCAAGGCCAGCTCTGACAGGGCCTGCCACTGAGGCAGGGAACATGGGGTCAGTGATCAGTAGCCAGATGCTGGCTGTGTGCTAGGTCCTGTCCTGAGCCTCCACAGGCATCTCGTGCCATCTTGCCCCAGACCCACAGCACGGAGTGACTGGCCCCACAGAGCAGTAGTGGCGTCCACTCCCATCAGTGTCACCTGTTGCAGCCAGAGAGTGACAGAGCACAGGCCAGAAAAGGCAAACCTGGAGGGGCTCAGGCCAGGCCCTCACTTCCCTGCTGCCTGTTCTCAGGTGTGCCTCAGGTTTCACCCCTCAAATCCACACACCTGCTGCCGGACAACCTTTATTCATAACTAACGAGCAAGTTTTTTTTTTTTTTTTTTTTTTTTTGACAGGCAGAGTGGACAGAGAGAGAGACAGAGAGAAAGGTCTTCCTTTTGCCGTTGGTTCACCCTCCAATGGCCGCCGCGGCCGGCGCGCTGCGGCCGGCGCACCGCGCTGATCCGATGGCAGGAGCCAGGAGCCAGGTGCTTTTCCTGGTCTCCCATGGGGTGCAGGGCCCAAGCACCTGGGCCATCCTCCACTGCACTCCCTGGCCACAGCAGAGGGCTGGCCTGGAAGAGGGGCAACCGGGACAGAATCCGGCGCCCTGACCGGGACTAGAACCCGGTGTGCCGGCGCCGCTAGGCGGAGGATTAGCCTAGTGAGCCGCGGCGCCGGCCCACGAGCAAGTCTTTCAAATAAAAATGTGCTGGACAAGATTTCAGCGGCTCTTTAAGAAACGCCCCTTGCTTTGGGTAAGTGTGCACAGCCTCGCGAGCAGGCAGCATGGCCCGAGACTCACTGCAGAGCACAGACCTCACCCACCAAGACCCTGGGAAGCAGCAACCACAGAGGCCCGGGCCCGCTCACACCAACACGATTCCAGACAACCACAGGCACCTGCAGGTTCTCCGGCACGTTTCATGAACACCCACGCGTGGACTTCAGTGAGCATCCTCATGGGGGTCTGAGAGGCAGGGAGTTAACTTAGTTATAAGAAAAACACAGTGGTCTGTGTGCTCTGTGCCTGGCTCCCCACAGGGGGCCATCTTAGAAAGTGCCAGTGCAGCCCCCCAGGACACAGGGCAGTGAGCTCACGCCATTCCCTGCTCCACTGTGCTCGTCTCAGACCGTCTTTTCCTAAGGCAGATCTGCACACAGAAAGCCCTCGCTAACATCTCCATGGCCTGTGGCCCTTGCCGTCCTGTCTGGGGCTCCCTGTCCCCAGACATGCCCCGGGCACTTCTGCTTCTCCAGGGTGTGTGCGTTCTCGCCACCTCTGCACTGCCCACCACAGACCCAGACAGGACCACAGGCCGGAAGCGGCGTTGCAGCGGGTGAAGCTGCCACCGGGGATGCCCACATCTCACGGTGGAGTGCTGGCTGGAGTTCGGTTCTTCTACTTCTGACCCAGCTCCCTACTGATGCACCCAGGAGGCAGTAGGTAAGGCCTGAGTACTTGAGTCCCTGCCATCCACAGGGCAGATCCAGATGTAGTTCCTGGCCCTGGCCCAGCCCTGGCTGTGGTAGGCATGTGGGAAGTGAACCGGTGGATGAAGACCTTTGTGCGTGTATCCATCTGGCACTCTTACAATACAGAATGCTTTAAAGAAACCCACCACGCCACGGTCGAGGAGTTCTGCATCCACAGCAACCCCCACCCCCACGACACAGCACAGCGTCCTGCTCCCCTCAGCCCCTGAGTGCCACACGTCCTGACCACAGCGCCAGGACACCTGGGCACTGGAACCTGTTCCCGTGACGCAGGACATACACGGGCTTCCGAGACAACTGCCTCAGCCACACCGTCCCTGGGCGCAGGCACGAGTGAGGACGTGGCCTCCCGATGGCAGCGGTCAGCCCGAGGGGGCCGCTTTCACCTGAGGGGACTGAGGCCGAAATCCGCAACTCGGCAGCCATCACCGCACACCACACACGCTCCTCTCCAACACCAGCTTTAACACTTGGCAATCTTCCTCTGCTCCCCCCAAATGAGGCCCGTGGGGCACCGAATGAGCCCTGTGTGCTCTCGGGGAACACACTGGCCGCAGCCGGTGTCCTGCTCCTACAGAAGCAGACCTCAATCTCTCCAGCAACTCTTAGCTGAGCCCCCTTTCCATGAAGGTGAAGCCCTGGCTCCTCACGGGCTCAGGATCCAGCAGGGACAGACCCAGGGAGGAGCTGGGGTTCACAGAGACCCTGGAGCCAGCAGGGGGCTGGACAAAGCCCAGGGATGACGACGGCTGGCCGTGGACAGCAAGAAGGCCCAGGCTACAGCTCAGCTAGTGCCCCCGCGCAATGCTATGGTCACCACACGTCTCATGCCAAGTGAACTGCAATGCTGGCCAAGTGCAGTCCCAAGGACACACCCAGTGAGCCTCAGGGAGTCCATCTCAGTTGTAAGATTGATCATGGAGGAAAGGGCACCCCATGAACACGGCTGAGGGCACAACGGGCAATGCATGCCTGCAGCTGCCCCCTGCACCCACACTGTACAGGGGCAAGGAGGAGAGGAATTCCGGGGTCACTCACCAGGAAACTGGGCCACTGAAGACAGAAGGCAGCAAGGGGGTCTCTGGGACAATGGTGCTGAGAAGCAGAGCCGTCGAACCCTTGCAGGGTCGTCTCAGTAAACACACGCCACACATGCTCCTACTGTTTCCTGCTTCCCTTTCTCACCCCACCCCGCTGAATCACATCCCTGGGCAGGGCACGCATCCTGCCCCTCATGCCTCTGAAGATGCCAAGTGTCAGTGAGACACCAACTGCTGTCCCAGATGGCCTGAGGGCTCGGGTGGCCCAGCACTCGGCTCCGCACTTCCATGGCCAGGGCTTGAGCCAAGAACAATGGGAGAGGAAACGGAAGGCATAGGCCTGCCCACTTTTACGCAAGACAGGGTTTTCCGGGGGATGGATGCCCTCTCTGAGCTGAGAAACGAAAAATGTCCACAGCATTTGGAAAGAGAACTAAAATACTCCAGGCAGTGGGGGCTGAGAGAGAATACATTTTGCAAGGAGCAGTCATTTGGCAGGGTGGCTAGGGCACCACTTGGGACTCCCGCATCCCATACGGGAGTTTTTGGTTTGAGTCCTGCCTCTGCTTCCAATCCAGCTCCCTGCTAAAGCAGACCGTAGGAGGCAGCAGATGACAGCTCAATAACTGGACCCCTGCCACCTACCAGGGAGACCTGGATTGAGTTCCAGGCTCCTGGCTCAGGCCTGGCCCACTCTGGGAGTTGCAGGCATTTGGGATGGGAAACCTCAGTTTTCAAGTAAGTAAACTAAATTTTAAATTGCATCACGAGAAGTGCCACACGTCCACCTGTGAGCTCCCTGAGACTCCCATAAGGGGAACACAAAGCAGTTCAAACCTGCCTGAGCACACACTCCCTGACATTCCTGAGAACAAGGTGAGGAAACGATGTGGGTCCGAGTCCTTGTGGCTGAGAAGGGGTGCGGGGAGCAGACATTTGTCTGCCTTTGAGGGAATACTCTGAGGATCCCCGTGCCATCTGCTGAACCAGGCATCCGGGTGCAGGTGGCAGGGCAAGGCCCCTTCCCGCCTCCGGCCTAGTTCCCCACAGATCATTCTGAAGGTGGCACACTGGCCCCCCAGACGCCCAGTTTCTCCAGGCAGCGGGGGGACAGAGGCATGGGTGCAGACAGAGGTGAAAGCAGGAGGGACAGGAGCCATGGAAGAGCTGGGGGAGGCAGCCCGCAGGGGTGGCGTCGAGGCCTCCTCCCTCCCTCTCCCGCTCTCTACTAGGGGAACACAGGGTCGGCACCAGGCTTCACAGTCTAACACTGATGGCAGTAAAGGCTCTGTGGCGTCTTCCATCTTGAACAGTGTACTCGGAGAAGGCAGGCAGGTCCAAGCTGCAACACGCAGTCCGTGGTCAGCTGTGTGCTGTGCACACAGGGAACCTGACGCTCAAAGACAACAGCACCAAAACAACTGCGAATCTGTGCACAGATTTTTCCTAATGCCTCTTCCCCAGAACTTCTCAAAGACCCCGTGTGTTTGTTGTCATTTTTAAAGTAATAAACTTTTAGGCAGCTTTAGGAAACCTTCATCCTCACAACCAGCACTTCTGACCCGGGATCGGGCTGCGGGCCAGGCAGCAGCAGTGTCCCCAGGTGCACAGGACTCCGCAGTGGAGGACGCTTCACCCAGGCCCTGCCAGGAACCCACCACACCTGCAGCTCCGGTGCAAGCACCCAGGGGCCACACCCCACACACCCTCCCACTCCCCGACTCCCAGATGCATGACAGGACTGTGTAGAGGCACCCAGCTGAAGGACACAGACGTCCCGGGTTACCTGTTGGTCCCAGGGCACCAAGACCCACCCACGGCGGCTCAGGCTCCCCAGAGGCCAGGCCCCCATCTTCCAGGCTCTGAATGGGCTGCAGCACTTGGCCCAGGGTAGCCCACAGAACAGATGTTTTCACAACTACTCGTTGAATAAATGACTCACTACAGTGCGCAGACGATGTGTGAGTCCAGTTCACAGCATCTGTGATGAATGAAAAACAAATTAAGGGACATTTCAGAGGAAAACGACCAGTAGAACAGACTATTCTCTGGAAAACCAGAATTTAGGGAGCATTAGAGTCTCCAATATAAACTGCGGGCAGTGCCGCCTCCACACCGCCACTTTCTCTGTCACCCCGGCTCATCCTCACCCACTCCCCAGGACTAGGCCTCCCACCGCTGCGCCATCCTGGTCAAGCCCCACACATTCTGCACCACCTGCATACTAGTGGTGGGGGTGGCGGCCACCAAAGAAGGCTGAGTAACTGCAGTGCCTGGGGGCAGAGGCAGCAGGGGCAGGGCATGAGGGAGACCCTCCTGTGATGGCAAGAGGTGGGTCACGGGCAGCAGACAGCTGGGCAACCCTGGTGTCCCGATGGCTCCCAAGACACAGCAAGCGAGCCCTGGCAGCATGATGTGAGGTGGGCATGGTCTGCCTGACTGCACATGAGGACGAGCACTCCGTAATCCAGAAGCAGCCAGGCCCCTGCCACTATCCCAAGGCCAGGGGACAGCACCGGAGCGTGAGGGCCATCGCAGCTGGCTCCGCTGCTGTCGCCCCTCTTCGCCTCCATCCCTCTTCCCCCAAGGCACCTCACAGAGCGAGTGTTCCTCCTGCTGCTAGTTCAGATTTCAGACTCGCACCGCATGCATCTAAGCAGCCCGTGCTCCTCTGCCCGATGCTGACAGCCACGTCTGCAGCCCGCTGTCAGGACACACTCCAGCAAAGCCTGCCTCTAGAAAGCAGCGTCCAAAAACAGAGGATGTCAAGTCTCCACTACCATTACTGATGATACGTGCTCATGAAGGCTCATACGCGTCATCTTACTGGCTTCACCACAACGCTGCAAGGTAATCATCACCCCCACTTTACAGATGAGTAAACTAAGGTTCAGCGAGATTCAATAACTGTCTATATACAGAACTGATTCCATACAATTTCCACTGGACTGCCTCCACGCCTTCCCTTTGTACCTTGGTTGGGGGCGGGTGTTTGGAAAAATCGTGTATGTACTGGCCGTTCTACTTTCTTCTGTCAACGACCTTTAACTTCTGTACGGGTTGAGTTGCATTTCCCGTAAGATGGAAGTCCAGCTGTGAGTATCTATGGATAGGAGCTTTTTTGGAAATGGGGTCTTCACAGATGCTCTAAAAAATGAAGCCCTTAGGCTGGGCCTCCATCCACAGCTACTACTGTCTTCTTATTAAAGAATGCAAACTTGGGTAGAGTGACAGTGGCAAATGGAGAAGTCAGCAGTCGACAGCCAAGAAGTACCAGGGCTACCAGATGTCCTAGGTGAAGCCTGGGTGCTGGTGCCACGGTGCGGCAGGTGAGCCGCTGCCCGCAACTACAGCATCCACATGGGCAACAGCCCCAGGGCTCTGCCTCCAACCAGCTCCCTGCTAACACGCCTGCAAAAGCAGCAGAAGATGGCTCCAGTAACTGGGCCTCTGCACCCACGAGAGACCTGGAGGAAGCTTCTGGCGTCTGCCTTTAGCCTGGCCCAGCCCCAGCCATTGCGGCCATTTCGGGGAAATGAACCAGCGGATGGAAAATTTTTCTGTCTCTCCCTGTCTCTCTGTTAACTCTTTCAATTAAATAAAATAAATCTTAACCAAAAACAAACAAACAAAAGAGAATGGAGCCTGGAGACATTCACCCTCGGCCTCAGTGGGAACTAGCCCTGCTCACACCTTGGCCGTGTACTTCCAGCCTCCAGAAGAGACACGGTTTCTGTGAGAATCAGGCAGCACACAGGGACACCGCGGTCCGAGACAGCACATGTGACAGCGGTCCCCTAAGATACAGGAGCTCAGACATTCCCATGGCCCAGTGGCGTCAAGGCTGCTGCAACGTCACGGTCAAGGCCTTAGTCACGAGTGGGTGGTGAAGCTGGTGTGCACACACACCCATGGCACAGCATGTAACAGGAAGCAACTGTGTCACTGGTATGTGCACACGCATTATTACTCAGCACCGTTACTCCAGAGAGAACAGCTGGCTGTGGAGTAGCCTGAGACGGGTCCTCCAGCGGCGCGCCGACAAGCACTGGCCCCGCAGGACGCACCCGCTCCCTGCAGCTGCTGCCCACACAGGGCTCCCGGCAGCACGAGACACGAGCAACGAAGGCAATGATGCTGATGATACTGACCTGCACAGGCCTAGACACACGTGCACTGTGTCTAAGTTTCAGTCTTTGTGTGAAAAACTAAAACCGTTTTAAAATAGAAACAAAGCTTATAGAATAACAATATAAAGAGAGAATGTTCACGCTTCAAGCTAAGCATTATAACAAAATAATCAAAGTTTGAAAAATGTCATGAAGCGGAAGTCACAGTGAGACCAGGGTTGACACACTGGTTAGGATGCCACTTGGGACACTCACATTCCATCTTGGAGTACCTGGGTTTCTTCTTGCTACTCCCTACCCTGGGGAGGCAGCTCAAGTAACGGAAAGTCCCTAGCACCCACACGGGAAACCTGGGTAGAGTTCCCAGCTCCGGGCTTCAGCCCTGGTTGTTATGGACATCTGACAAGTGAGCCAGCACATCTGTCAGTGTGTCTTTCTGCCTGCAGCTTACTGTCCAGTGTGGATCACGCCCACCAGCAGTGCACAGCCATCTGTAAGGCCTCCCACACCGGGCCCCAGAGCAACTCCCAGCCCCGCAGGTGCCGCCCATGGGGAGTGCTCTGCGCTGCTGGGGCACCCTTCACCCCTCACACTGGACTTCCAGCCTTGTCCCACAGGCCGGTGTTTAGTTCACACGCGTGCTGCTGTGCTCCAGCTGCCTGGTGTTCACTCCAGGAAGTATCTGCAGCTTTGTGGCGCGGGATCAAGGCCGTACCAGCAGGCCCAGGCGTGCAGGGCTACATGCCCAGGTCTCAGTGAGCTCACACCACGGCACTCACAAGCTGCCCCTGCCCAGTGTGCTGCTCTTGGAGCGCGCCATCCTTTTGTTAAGGGTGTGTGCCCCCATGTGAAGGTGCTCTCTGTGGGCCTGAGTGACAGCAGCTCTATGGGGCAATGCACTTTCTGTGCCCGCCCCCAATGCATATTTATATGTCTTCAAAGTCTCCACACCCATGTTTCCTCTGCTTATCTGTAGTTAACCCCAAAATCAAGTTTCTAAGCTTCAGCAGGACACTTAACAAGGGACCCCCAAGCTCTCCTGCCCCCTCCCATCTCCAACCACACGAGGCATGTTACACGTGTAAGGACCAGGAAGCTGTGCAAGCCCAGTCAAGGGTGTGGCCAGGTGGGCCCAGGCCCGCCAGTGGGGAGCTGGAAGCCAAGCTGCCCCCCACCCAGTGCAGCTCGGGAAGCTGGGAAACAGCCCCACCCACCCTGCCACAAAGCAGGGAAGGAGCCTGGCAGCCAAGTTGTTGGCCAAAGCCTTCAGGCGCAGTGACACTCTGGGTGGATGCCAAAGTGACATTTTCATTATTCCTGCACTGTTAGGCCCAGCAGCACAGACACCCCAAGACACAGCAGGTAACTAGCTACCTCCTCCACGCAAGGTTGTGCCAGGCCCATTTTACACCAAAGGAGGGAGCCAAGAGGTGGAGGAACCAGTAGAATCGCACAGCTAGGAGGTGGCAGAGCAAGGACTCAGCCAAGCCAGCGCGCCCATCTCTGCTGCAGCTCTGCCAGGGGTTTCCAAAGGAGCTCACTGCTGTGATGGGGGGGGGGGGGTAGCAGGGGCAGAGAGCAGCTGAGGAGGAACCCCCGCGTGGCCTCTCTGCTTGCGGCTGACCCTGACGCTAACAGGATCAAAGGTCTCCTAAGAGTGCATGTCAGCCAGTGCTGCGGCTCACTAGGCTAATCCTCCACCTGCAGCACCGGCATCCCGGGTTCTAGTCCCAGTCAGGGCACCGGATTCTGTCCCGGTTGCCCCTCTTCCAGTCCAGCTCACTGCTGTGGCCCGGGAAGGCAGTGGAGGATGGCCCAAGTGCTTGGGCCCTGCACCCACATGGGAGACCAGGAGGAAGCACCTGGCTCCTGGCTTCGGATTGGAGCAGCGTGCCAGCGGTAACGGCCATTTGTGGGGGTGAACCAACGGAAAAAGGAAGACCTTTGTCTCTGTCTCTAACTCTGTCAAAAAAAAAAAAAGAAAAGAGAGAGAGAGAGAGTGCAAACTCTGTAAAAAAAAAAAAAAAAAAAAAAAAAAGAGTGCATTTCCTCAGAGGGGCATAACCGGCGCCTGTACCGGATCCCAGCCCCAGGTCCCATGTCTCCCTCTGACCGCCAGCAGCTCGGCAGTCCTCTGCCCCTCTTTCCGCCCCCAGACTGGCAGGAGCTCTAGGGGACAAGTGCGTCGCTCCCTTCCAGAGGCACAGTGGCTGTGCAGCTTGCCTGAAAGACCAAGGGTTCATGGCACACCTGAACCACGGGAGCCGTACGGCAGCCCTTACCCAGCTAGAAAGCTTCCACACAGCTCTGACAGGAGCCCAGGGAGAGCAAGCAGGGTCACAGAGAAGGGTGCTGGAAGCCCTGCCAGGGCCCTGTGCGCCGCTGGGGGCGGAGTCCTTTGCTGCACCCCAGGGCTGGGACGCAGGCAGGTGCCCAGGACCGGCATGAGCTGCAGCTCGGCACCAGCAAGGCCCTTGGCTAGCTTGTTGGGTCTCAGGTCAGCTCCTCACCACGTCTGGTTTCCTGCCTACGACCATCGTGTCAGCATGCAGCCACCACCAGTGGCCCTCTCTCCCTCCACCCCACGGTAGGCCAAAGAGCTCGGCACGCAGATGTGCGATAAGGCGGTCCACAGCCAGCTTCTCCAACTTTTCCCACACCCAATTCCAATACTCCAAGATTATTCCCTGGGGAAAGTGCAGGCCTCCACAGACATGCAGCGTGGGCCAGTGGAACAGAGTCATGTTTCTCCAGTCCACACTGCTCCAAATCTCTGAACATGTTTCCAGTCATTGGCTGAGGCAGGAGCAAAGATCAAAGCTGCAGAAACAGGTCAGCCCTGGGATCCTAATGGCTAAAACACCTCACCCGCCCCCACCCCACAAGCAACTGTTGACACAGCAGCACTGGGGTCTCCATTGTGGGGCTTCATATGCAGGGCAGGTGGCATGTGCTCACCACGCCCTGCTCACAGCCGGAACCCATCATTTGCCCCACACACGCACACTGGAATAGTCTGAATGGAGAAGGCTGCTGAGATTCATAAAACATAAATCAATTTAAACTTTCTACTGCTACTAAATTTGTGGTGGTTCCGTCCTTATGCAACCGCTCAATGAATGATTAAAATTACGGCCCCTCATCTCGCCGACACTCAAAGTCCTCGTAGCAGGAGAGGGCGAGTCACACAGGCTTTGCAGCCAAGTGGCAGCGTCTGGGTGGGCAGATGCGGAACCAACATGCTGGGGCCTGGCTTTGCTGCCCACTCAAGTGCTGATGACTCAAGATGGCTGGGCACAAGGACAAGCAGAGGGGTGAGAAAAGACATCTGAACGCTGCGGCTGCCCAGTGTGGCCTTAGATGAACGGTGGCTGCACTGCTTCCCTGGGTCACCCATGTACTCAGCCTGCCTGTGGCTTCATCTTCTCCCTCAGGAGAGTGGAGGATGGAGCCAGAGGCCACGCTCTGCATCCCCCGGAGCTTGGGCAGAGGATGAAATCCCTGCAACATGCCTGGAGTGAAGCCTACAGGAACCCGACTGCGCCGCAGGCTGCTCGGCCATTTCCCCAACCCAGGGTCTAGAACTGTACCTGGTTCAAGGTAACTCTTTCATGAATGAACTCAAAGGGCAAACAAATTCCTAGAACAGACTGGGTTCGAGTAAGATAGAGGGGCTCATGATGGGCCTGGGCCTGGGCAGTGATGACAAACCCACCAGAAGCTCATGGCGGGAAAACTGTGAGTCCTGTTTCCTATTTGATTCTTCCTATTAGTAATGTGTCATTTTCCTTTTTTAAAACTCGGAGTTGAAATCTTTTATTTGAGTGGCAGAGAAAGACAGGCAAACAGAGACAGCTCCCATTCACTGGTTCACTCCCAAAAGGCCTCAAACAGGAAGGACTGGGCTGAAGCTGGGAATAGGAACTCAACGTAGGTCTTCCCCATGTGTGGTGGGGGCCCAGCCACTGGAGCCATCACTGCTGCCTCCGTCTGCATTAGCAGGAAGCTGCAGCCGGGAGCCGGGAGCCGGGAGCCAGAACTGAACCTAGGTGCTATGATGTGGGACATGGTATCTTTACTGATGCATCCAGTGCTCACCCATATTAGCCTTCTTAATACCAAATTCTTTTGAAGGCTCATGTTTAGTTACTCCATATTTTAAAGCAAACCACAAAATACACATATTACAAAATGGCTCAGTGACAAGACTGGCTACTCTGTCCTCCTTGGAGGGACAAAGTTCCATGGTAAAACGGTTGGGAGTGGCCAGTGCCACGGCTCACTAGGCTAATCCTCTGCCTGTGGCGCTGGCACCCCGGGTTCTAGTCCCAGTCAGGGCACTGGATTCTGTCCCGGTTGCCCCTCTTCCAGGCCAGCTCTCTGCTGTGGCCCGGGAGTGCAGTGGAGGATGGCCCAAGCGCTTGGGCCCTGCACCCCATGGGAGACCACCCCATGGCCGACCGCGGCGGCCACTGGAGGGTATCTCTCTCTCTCACTGTCCACTCTGCCTGTCAAAAAATTTAAATAAATAAAAATAAAAAAAAAAAAAAAAAGAAAAACTCAACGAACTCTACTTCCTCTTCTAACCACTGGAAACCTTCTAGGCAGGCCAGCCTTACCATACCGCAAATTCCCTTCACCAAACATGAGTCCCTTCAGATGGCTGTGATCCCATACCCATTCTCCACCCTGTCACCCCCAGCTGTCGCTCTAGGTTTGAGCACTTGTCTTTAAGGAGGAGAGGAAGACAGACTCCAGAAGCAAGCTAAGGACGGAGCACACAGGGGCAGGTGCTGTGCACACTCAGGATGCCGGCAGCCTGCACTAGAGTGCCTCAGGGCAAATTCTCCCTTCCTATTCACGTGCACCTTGGGAGGCAGCAGGTGATGGCTCTGCTCAAGCAGAGTCCCTATCCCTCACGTGGGAGCCCTGGCTTCTGGTTTAGCCTGGCCCAGCCCCAGTTGCTGTAGGCATTTGGGGAATGAACCAATGGATGGAAGACATCTCTCTCTGTGTGTGTATGTGTCTGTCTCTGCTTCTGAAATAAATAACCTTCCTTAAAGGAACAGAGCGGGGGCCAGCGCCACGGCACAGTAAATTAATCCTCCGCCTGCGACGCCAGCATCCCATATGAACGCCGGTCCTAGTCTCAGCTGCTCCTCTCACAATCCAGCTCTCTGCTGTGGCCTGGGAAAGCAGAAGATGGCCCAAGCGCTTGGGCCCCTGCACCCGCATGGGAGACCAGGAAGAAACACCTGGCTCCTGGCTTTGGATTGGCACAGCTCCGGCCATGGCAGCCATTTGGGGAGTGAATCAATGGAAGGAAGACCTTTCTTTCTGTCTTTCCCTCTCATTGTCTGTAACTCTACCTCTCAAATTAATAAATAAAATCTTAAAAAAAAAAACAAAACAGAGCCCACCAGAGAAGACACATCTTCCCCACTTCATCATGGCAGTGTGCACTGAAGCAGTAATCAGGTACACAGCCTAGTAAAAATGAACCAGGGATGGGAGGGGACACTGCTGTAGTGCACTGGGCTAAACTGCTGCCTGCAGCACCTGTATCCCTTAGGGGCACCGGTTCAAGTCCTGGCTGCTTCACTTCCCCAACCCATCTCTCTGCTGATGCACCTGGGAAAGCAGTGAAGGAAAGCCCAAGTCCTTGGGCCTATGCACCAATATGGGAGGCCCAGAAGAAGCTCCCGGCTCCTGGCTTTGGCCTGCCTCAGCCCCGGCCATTGCAGCCATCTGGGGAATGAACAAGAGCATGGAAGATCTATCTCTCCCTCTTCTCTCTCTGTAATTCTGCCTTCTAATAAATGAGTAAATCTTAAAAAAAAAAAAAAAAGGAACATATAACATCAGGACTGATCTGAGAGCTATAGTCACAGGAACTACATTAAACAATTTATTCTATTTACTTGGAAGGCAGAGTGAGAGTGAGACAGAGAGAGACACAGGTTCAGGAGAGCAAGACAGAGATCCTCTCTCTGTTGTTTCACTCCCCCCCTAGATGGCCGCAGTGGCTGCGGAAGGCCCAGGACAGGAGCGAGAACTCCAACATGGTCTCCCATGTGAGTGGCAGGGGCTCAAACACTTGGGTCGGCGTCCGCTGCTTTCTTGTGAGCATTAGCAGGGAACTGGATTAAAAGCGGAGCAGCTGGGACCCCACATGGGATGCAGGGTCTCAGGCAGCAGCCTTCCCCACTGCACCACAGTTCCGTCTCCAGAACTTCACTTTTAACCAAGCAACACAGACGCTGGTAGTCTCCTCAGCACCAGTGTCACATGATCAGCCTTTCCTCATTTCCTTTTTAATTCAGCTGCAACTGCAACCCAATACTGGCTCCCAAGCAGATGGAAACGAGCTCGCGGACACTCGCGTCACGTGCGCATGCCTCCTTCCCATGCTACTGCGTCTTCACTCCACGCAGCACATCTGGGTGCTGGCAGCATTCCCGCGTGTCCAGCCCTCTGCTTGGCAACAACCAGCCCTGAGCGATTTCCCGGACTCCTCTGTACCAGAGGACAGCCCTTGACTTGGTACAAGCCAGCAGCACCTGACACGGATTAAGAAGCTGGCCTTTCCTTTAAAGCAATTCTCCTGCCATGACTTCAGCAACAGCAAATAAACAAACCCAACACCTGCATCCAATCATGGTCCACTGTCCTCAACAGTGAGGGAAGGGAAGCAGCGTGTTTAGGAAGTGATCAGGTTTCCTCCTGCAAGAAGGGACCATGAAGGCCTCAGCCTGAGAACAATGGGCGGGGCAGGGGGGGTGCGGCGCCGTGGCTCACTTGGCTAATCCTCCACCTGCGGCGCCAGAATCCCATATGGGCACCGGGTTCTAGTCCCGGCTGCTCCTCTTCCAGTCCAGGTCTCTGCTGTGGCCCAGGAGTGCAGTGGAGGATGGCCCAGGTGCTTGGGCCCTGCACCCCATGGGAGACCAGGAGGAAGCACCTGGCTCCTGGCTTCGGATCGGCATAGCTCCGGCTGTAGCGGCCATTTGGGGGGTGAACCAACGGAAGGGAGACCTTTCTCTCTGTCTCTCCCTCTCACTGTCTGTAACTCTACCTGTCAAATAAATAATCTTTAAAAATAAAAAATAAAAAGAGAACAATCGGGAAGCACGTTACCTCTCAGAGCACCAGGACAAGCATCCAGTAAAAGGCTCACCGGGACAAGTATCCAGTAAGCTGTTTTCTTTCACATCACAGATAGCATTATAGAAAAAGAATTCAGCGATTTAAAAGGAAGGTGATTCTGAGTGCCCCAGGTACTTAGAAAGGCTAACATGGGGTCACTGAGGAGCCAATGTAAACCCAGCCCCTTCATTCTCCAAGCAAACTTGTGAAGGGACCTGGAAAACAAGGTAGTGCTAAGGGCCAATTATAAAACTGCATTTCTGGCCGGCGTTCTGGCTCAATAGGCTAATCCTCCGCCTGCGACGCCAGCACACCGGGTTCTAGTCCCGGTCGGGGCACCGGATTCTGTCCCGGTTGCCCCTCTTCCAGGCCAGCCCTCTGCTGTGGCCAGGGAGTGCAGTGGAGGATGGCCCAAGTTCTTAGGCCCTGCACCCCATGGGAGACCAGGAGAAGCACCTGGCTCCTGGCTTCGGATCGGCACAGTGTGCCAGCTGCAGTGCGCCAGCCGCGGCAGCCATTGGAGGGTGAACCAACAGAAAAGGAAGACCTTTCTCTCTGTCTCTCTTACTGTCCACTCTGCCTGTCAAAAACAAAACCAAACAAATAAACAAAAAAAAAAACCCTGCATTTCTTTGAACATCCGCATAGAATTCAGATTTAACTGTTCTTAAGCGATCCGTTTAGCCTATGACATCACCACCTGCTAAGAGGAAGCCCCTGGCAGTTCTGAACCCAGAACCCAAGCCCTGCAGAGGAGAGGATGTGATCATCCCATTCCACAGTGAAACAGCCTTTCCCCCCAACACTGAGAGCTGACGGTTCCACAAATGCCTGTGAAGAATTACGAGTAGGTGAGCCCAGCACCGAGGGTCACGCCTTTCCTTTTCGAAGATCATGGCTGATGGTGACTCCTCCGCACCTTGTAAACTGAAGCCACCACCCCCAATCCACCTGGCATCACAGCTCTTGTTTACCAGGCCCAGGGAGATGAGCTTGTGTTTTGCAGACACCTGCCCCTTCCTTCCCACAGGACTTACCTGCTGTGGACGGTGCACAAAAGGACTCCACCAACATGCAACCAGATGAACTGAAGTCAAGCCTGAGGCCCTGGAAGGGTCTTACTATGGCAGAGAACATGTAACAAAATTCACCAGCTGAACCATTTCTAGGTGGCACTAACGTTCATACCCATGGGTGACTGTCACCATCCATCTCCCCAGACTCGGCCAGCATTCCTTCCCTTCCCTTCCTTCCTTCCTTCCTTCCTTCCTTCATCTACCTGCCTATCTACCCACCCACCCTGTCTGAGAGACAGTGACAAACACCACCATTGTCCTTCCCATCTCTATGAACCTGACTACTCTGGGAACCTCACACAAGTAGACTCCATCAGCAGTTGACCTCTTGTGACTGGTGCATTTCAGCCAAGGCTCAGCCCTGTGGCAGCATGGGTCAGAACTCCCTTCCTCTTAAGGTGGAATGACACCCTGCTGTCCACACAGACCGCATTCGTCATCCAGCCAGCCACATCTGTCCATCCACCCACGGACACCAGGGTCAGGCCGCTTCTCGGCACTGTGAGTGCTGGGGCTGTGCACACACGTGTGCAAGCATCCGTTCGATTCCCTGCTTCCAGTTACGCCATGCGTCCCCAGCAGTGGCCCTGAGTTCCACAGGAACCCCGTGTTTCACTCGTGGGCCTTGGAAGCTATGCAAATTCCACTGGAGGGAACAGTGAGGTGCACTTTTCAGCACACGTCTGTCCCCTCCACCAGAGGGGAATACAAAGAAGGGTCTAGGCTAGCACAGGCACAGAACCTGCCTTTGTGAAGAGAGCCCAGGTGACTCCTGTGAGAAACGCACGGTGTAACCATCTGACAGAAACAAACACCGTCCTCCCCAGGCTCCCCCAGCTCAGCGAGCGCAGCAGCACGTGGGGCTGCAGCTCCTGCCGGGAGCAGCTGGAGACTCCCAAGCCACGTACGTGTGTTGCACACTCTCACTGCAGCAAGCCCCCAAGGATGGCTAATGGCAGCCAGCTATGGTAACTACCAGTGCACAATATAGGGGCTTCTGCCCCTCCCTCATCCATCTTAGCTTGGCTCCCAAGAGAGGATGCCGGCACCTGGCTGCACCTGTCTACACCAGCAGGAGGGCGCCCCCAGCTGGCTGAGCTCAGCAGGCACTCAGTCCCCTTTCGGAACCGGGATGGGGAAGAGGACGGGAGGACGAAAGCTTGCTGGGGAGTTACTTCACAATTTGTGAGAGAAAAAAATGAAGGCACTCGTTCCTCGCTGAGTCTCTCACTGATCCTACACTCACAGAGCAGAAACCCAAGTGAGATTTCCACGGAGGGAAGTGGTCAAATTGCCAAGGTCAACACATACAGACTTCCATGTGGCCAAGTGCTTTTATTTGCCTTGTAATTTTCTTTAGGAACAAAGGTGAAAGCTGAAACGCACCTCCCCTTTTTGAGATCTGGGAGCTGCACTGGGTGGGTGGGGTGTGGGGGGCTCTGTGTGCCATTATCTGAGGGCTATCAGTCACCACCTGAAACCTGGGGACCCACACCCTCATTGAAGGGGCATCTGCCCGGGGCCGGGGGGGGAGGCCTGTCCCAGCCTCTTGCTCCTGCCTGAGGACAGAGATGCTGCTTGTGCCCTGGGTCTGCGTGGGACAAGGGGCGTCTGGTGAGGCCAGTGGGAGGGGCGCTGTCCCTTCTAAGCAAAGCCCACTCTGCCTCTCCTAGCACTTGCCGCCTCCCAGCTTAAATTAATTACAGCTGAAAATACAGGGTTGCCATCTGGTTTGAGAAAGCAAGGCTAAGGGAATAAAATGAAAGAGTTTCTGGTACTAACCTCACTTTAATCATTGCCAAAAAGCATGAAGACAGCCCAGCCTCCTCCCACAAGAAAGCCCTGGGCCTCACAGACTTGGCAAAGCTGCTGCTGGGGCTGGAGAGGCAGCGCCTGTCAGAATAAGAGTCCCTGCAGCAGGGCTCAAGGTGAGGGCAGGCTCGCGCCCTAGCAGGGTTTCCTGTGGGCCTGGGCTAGGGCAGGCGCTCGGGAGGGTGTGCTGACAGAGGGCCCTTGCCAAGAGGTCACACGCACACTGCAGTCCCGTTCTGTGAGCAAATGGCTCTGCTGTCGGAAGTACAGTGTGTGAGATCCTCTTGCTTTGTTTCTCCATCTTCCCTACCACAAGGCTTTTCTAAAACTCTGAAACAAGGCTCCACACCCTAGGCTGAGGAGAGCAGAGTGCAGAGGGCTGCAGAACCAGAGAGGAGGAAGGCCGGGATCACCCTGGTTTCCTTCATGGAGTCCCCAGCCACAAGTCCTCCCGGAGCGCAGGGTCCCCTGGCACCCCTCCAACGGGCACAATCCCACGGGAGAGGCTTCTTATTTGGGCTAAGAGAATGGCTGACTGCCAGCTGCACACGGGAGGCAGGGGTGCCACAGCCTCCCAAGCTCACAAAAAACACCAAGTCTTCAGATTCCTGAACAGTTCCCTAGTTCCAAACGACTAGGGCATTTTCTGCAGGTTTAGAATTTCACCTGCCCACTACCTGATTCCTTTAGACCCAGGTGTGTGTACAAAGAAAACGGAGAGGTACCTGAGCCTCCTGCGCCTGTGAATAACATGGACCGCATCACTGTAGTATTTACTGGAATAAGCACTGACCAACCAGCTACAGACTTTCATAAACCAGAGACTGAACCGTAACAGGAGAAGGTAATGATGGATTATGGAAAGAGTATTTCCATAACCTTGTTCGTAGCAACAGTGTCCACAACACTCAAAGTCTTAGTGGTGTGCCTTTCTAGTAAAGGGCACAGCTGCCGAACCACAGGAAACATCTGGGAAGTCAGTCAAGTACAGCAGAGTTCAAACTGCTGATTTCAGAGCTCACCAAGGGTTCCCACCAAGCAGCCATTACAAAGACACTGCGCGCTGAACTCCAGGGGAGGATTTTGTGAGGACCAGCGCGGTTGTGCCCTACCCTCAGCTCCCCCTGCACCATCCTGCTCATCATGACCCCCCCCCATCACTCCCCACACCCACAGCTCCCCCAGGGCCTCAAGCACTGTAGTACCAGCAAGATTGGGGTTAATGAACTGATGAAGAAACAGGCACACAGCACACAGGTATTAATAAGCACCTACAACCATCCTACCCCACGGCATGTCCTAGGTGTGTGCTACACCAGCAGAATTCAACCCACTTAAGTCCTCTGTGGAGTATTTCAGAAGGCTTTTCCAGTTTTACAAAACATTTGTTGATTTTATCACATCAAGTAAAAAAATCATCTGTTTCAAAATACACAGTAAACAAAGTTGAAAAGCAAAGAGCACTATTTTCCAACCATCTGACATAGGATCCTTAAAATCAAGAGCTCTTAACACATTTACAGATGCAGGTATGAACAAGATAGTCAGCAAGTATTTAAAAAAAAAAAAAATTCACAACCCCTAGTAAAACAGGAAAAAAAAAAAAAAAAGGCAAGCAAAGACCATGACAATGCTTCCCTCTGACACTCACAAAAGTTAAATGGTAGCAGTCACCCCTCCGATTATGCATGCCATAGGAGAGGCAGGTGCATACAGCTGCTGGTGGGAACGTCAACCCATAAACCGCCCCAAGTCCAAGTCGGCAGGACACACCAGTGGAGAGAGAAACAGATGCCTTCTGCCCAGAAACTACACTTCCAGAAAAATGGCAACTACGAGGTAGACACAAGGCTGGAGATGCCTACAACTTCTCAGAGCGATGGTGGAACGCTGTAGACAACTCAACCAGCCGTCTTAGCAAGCAAGTTACTCTGGTTACAAGCTACACAAAACAAGGTTAGCCAGCTCAAAAAGCACGGGGGGGGGGGGGGGGGGATGGAGTGTTTCCTGGAAGGATATTGTGATGTTTCTTGGAAATCAAAGAAAACAGCTGAATAACCAATCCTTGAAATGAGAAAAGAAATGAGGCGGCCCCAGAGACTCCACAGGAAAGGGTACCTAGTGCACCTCTGGCGGGAAGCCGCCCCCTAGCCCTTCCTCTCCCTACACGAGGGGTCCCTGCCACTTATCCAAGTCTCCCCACTCAGGCCTCATCACTCACAAGTGAGGACTTGTTACTAACATCAAGTCAACATGTCAGGTCATTTCCATGAGCTATCAAATGAACCACTAAAAATGGTAAGATTCCCTTCCCCACCCCCCAACACACACATAAACGCCTCCAGTCTCCACAGTCAAGAGACTTCACCTGGCTTCAAATGGATTATTTTAAGAAAGAAATTGGCAACCTCCCAGGAAAGCAATCTATCAGGGAGTTTCATTTGGTCTCAGGTTGAGAGAGAAAAAGAAACCTCTGCCATGATTAAATGAAGGTATTAGGTCTTTTTAAAAAGTAAAAGTGTTAGGACTGCTGGCTACCAAAATATGTGCCTTCGGGGCAGAGATAAAACTTAATGAAAAATCTACTGAAGTCATCTTAAAGGAGGCAAGCAATGTTTGACTCCCCCCAGGAATCTCAGCCATCCTGTGTCCCCCAGCTGCTGCCTCGCTCCCCCACAGCATGTCTCCCCCTCGCTGGCCCTGTTTCTGAGCGACCCCATTCACACACAGCCATGTACTGTACCTGTTTTCCTGGAGCCAACCTGACCACAAGGCTGAACACCTGCTCCGCAGGGAGGATTCTGCAGTGCTCCTTTCTGCTCAGAATTCTGCCTCGGCCCCCGGGAGCTGCAGCCTACCTGAGCAGACCTGAGCTGACCTCTGTTGGGGACGTCTGCCTCCTGAGCACCCCCTGCTACAAGCTCACAGAGGCGGCACACCCCATCCTGTCCAGGGGAGTCAGAGCTCAGGACAGTGTCTACTAGGCATCGTGGGAGAGGATCGCAGGTTACAGCGCATGCACTTGACACATACATGCCAGTTTTAACGTACATCCTGAAAAAAAGATGATGAAAACGTTTAAAATCAATTTAGAAGACTTGGGAGCAGGTTTGGCTAGTTGGTAAACACTGAATCCCACATCAAGAGTGACTGATTAGAATCACAACTCCAGCCTCCCGCTCCTGTGCACCCTGGGAGGCAGCAGTACAGGCTCCAGTGGTTGGGTCCCTGCACCCACTGTGGGAGAACCAGATGGAGTCCCCAGATCCCAGCTTTAGATAGTAAGCCCGAAGATGGAAGCTGTCTGCTGCTCAACCTGGAAAAAGAAGAAAGAGCTGTGGCCAGGGTGCTGCTAAACAGTGCAGTGTCCTCGCTGAGAGCTCTGGACAAACACCTGCAGGCTGCAGTGCTGCCCACCCACCAGCCCTGCCCAGCACCTCCCTCACAGCCACAGCCTCAGTGCAGGAGAAGTTGAGTTCTTGTCACCAGAATCTTTGGAAGCTAACAGCCTACCCCAGATGACATGGTGCCATCCAAAACCAACGCATGGGGCACAAGGGCCACCAGCGATACAGGCACAAAGCTATCAAACACACACAGCAACAATGAATCTGTCAGAAAACAGCTGAAAAACAGTGTCTTAGAGGACTTTTTTAGGTAAATCTGAAACCACCAGAAGCTGAATATACCTGGGCTCCATCTGTTTGCTTTTCTAACACGAGCGTATCGACTCTGGGTGGATTTTCACCCGGAGGGAACATCAGGCCACCTCTGCCTTGCAAGGCTCCTGCAACTGACTCAGCTCCTACCTTTCCATCCAACTCACGGGGAGCAGAGCCGGAGTACGAGAAATACATATCAATAGAGGGGTAAAAGAAGCATCATTTCATTCACACAAACAACTCTGAGGGCTAATTACCCAGAGTCACCACTAGGATAAGGTCATCTGATCCCAAACACACATCCCAGGCAGGGCAAGTAACAGACTATTAGGTATGCATCTGCAGTATTGGGTCCATTCTTTATTGTTTCTTTCTTCTTCTTTTTAAAAAAGATTTATTTATTTGACAATGAAAGACAAAATGACAGGGAGAGAGAGAGATCTGCCATCTGGTTCACTCCCCACATGGCAGCAATGACCTGGCCTGGGTCAGGCCAAAGCCAGGAGATCTGAATTCCATCCAGATCTCCCACATGGGAGGCAGGGCCCAAGAATCTGGGTCATCTGCTGCTGCTTCCTCAGGTGCATTAGCAGGGAGCTGGACTGAAAGCAGGGGAGACCTCGCACTGGCACTCTTGATACAGCATACAGGCAGGCCTCACAGATGGTGGCCTCACCCACTAAGCCCCAACATCGACCCCTGATTGTTCTTTGTTTTGCGGGGAGTGGGGGTAGGGGTTGGCAGTTAGTGGAGCAGGTGGAGGAGACTCTGTGCCTGTTTGCACAGAAGTGGGCAGAAGGCTTAGGACAAGGTGTTCTAAGCCATGTGTAAAATCCATCCCAGTCACAAGGAAGATGCTTTCCCAGTGGCTCCTTTTCATTTAAACACTGGCTCAGCAGTTAGCAGGTGCAGGACAGGAAAGAGAACTGAGTATCATTCAGCTCCTGGCCTAGAGAAGCTCCCCCAGTCTGACGAAGGGGGACATACAGACAGGCACACAGTGATAGTCACATGCTACGGTCCTAACAGAGAAACCCTGACCTCAAGGCAGGAAGGGTTGCCACTTGCTGAAGAGGCTTCAGAACACTGTACACGGGTGGGAGGGAGGGCACTGACCCCTCCATCCACCTGTGGCATTGGGAACTCCAGGGGCAGACACCCACGATGCAGGTCTGCTCGGGGACGCTGCAGATGTCGAGAGTCAGGGAGGAACTCTAAGAAGGGATGGACACTTCAGAATCCTTCTTCCAGAGCAGGTGCTCACCCTCATGGTCAGGACCGCATTCCATACTGGAGTTGCCTGAGTATGAGTCCTGGTTCCAGCTCCAAGTGACTGGGTCCCTGCCCATTCCGTGGGAGACCTAGATTGAGTTTGGTTTTGGCCCAGCCCAGGACCACTGCAGGCATTTGGAGAGTACCAGCAGATGAGAGCCTGCTCACTTGTTCTCTCTGGTGCTCTTCCCACCTCTCTCCCCAACCTTTCTTTCTCAAATGAACAAAAATTTAAAAAGAAAATAAAATATTATTCAGAGGAGGGAGCTGCCACAGAAATGGGGTCCAAACCATGACCTAGGCTGGTGTTACGTGGACAGTCAGAACTAGGTGACTCACAGAGTGGATGCAAAGCATTCCAGTCCTGACGCTGGGGGACAGAGGCTATGGGGCAAACTTGGTCAAGTGCTGGGAGCAGCCACGAGCAGCTCCTGAGATCAATTCCCAGGAGGCAGCTGGTACATGCAGGTGCAGAGACAACCCCAGAAGGCACACAGATCGTGATGTGAGGCTCAGGTCCTGGGCAGAGTTAGAGATTCAGGGTTCATCAACCCATAATGGAAACTCAAGTCCTGACTTGGCTGGTGATTTCATGATGCCTCTGCACAGGGTGAAGGGCAGGGAGGAGCAGTAAGGATGAGTGCCAGGGTTCTGGAGAGGCCTCTGTGAGGACGGCTTTCTCTGTCTTGAGACCAGATGTGCTGCCGCAGGAGCAGACAAGTTCCCGAGAGCACAGGTTAGAAAGCAGGTGGCACCCCTGTTCTTCTTGCCTCTGCCCCTGCCTGCTCATCTTTCAGCTTCTTCTGCCCTTTTACAACACAGCCTGAGGTCCTCCCCGGCCACAGTGGCCCAATCTCAGACATGCAGCTTCCGGAACTGGGAGCAAAACGTATCTCTTTTCATTATGAATTACCAGGTCTCAGGTCTTCTGTCACAGCAACAGTAAGCAGACTAAAGATAGCCTCCAAATTCTGGGAGGAGGACAGGACCACAGAAAGCCAGACAGGAGTGCTGGGAACCAAGGAAGAAGGGACTGTCAAGGAGGAAGGCAAGGAACGGCCAGTATCTGAAGTCACTGCCAAATGCAGGGGGTGAGGCTTCGTTAGAGCTGTCAGTGTAGAGAACAGCACAGGACTGGCCAAGTGGAGGTCGAAGCAGAGGTGGTCTGCTCTCGGGACAGCTGCAGAACAGACAGAGCAGGGTTTGGAAGACAGAGTGGGGGGAGACCAGGCCTCAGGCTCCCTCAATTCCTCTGGCATCAAGAAACCTCCTGAAAGCCTCCAGCAGGAAATGAAGGCACCCAACAGTCCCTAGCAAGGGATCATACGACGGCTTCACTCCAACAGCCCCGCCAGGCAGCACCAGGGCTCTACAGGTCTACGTATTTATAGCAGAATTTTGAAAGCAAATAAAAAGCTCATTCTGCAGGCAATGTTTGTGAGACAAGTGTGCTCTATTGAAGATTAATGTTAAGTCTCATGAAAAAGGGATAAAGAATTCTGTCTTAGCTCTGGCTACAACATGAAAATACCATGGCAGAGGGCTGGGGTGAGGGGGGGGGGGTGACTAAACACAGTCCTGGAGGCTGGGCTCTCAGAGCAGGCACCCACACAGCCACTCCCCAGAGGGTTCTCTATCTGGCCGGAAGACAGCTGGCTTCCCACCACGCCCTCATATGGTACAGAAAGGGAAAGGGCAGGCTCTCTGGGGCTTCCTGGAAAGGCCCTCATCCCATGAGCTCAGCCAACCCTAACTACCTCCCCAAGGCCTCAGCTCCAGGTACTGCCACACAGGGGCTCAGGGCTTCCACACAAGGATTTGGGGCAGGCCACAGAGTGGGTACACAATGCAGTCTCCGAAGAGTCTAGGGTCAATGACCATGAGACACCGGAGGCTTCTCACTGTCTGTCTATACACAGAACCTCTTCAAGCCTGAAACGTGATGACCTCACAAGCAGACCCAGGGGACAGTGTGCGGTACTTTCTGAGCGTTGATTGGGGGACACCCTGAAGTAGTCTATGGGCAGTGGAGAGGAGTATTCGACACAGCAGAGGAACTGACTCCAAACAAATCAGAAAACCAGGTAACCATCCCAACAGGCTTGATGACGCACCATGTGGAGGGAGCCACAGCTTCAAATCTCAGGCCTGCTTCCACAGACTTGTCCAAAACTCCTCAAGGAAGGGCAGGCAAGGGGCTAGAGGAGAGGATGGCCGTGAACCTGCCAGGCTGTGTCCGTTGGGCGCTATGCCTTCACTAGGGCTACCAGGGCCTGAACCTGAAATGCGGACCCTGTCTCCAGCTACTGCCAGGCCCAGAACACTACTGCAAAACTAAGTTCTCTAATTACACCAAGGAGACTGTCAAGAAATTTCTAAAGCAAGAGTGTGTGAACAGTAACCCAAAGCCATGGGAGCCAAGCAAGGAGAGACGAAGCACTGCTCGTGACTGAACACAACTCCACTGGAGACAGAGCGTGGGCGTGGACACTGCCCCAGGGCACGCCAGCTGCATGCAGAGGCAGACAGACACCTACAGCACCCACAGCTCCACCAACTGCTCCGTCTCTTTCTGGAGCTCAAACCTATGAGGATTATGGGGACCACACTTCCCACACAGGCAGGAGTTTGAGGGCTCAAGGCCACAGTGAGATGGGTACTCTGGCTGTGCAGAGCTGAGCAAGTGTCCTGGGGTAGAAGCACCTTTGGGACAGCTCGAGATACCTCAGGACAGCCCATGAGCCACAAAGAACCAGGGCTGGGACAGCAGAGTCCC